>NW_006912909.1:562783-611828 GCF_000585565.1 Capronia epimyces CBS 606.96
CAACTCACAACAGTGAAGCAACTCACAACAGTGAAGCAACTCACAACAGTGAAGCAACTCACAACAGTGAAGCAACTCATAACAGTGAAGATCATTCACATGGTCGCGCGTCGTGCCGCGTGCCGCGTGCCGCGAGAGGCGTGAATCTGCCAACTGCCTCGCTTCGCGTCCTCCCTGCGATCTAGAACCGCAAGGCTGTGTCGACGAAACAAAGGACCGTGTTTGGTCGTGAATCGCAGCAGCTGGATCAGGCATTCAATGGCATTTTCTTTATTCCAAGCTACCTTCTTTATCCAAGCTGCCTTCTTTGTTCCATACTGCCTTTGTTAGACAATCATGTTTTGTCTTTCTATTTCTTTCAGCCTGGCAGTGGTGATTCTCGGGGCTTTGTTCGAGTCTGTTTCAAGTCAACCACTGCCTTTGATGTTCTTTGAACTACACACACTGCCTTGGACGATCACCCACATGAAAACTTCTATAAGAATGTCGGTTTCTCTGTCAGATTTTACATCTCTTCATCCCAAGCATCAACATTCGCAAGCCAGTCTTTCGAGAGAATTGTCAGGAAGTAATCGTCTCAACAGAAACCTCCACATCCTGCTTTTTTCTTCGAGCTGGCACTCGTCTTCAATCTTCCTACAAACAGTCGCAATCATGTGTAACTGCAGCGTGCTCACCACTGAGTCTCTTTGCATGAATTGTCACCAGTCTAGCCGACGCACCGTGGTCAAGAGCAGCATGTTTCGAGAGAACCCCGGGCGGGCCGTGGCCTTGGACAAGACCTGCAAGGACCATCACATGCTGCGACTTCCCACCACCAAGGAGCGTTCTGTCAAGTATGTTGATGATCCAAGCTGCAAGGTATGTCGTTCTTCCCGTCGAACTACCTTTGACGAGAAGACTGCAGTTGCACTAAGAGACTCCAGGGCTCCTAAGGCCAACACACGTCAAGACTACATGGACCTACCGGTGCGGCCTCACAATGAAGGGTCTCGTAGAGCTTCACAAGCTCAGAGTCTAGCTGTTGCCAAAGTCGACCGCTCTGGTACGGTACACGGTCGGACCTCCAAGTCTCACACAGCTTCTTCGGTCGCACACAACCCAGAGCGTTCCCGTCGATATGAAGTTGACCACTCGCCACGTGACGGAGGCCAGAAGTACCGTGAAGAGCGTACTCGAGTGCAGTATCAGGTCACACATGAGGAGGGCGGTACCCGACAATCCGTCACCGTCGGCTGCGAATACAGTGTTGTTACCAAAGTCCCGCCTGAGGCCCCGCGTGTCTCACGACAAGTTGCCCGGAGCCGGTATGAGCACTGACAAGGCGTAGGAGGGAGACCTGAAGACCTGAAGGGTGTTGGGTGGTGAGGTGATTGGGATCGGGGGTGGTGCTGCAGGTAGGTGCTATCGATGCTTCGTAGGCTGGCCGACGATGCAACGATGGAGTAATGGGGCAGCAGTGGTGGTGGTGAGAAAAAAAAAGAAGAAAAAAAGGGTAGTGTTCTTTGAGTACTTAAGTATACATAAGAAATAGCCACTGAAAAAAAACAAAGGTTATGAACCCGTATTTGGCCTCCTACCTCACGTAACCCTGTGGTTTTGTCGTCGTAATGTCACTGTGTTTTTTAATATACGGAGGCTCCGCTTGCCTTCGTACTGGATGTGGAAACGGAAGTCATAAATGATTGAATTCGTGACGATGTGAGCCACGGTACCTCATGGGGCGGCCAATGCTCTCATGGCCGGTCGGTCGTCGGCAGCCCATGCTATCGTGTTCTGCTCTATTTCCACTCTATTTCCACCTTTTCCATTGTTTCCAATGGCGTTGTTGGCTTTGAGTTTTATAGTCAACCACTGTGGTCCGAAGGAACGTGGGTTGTAGATGTTAGTGGCACCTGACGGCCTCCCTCGTCTGTCTGTTTGCTTGATCAGTAGCTGACTGAGGGCTTTCACAAACCTCTGTAGAGATGTCCTCGAGCCATTTCTGAATCTTGGCCCGATCAAATACCTCCCAATCACCAGGGTCAGAAGCGTCGGAAGCATCCGACTCGAAATCTGATGTCTCTCGATGTATCCATGGATGCATGTGGAGTTTGCGAGTTTCAAAATCGCCATCCATTTCAAGCCATATACCACCTTCTTCTATCTCTTTATGCCAATTGAAAATGTTCCGCGTAGCATTCTCCGAAGCATAATCACCATCGTCAAGAAACCTGAATCGACTTAGCCACCGAGTTAGGATGAAAAACATTCGACTTACTCAGCTCGGAAGAGCGTAGGCTTTACTAAGGGTAGATCCCAGTAGTCTTGCAGCCTGGCGCTCCGCCGTAGATGTGGAAGAGACTGTGCAAGAATATCTTCGCTCTCCTCCGTAACCCAGAACAGTTTGTAACTCTGAAGATGGTGATCGTGACCCAGATGGGTTCTCACATCCAGACTGAGATTTCTCTCCCTCGCATATCCAAACGGGGGACAGGGAGTGTTCGGCGGGGGTGCCAGTGGGTTCACCAAATATGTCATGCGATATTCGTTAGCTCGTGGGATCAACCCTGCCGGTCCGCTGGAAATATAGTCGTACTGAATAAATGACTGCGGGATCCCAGTCCAAGTGGAAACCGGGAGGCTAACCGATGAATAGCCCAGAACAGCATCGCTGAAGATGTGCTCGGCGTAACCACACCAGAGAGCAGCCGACCAGAGTGGCGCTATGGTAGGTCTCTTCTGAATCATGAATTCTTCTAGGGACTTCATAGACTTCATGTTTCCGCATTCTGACAGTGCCTGACGAGCTCCCAGAAGATATGCTCCAAGAAGATTGCATGGCACTCCGGGATTCAGAAAGGCACTGCACAAAATCGATTCTATGCCTTCCTCGGCGCAACTGAGGGTGATATATTTGTCCACGAAAAGATCAAACTTGTCGTTTCGAGATGGCCCCTTAGTGAACTTGGTAGTCGGCAAAGAGTACTTTGGAAGCTTGATTATCTTGTCTGGATACTGCGAGAGGACGATAGCAGTGCAGAGAGCAAGCACTGATTCTCTGTGCATGCTTTGCGCAGCGCAGAAGTCCTCAAGTGCTTCCAGTGCGAAGGTGGAGTTGGGAGGCCATGCTGGTAAGTCAACGCTATATATGTAGGTATTGCTGTTAGCAGGACACAAGGTAGAGTTACATTGTATTGGCTTAGACTTACCAAGGAATTGAACCAACTTTTGACCAAGACCATGGAGCATGGTAGGTTTTTGGGCCTCGGATGACCACTGCGTGCCACTCCCCCGAAACAATGGTCTCCCAGGAATTGGAGAGGTTCAACGGCGTCGGCTGCAAAAGGAGCACCTGTTCACCGGCCGTCGCAAGTCTCTCTGCCCAACGACAAGAGAGGATATAGCACCACGCTCGTATGAGACATGGCATATTCGGTGAAGCTCCAAGCCCCAGCGACAGCGTCGGATTCAAGATCCCATCCTCATACTGGTACCCTATAGGTGTGGAAAGGCCCAGCCTTGCGTAGTGAGTGAGATCTCTGATTTTCATATCACATGTTGAAGCCGTGGGTGTTTCCCATTCTGATTTGCATTTCAAGTGCAGCCACTCGCCATCAACCCAGACGAGTCTCTTGTTTGAATGAAGGGTGAACAGTGGCACTCCTGTAAGAAGGTCAGATAGATGCCGCTCGATATCGAATTGCTGTGGTTCGTGGCTCAGAGTTGACCAATATTTATGGCTGTCGGTAGCGACGGTGTAGAACTCTTGACGGGTCGGGCAAACACGGTCTCCAGGGAATGTATCATCCGGATCCTGGCTCATTGCCACAAGGAGAACTGCATCTTCTTGCGTACTGAGTACTTCAATGGCCGTACTGGACGTGGCTGGCAGTGACGCACAGACCGAGTTTCTCTTACTCGACCCAAAGTCCAGGCCCAGGCATGACACCGGCCCATGTGGCAGCTGGTCACAAGGCGCGTCTCAAAGGGGCTAAGGGGGCATCGTCACATCGTGGCATCACTTCACGCTTAGCCACGGACAAGGGACCAAGCCAGAGAATGACAGGTGAAACAAAGAACACACTGGCTTCAGCTCTGCCCTTGATCTTGAATCTTGACTGGTAGGCTCGGGGCCTTGAGCATGGGAAGCTGCTACTGCTACTGGTAGCTGACTGAGGTCAGCCGCCACTGCATTCCGCCCTCCACAGTTTGGGTTCCATCGCTTCGTCTGCATTCCGCTCCGCTCACATTCTATCTACGGAGTACTGTAGTATCCAGCCATTGCATCGCTACTCTGTCAGGTGGCAGGGCCCTTCTTTTAGATCCAATCCTCCATAGACGTTCCTGGAGTCTCTCATATCAGCCCTTCACTGCAGCACAGCAGGACCGTTGTACCCCAGATTGAGCATCGAGACCTACTACCATCACTATACGGGTCGATACTGACTTCACAATGTCAACTCATCCTTCCTCTTGCACTACCACCTCCTCTATGTTGCCGTATACACTCATCTCAGCTGATGCTTCTAGCGACCTAGGCCACTTCATTAGCATCATCACCGACGCCTTCTCCAGCACCCCTCTGACCACGGCCTTCATCATTGACAATGATCGGACAGCACCTCCTTCCCGTTCTATCCCTCGAGGGCGTCGAGAGCGTCATTTTTCCCAAGGCATTCTCGACAGCGCCGCCTCGACCGCCGAACTGGTGCACGCGGGCAACTGGTCAGCCATTGCGCTGTGGGAGCCGCCCAACTTTCAGGGCAAAGCATTCATCGACTCCAAGGCTCGCCCGGGAGCCTTGCTCAGTGAGTGGCGTGCACGAGTCAAAGCGGCCAAGGCAAAGCATCTGGCCGAACCTTGTACTTCCACTGCTTCCACCGATTCCGAGTCCAGCTCCGGTACCTCCAACATGAACACTGGCTCCGCCTCTGAGAATTTGACTCCCGAAGAAGAGCCCCAAATCCGACCTTTCTACCATCTGTCCTTCCTGGCGCGCAACCCTTCAGCTCCACGCGTCCCTGGCAGCCTCAACGCGGTGATCAGTCCGTTTCTGAAGCGCTCCCAGGCCGACCACGCGCCGGTCTGGCTCGAAGCCACGTCACGCCAGGCCGTCAAGCTGTACGAGCACTACGGATTTCGGGTCGTGGAGGAGATTGTGGTCGGTCAAGGCAAGGTCGACGCCGAGGGATGGCCTACTCAGGATGGCCAGGGTGAGGGGGTCACTGCCTGGGCGATGATCTATGACTCTCACCTGAGAGAGCGAGATTCTTGACGTGCAAAACACCTAAGATTGTTACGCTTCAGGATACCAATCGCCCGTCTGTTCAGGATGGCCGCCATTTCGACCAGCCTACAATGCCCTGACCCCCTCCATCATATTGACGGGCACACTGTGCTAACTCACACCGAGCAAACCCCGTCGCAGCAAGGTCGAGTTTTATCCTTCCGAAACACCTTGGATGAGGCCAAAGATTGCATCATAGCGGCGAGCTTTATTGGGACCACGCTTCTCTGCGTCATCTCCTCATGAGTAGACATCGGGTATGTGTGTCCACGGTGTCTTACCAAGATACGTGCCGGCACGTCCTCAAACCGAGACCCTTCCCTTATCAGTAGTAGATGGATACCATAACGCCTGGTCGAGGGAGCAGGTGTTGCGCGAGTGCCAGCGGTGTGAACAGAATCCACCAGGCCTCCCTCCTTTGATTCTTTTCCTTTTCCTTTTCTAGCGGGCTACGTAGGTAGGCAGGACCTTGTAGTGCTCAACCTCAAAAGGTTACTTACTGTATGTTATCTCATCTCAGGGCTATGTTGTGTGTTCTGTTCAGTTTTCGCAGTGACATCTACCTACATCAATCCTCAACGTACGAGTATCGTACAGTATCATCAGGATCGACACCAAGCCATATTAGTTAATACTAATCCCGATTGACACCAAGCCATACTACGTACGGAGTAGTTGATACCAATACTAACCATGCGCTCGTTCCGTTAATCAAGGGTAAGGGCCTGATATCATCTTACTCTTTGACTGAGGGCAAGCCTGGCCTCGCCTCGCCTCGCCGACTTTGATAAAGGCATCATGCGTATGGCCACCCACCCACCCACACAACCACTAAAAAGCAGATTACAGAGTACAACACGGTGCAAGACACAGGGGACGAAATTCCGGTTGGCTTCGTTTCGTTTCCTTTCGTTTCCAACATGATGGTGTTCGGCGATTGTGGTTTTATCTAACACCCCCATCTCCTATCTGGAATGGCAGAAGCAGAAGCAGAAGGAGAAAGCAGCCTTCGGTATGCATCCAAGAAAGTCCTGCTCTTATCTACAGTAATCCCATTATGCCAAAATCCAATCTCCTTCTACCCGTTGTTGCTAGGAAACCTCTCTGCCGGTGGAACCTGCATACAATGCCGAAATGGCCCAGCTTGCAAGGACAAGACAACAGTTGGCGGCGTTTCAGAGAGCCGTCGGGTTGGCGAAAAACATACGGTCTCACGCCCTAGGCTTCCTATTTAGTTGACATGCCGAACCACGTCGTCCAGCGCCTCGGCGAAGTACTTGACATTTGATGTGTTCAGGCCAGCCATACTGATACGGCCATTTTTGGTCATGTAGACGTGCCATTTTTCTCTGATGGCTAGCACCTGAGCCTCCGAGAGCCCAGTGAAGGAAAACATGCCGATCTGGCTGGTAATGTGATCCCAGGTTCCGGGTGTGCCTAGTGCATCCAATTCGGTCTTGAGACTCTTGCGCATCTCGATGATGCGTCCGGACATGGTTCGCAAGTCTTTTTCCCATTCGGCAAACAAGGTACTATCGCTGAGTACGATACTGGCGATACGTGCACCATAAGCCGGGGGATTCGAGATTTCCGATCGTTGAAGAACAGCTAGCTGGCTGGCTACTCTTTTGGTGACATCCTGTGCCTTGGTTCCCGGAGCAGCGACAAAGTGGAAGGCACCAGCCCGCTCACCGTACAGACCAAAGTTCTTCGCGAAAGATTGAGCGATGATCAGCTCGAAGCCCTGCTCGACAAAGTAACGGATGGCCCAATTATCGGTGGTCAAGCTGCCTGAGGCAAACCCCTGGTATGCACAGTCAAAAAAGGGAAAGAGCGACCGTGCCCTGCACACCTCGGCGATCTGTTTCCACTGGTCTTGCGTAGGGTCAACACCCGTAGGGTTGTGTGCACATGCGTGAAGCAGGATAATACTTTTCTCCGGTGCTGCTTTCAGTGTCGACAAGAGTCCATCAATGTCAAGCATTTTGGTCTTCGCAGAGAAATATGGATAGGACTTTATGGAAAGGCCGACATTTGTGAAGATTTGGTTGTGATTGGCCCAGGTGGGATTGGACACATAGATGGCTGAAGTGGGTTTGAGCAGGAATTTGGATAGGAAGAGACCTCCTAGATGAACGGCGCCCGTCCCTGAGATGGTTTGGAGGGAGGTGGCCTGTACAAGGCTGAAGTTAGCAAACCAGATGTAAGCCGTGCGATTTTGTGGTGAATGCGTACCCGTCCCTCTTTGATCGCGGGGCTTTCTGAACCAAGGATGAGTTTCTGAGCAGCGGAAGTGAACTCTGGAAGGCCAGCGATAGGGAGATATTCATGATTCAGATTGGGATCATTTCGGAGGATTTCGTCTGCCTGCAAGACAGGGTTCAGTTAAGACTACTAAGTCTGCTCGGATGTCGCGTAGCGCACCTTTTTCACCACAGGCAGCACCCATGGCTTCGCATTGTTGTCTCTGTATGCACCAATTCCCAGATCGACCTTTTTCTCAAACTGATCTTTTCGGTAAGCTGCCATCAACCCAAATAATGGGTCTTCTGGAGCCTGAGGGACAGCATCGAACAGCTCGACCGGACGATTTGACAGGGAGCCCATTGTGTGCTGTTTGATCTGAGATAAACGAGCGTTGGTGTCAGTCTCTGAAGATAAGGTAGAGGAAGAGGTAGCAGTTGAGTTGAAAGAGACGACGGAGGGTTTCGGCGGTGAGGGCATGACTGAATAATAGACAAGTGTTTTAGATTGTGCCACCAAAGGGGCCTGGTTCGGCCATTATGTACCAAGGACAGATGGATGCAGGGGCAATGTATACCTTAGGGCGGGCGGATGCACTGCGCGTTGGTCTTCGATCGTAATCTGACGCCAACCAGTGTGATGTGTTTGCAGGTTCTTGAGGCTAGAGAAGCCAGAAATCTCGGCACGGTACAACACCAACAAGGTATGAATAAATGACGACGGTAGTGAGTATGAGTGCTATAGGTCTAGTGTTAGGTGACTCGGTAGGAGACTCCGTAGGAGACTCCGTAGATGAATGTTGAACAACGTTGTGATGAGTTTGCCCCGACGCCCGGGGTTGGAGAAGTGGTGGCTTAGGGCTCCCTAGGCTATCTCTGTATCTGTGGTGCAGCGGGTTCAATGGGGCAGTGAGGGGGAGGAAACCAGCCAGAGGCCAATCGCTGGTGGATGGTTTCTCATGCCATCAAGTAGACAGACAATAACGACATACGGATACAGTACTCCGTACTCCGTACCTTAGGTACCTAGGCACTCTACACGTAGGCCACCACTTATGAATCCCACTTCCACTATGTAGATACATAAGTCTTGCGTTGCTATTATAAAAGTTAGCTAGCCTTCATCCTATGTAAACGCGATGCATAGATTCTGATTCCGGGGTGTGAGTCTTCTCTCCGCATTCTCCCGCCCGCAATGGTTACAGTACATAATAGTATCCGTACAGGGAGCGCGCCCTTTCACCAGTTCTAACCCTCAGCTGACGCGGGAAAGACCGGATGAGCGGCATAGTCAGGCATAGTCAGGCAAACTGGGGTGGACGCCCCGAGTGGGAGACGTGTCCCGGACAAGCAGACGATGCCGTTAGTTCTTCTTTTCCGCCTGTCAGTCATCATAAGCCACATGGTGCTAAGTTCGTCATATATCACTAGGCTCCCCGGTTGAAAAGTACACATAATGGCAGGCTCAGGTCATCACTGCCTATGCTCGTAACGTTTGGGTGAGAAAGCCATCAAAATATCAGGTCCCAACCCACCAAGAATGAGCAGAACCCGACCGTCGCATAGAAGACTAAGCGCGCTGTACTGCCTCTTTCACTCGCCCTCTTTAATTCCCGATTGCCCTTGCGCACATTCTCGTCCGTGTTGACCGCGTCTGTAACCAAGGTTCCGATCATTTCACCCTGGACGCTGAGATGCCCGACCAGCGTCTGCTGTAGACTGCTGATCTCTATTAGACTCTTCTCCACCTGGGAGACCTTGGCCAGTTGGTTGTTGTAATGTTCAAATATGCTCCTGTTCTCCTCCTCAAACAATTGTAACTGCTCGGCCGACAGCTCCTGCGCAGGGCCTTTCAGTGTGGGATCGACCCACGGCTTGTATTCATCGTGACCTCGCATGTCTCGATTGGGAAGCGCGTCTGGCCCGTCTACGTTGAACTCGGCCTCTCGACTTGCCCTGACGCCTTTGTTTCGAGGATCGTGGAGAGCACTCATTTGCTTTTGTCGTTCCCGTTCCAGTCTCTTCTCGACCATCTCCTGTTGAACCAGGACGGCATCGTTTAACCTCTTGCTCAGATACCACAGCACACCGTCTCGAAACGACTTCGTCGTCCTGATTTGCCCTTCCTCTTCAATCTGCTTTTGAGACTTCCCGGCATCTGGAGTATCCCCGTCTCCTCCAGCCCAGCGCCAGAGCAATCCGTCCGGCCGTCCATACTTTTTTTCAAGCACTTTTGTAGCTGTATCATGTTGAAGGTTCACTGCGGAGGACAGGTTGGTAATCTTGTTGTTGATTTCCCTGAGGACCGAGGAAGTCTCGCTGTCAATTGCTTCGCGTTGTGAATCGCTCAAGTGTTCGGGCACATGCTGGTTCGCCAAAGCAGCTCCGGTCACGGCGTGAGTAGCGTCAGCCCTCTTTGCATGACGAGGGGGGGCGGCGTTGGACAGGTACGGAGTGCGTATAGAGTGCAAATAGCTTAGGAGAGACGAGATGGATTTGTTCTATCGTCCGGGAAGTTAGATCTGATCAGCAACAGCACGGGAATATGGCTCCACACAATTTGATACGCTTCATTCAGAAAGGCGTCGAGGTTTCTGCTGAGGTCGCGGTTGCAAGCTAGGATCGGTTTGGAGGAATGGCTCTGAACCAGGATGGCGGAGAGTGTTGAAGACAGGTCGGTCATAGCAACGGGAAAATGGGAAAGTTGAGGGCCTGGCAAGTTTGAGGTTGAGGGCAAGTTAGCTAATCTTGACCTGAGGCCAAATTGCTCACAAGACTCTTCTGAGGAACATTAGAAGGGCATTCATGTGTCTGGTCTTTTAAATGCGTCGCGATCATCATCTAGCCTCCGCGTGGCAGATGCCGGCCCTCCAATCAATTTATTCAGATGCAACTTGCGTCCTCCTCCAGTTTGCCCGCATGTCAGGAATCAGGAACCGCCAGCTACACTACCTTAAAGTGGTCCAGAACGCTCTACATAAGATACCATCGCTCCTGAGTGCAATTACGGAGTCGCAATTGCATGCCCTTTTTAAACTCTAGTGTTCCAGGTTAGTCTCCTATCAAGCAGTATCTATTTGCCGACCACTGTTGAACAGGCTCCTCCTCTATGAATACATTGTCCAAGAATACCCGAAGCCCGTCATGATTCATTCCACATTCCAGAACATTATCACGACTCTTTGCACATTTCCATGGCTGGATCATAATTGATATCCTCCTCCCAAACCCCAGCGCCAGAAATTTGCCTTCCCAGAAATATACCCAGCCCAGTGACCACCACGGCTAACATGAAGAACCCGTCGAACCACCTTTGCACCCAAGCAGGCTCCAGCAGTCCAGCTCCCAGTGCGCTGTTGATCACACTGCCCACCTCTTTGGGCATCATGCCCCTAAGCATCAACGCGGAACTGATGACGTACATTCCACTTATTTGACTGATCAGAAGGGCAAAATTGGTCTTCGTTGCGTGGAGCACAGTAGGCATGAATCGAGCAAAGAGGTGAAAGGTCTGCGTGACAGCCGAAAATGATGCAAGAAGCATTGCTCCCGAAAGCAAGAACGAGATTTGGTGCGCCCACGAGGCCTGATCCAAAGAAGGATAGACATGCCGTGCAAAGAGCGCGATGGTCGTAGTGACAGGATCCGTGTCAGAAGATGTTGCAGGCCTTGTGGATAGTATGCGACGCCCAATGTTGATCGTGGTGGTGCAGATGCGATAGACACAGTAGCAGGAAAACACATAGGAGAAGGCTAAAGATATCCGTCCCAACGATGTCGATGCCCGTAGTTGATCGGCCCGCCGCGCCCGCAATATTGTCAGCGAGCTTTCAAGAGAGGATCCCATAGTCTCGAGGCCCGACATTTCCATCTCGAGCGTCTGTTTCTCCTGGGTTTCTGCGTTCCCACGTATCGAGCCCAGCGTCCGAGCCCAAAACCCTTCACTGGGGGTGTCCGTGCCCTTCCGTTGCAGCATTCTCAGCCTTCCTTTCTTCTCCGCTATCATATCCATTGTCGCTTCCAGTCCAGCTTGTTTTCGGGTGATATCTGTCTCGGCAACCAACCGTACCTTGGGTCCAAAGGTCTGCCAAATCGCACTAACAGAGGCAAACCCAGACAGCAGAGCCATCAAGGAAACGCCGGTGATACCTAGTCTGTCCAAGCAGGCCTGGAAAAGACTGTCCTGGCGGCTGATACCCTCATTAACATTCTGGGAAGTAGGGAGTAGTGTCCCAATCGCCCAAAAGCCACACAAAAATACCCCGTAGCCGACCAACTCGAGAAGCCATGCCAGGCGGACACGAGTCTTTCTTTGACCTCGGAACCCGTACCCAGATTTTGAAACGGCAGATGATATTCCCAGCAGCGGAATGGCCACAACAAGCAGGCCTAGCAGACTCACGACTGTGATTTGTAACGCGATATTCCTGGCCATGGGGTTGAATGAATTCGATATTTCGCACAGCAGCAGTTCGGTCAACACAGCGGAAAGCGCTATCGTGAACGAGAAAGTGGTTGCGGCGATGCGGCGGGCGAGTTGCTGCGTTGCGGGTTCGGAAGGGGATGTCGCCGGTCGGGGCAGGCCTTTCTCGCCATCTTGCGGCCTTGGAGAACTGGGTGATAACAGAGGGTAGACCTTTCTGTAAGCGAGGAAAGTCAGACAGGCAAATGTCGCGATGAACGGGGTAGTCGAGAGAGCAGCTTTGGTTCCGAAGTGAGCAGAGTGCCTCAAAGACGCAGGAACACACTCGTCGCAGTCCTCAGGGCGGGTTGGTAACATATTGAGCGATGCTGCTTGGGAAGCGAGTACGCCGACTCCCGGAATGCATGTTCTCGCCGCGAAAGCTCTGGAGGACAATTGAGGACAACTGCGCAAAGTACCAGCAATGCACAGGGAGCTGGCACCTGCGCAAGGGGAAGTGGTGGCTGTCAGTGGCGTGGCTGTCCAGTCCAATGTAGGTACCCGCCGCGGAGACACGTCACCGCATGCGCTGAGATAGTAGTAGATACCTAGGTCCTCTGTGGTATCAGTATTTGTGCTCCCTACCAGGTAAGGAGGTACCTAGGTACTTCTCACAATTTACGTTTGAGATACCAGACGAAAGTCGAAGTCAAATCTATCCCAACCAGGCGTCTTCCTTCTCCCAATTCTATAGGCCTGGAGGTATTGGTACGTTTCTTTCGCTCGTCGGGATCGCAGTCAGTCCCATCTGTCATAAATCTCTAGGCTTTCAATTCATCAACAACAGGCTTCGAAGCCCAGCTGACCCTTTGCCTAGTCGGCGTCGGGACGGTCAAATCCTACACGGGAGCTTGTCTTGACGCTTGACGCGTCAGCCTTTGCGCTGGCCCTGGAGTGTCTGCATCTCCACAACTGTTTTCCTGGTAGAGGGGTTTCCAGTCATACAATAACGAGGGATGTGACTGAGGCTTGTAGGAATTCCATATGTTTAAAAAAAAATTTATTTTGTTTATTTTGCAGACAACCATCAAGTCGCCCAGCCTAGCGAGTGTCTCCAAGCCAGCAAAAGCACGTAGCGGACCTTGTGTCAACCAAGCAGCTGCCGAAATATAGCTTCGTCTCTGTGGTGCCGGTGATCACATTTGGAACTTCTGCCTCTTCAGAAGTGAGCTCGCTTTGCATCTGACGTTACCAACCGTTCCGTCTGATGACAACCGAATAGTGACGGCTTGGTATTGGCCACCGCCGAGTATGGCTAATGCTATCGTGAAAGCGATCGACCGTGGCTTGGAGACCTTCTCTGCGGTTTGTCTCGAAGTATTTCTGCCAGCCACGGGGTTGTCTCTCTGACAGAAGGGCGTCGTTCTTCGACAATCTTTTGCACCCCAAGATAGCCATCTTCCGTGTCAGATATAGCAGCATCGCTATCCCCGCGCTCGTGGCGTTTCCCTGTTCGCTTTGAGGACGTGGAAGACTTGGATGGGGCCAGGTCGTCGTCATCCCAGTCTTCTTGTAGGGCAACAATACTGGGACTCTTCATGGCGAGATCGGCTCTGGGTGCGCTTTCTGTGCTGAAGTAACCGATTGGTAAAACAAAACCTCGCTCTGGTGAATCGTCATCTGAAGTGACATCGCTCCGTGCTGATGTTACTCGCGCAAGTGGCCCACCATAAGTCCCTTTCAAAATGCCCCTTTTGGGGGGACCGATCGCTCTGGCGACAGCATCAGCTTCTTGCTCGGTAGCTTCCATCGATATCGAACTGTTGTTCGCCTTGTCGTAAAGGTGGCTACCCCCAGCACTTTGAGCACGCTCAAGCATGCTACTATAGAGGCTGCGACCGCTTTCCAGCTGGCGTTTCTGTTTCTTTTTCATTCTTTTGGACGTCGGCCGAACGACAATCACTGGTACAGGGGAGTGTTGCAGGCAATACTTCGAGACGGAGCCTGGAAGTAAGCCTTGCATGCCGCCCAAGTTCCTGCCTCTTGTTCCCACCACCAGTGCCGCAGGCTCATAGAGCTGTATCTGGTTCCGGTGTCAGCCGGCATCCAACGCAAATGGCAGAACCACGCTTACCATGCTCTGGAATATTTCTTGAACCCTGCCAACAGCCAACTCCATAATGATGCTGATGGCTTTCTCTTCCGCGCTGTTCTTTTTAATTACGCTGTCGAGGAGCTTTAGGGCCTCGTCGCGATATTTGCCACGCTCGTACGGCGTCTCACTGGCGGTTTTTGAGTCCTTCTCCACCACACGCAAGCAGACTATCTCATCGCCGTCTTCGATGAGTTCATCAAGCACCCACTCCAGTGCATATTCGGAGTAGTCTTTGGCATCAGTACCGCACAGGAATGTGCGGGTCCGGGATGTAGAAGCGTAGTCGCGGTGTTTGTAGTTTAGGGTAAAGGATTCGGTGGATGCATCTCTGTTGTCGAAAGTGTCAAAAGAGACGCCACGCTGGTAATTGCCTTGCGGAGGAGGGGACGACATTCTTCGCTGGGTCGTAGAGGGTCGTGGACCTTGTGCGACGCTTTCCCTTCTAATAGTATCTTCAGCATCCGCAGTATGAAACTGGATCGATGACTTCCGTCCTCCACTTGCTGGCTGGTTTGCTGGTTTGGGTTGCTGAGGTGCCCTGGCCGCGTCTTTCCATACCTGGCCAAAGGCAAGTTCTTGTTCTTCCTCTGCTGAAGGAGCGTTGAACGAATTGGTTGGTTCGTGCGTTGGGGCAGCAGCCATTATCAGGTGAGCCAGGCGCAGCGCGGGGTAATCAAGCTGTTTTGTCTTTTTCTGCGGCTGGCAGCCCGTGGACAACTGTGTGTGATACCTGGTGGAGGACGAAGGACAACAGCGCACGGAAGAAACAGCTGATGAGAAGACGTTGCCACTGTTACTCTCTTCCAATGTAGAGGAGTCTATGTCTCGGTGTCTGTCACCAATCCGTCACTTTTCGGCGACTTCTTTCACGTGGAATCGGAGGGATGATTCGGGTTGCAAAACAGATGTCCCGATCCTACCTAGATTAGCCACCGCGCAGCTGCATCAGGTGAGAAGTTGAGACAAGCGGGAAGGCTTCATTACCAGTCGAGAGTCTCTTCGAGGCCTGAGACAAACACTGCTGGCAGAACTCTTGGAATTGCTTGGCCTCATGTACTGTAACATATACTGCTGCCAGTGCAGGGCTTCCAAATGCAACAGCTGTGGGGCTGTGCGGCGGTGAGCCTGAGAGAGAGAATGCAGGACTTGGTGGTAGTACCTAAATATGCTGGCTACTATTGCAGTTCGGCCGTTTTCCAGTGTGCTTGGTTTATATGGTGTTCAGCTAGGTGTGTAATATCTGTGCCATGTACCGCAACAACCACAGGCGCTTGATTTACTTCGATTGCTACACTCCTGAAATGCTTTCTCGCACCTAGGAAGAGAAAGAGCGACCCTGCTTCGGCTGTCTACCTACTAGGCGAATGATTGAAAGACACACGGGAGGCCAAACTTTGAATGTCTGTCAGGATACACCGCCCAGCCACTATAACCAGTGATAAACCTGCCATTTTACTTCAATGTCAATGTTCATCCAGCCTTGCAGGGATGCCGGTCAAAAACGGCACTTGTCGTGAAACGTGGATTCTCCCCAACACCCATCTCTGACAGGCAAAGGATGCACTCGTGGAAGAGTACTTGACATTCGTAATGCGGGAGGAGATAGATTTTCCAAGCACTCATCAAGCCAAGTACGACAAGGCTGCACCGGCGGACTGCAATTTCATTGCAAAAGTGTTTGTGAACGACTTCGAATTTATATACTGGACGGGGCAGAAGTAGGGATTGTTCGAGCCGCACCGAGAATGTGCCTCTAGGCAGGTATCGTCTCCCTCCAGATCTCCGTGGATCACGGCTGAGGAAATCGGCAAACAACTGTGTTTGTACAGTAAGCACATCATGTGCCATAGAGCCATAGACATAATATCGTCATGTCTACGCTGTTGTTGAAAAAACATTGCGTGCCAGGTCGGAAGGGCCTCGAAAGTGGTTCGGTACGGTTATGAAAATGCCCATGCGGCACCAACATATACCAAGCACCTCTGTGGTATTCACTTTCACCACCAATATCGTGGTTGAAGAGAGGATCCAGATAGATAGTTTGTGGTGGTCTCTCAAGTGATGGGCAGTAGGGGATATAGATCCGACAATGAGCCGCTGGACTGGCCGAGTGGATGACTTTGAACAGCGACAGTTGGCTCAAAGGTCCTACCACCTGCAAAATCCTCCGTGCCAAAAGTAACACATAGGCCTCAACTGGCGAAGCTGGGACTAATGGTCGCCCTGTCATAAGCAGTGCGCCTGCTTCGCCAGCAATCATTTCTTGAGTTCCGCATAGGGATATGTCACCGGATCGCCCTAGGGATCGATATCAGTACGGGAGTAAGCAAGTCAAGAAGCCTTCTTGACATACCTTGCGAAGCCATATCTTGGTCCGCTTTTTTGTCCCTTGGTGCTCGACAAATACTTCACGGGTATGTTCCGCCTTGAATTTGCGTATGAAACGAGGATCCCAGAGTTCGCTGGCCACCCCGAGATCTTTACAGCACCGCATCATAGCGTTCGATTTGCAACCTTCCGATGCCATGGGAATGTTGTCTTTGTTGAAGTACACCTGCTCCCCGCGTGCAATAGATACCAGCCTGCCTGCTTGTCAGCCTTGGGCCTTGGAACGTTCCGTCCTGCTCACCGTCCGTGGGCCAGTAATGCATATTCCCGGGTGACGGATTTGTCGGTGACGATTGTCTCGCCCCTAGGAGCAAGTCCCCAACCTCCCGGGCCAAATGCCCTGTTCAGGATGCGTCTGTATTTTATCTCCGGTAGGTATACTATTCCATCAGGCTTGATTTCAATATCTTCGGGGTCGAGAGCCGCCTGCAGAATATCGGCAGCTTCTTTGGAAAATGGTTCGGTGGAGAGCCCATGGAAAGATCTTGTCCAATCAACTCGAGACGGATCGTCTGCCTGAGTATCCAGTGGCTGGTCATCGAAGCTGTTCGTCGACTGCACATTGGAGGCGTTGGGCGCGCTTTTCGGAGGAACTGTTGTCTTCTGCGAGACTGGACTTGGACTCGCCGCAGGCTCGGCCCTTCGGGCAGAGGAGGGGATGAATATCGAGCGTACCACACGTTTGGCGACTAGATCATTACAAATAGAAGTGCGTGGCGATGCTGATGGGGAGAAAAGAGAGGTTGTCACTGATGACCGCGCGGAGTTGATAGGTAGTCGGGGAATTCGTAACATGGTTGCAACAAAGACAGAATTCAGGTAGAAGAGGCAACCCGAGAAGGAAGATTGGTTGAGGTCGTCAGAAATGACCAAAAAAGCCGTCTATAATTCAGAAGCGAGCAATTGCAAACGCGAGGGAAGATCCAAGTTACGAACCGCAGGCTGGAGTTTCCTTTGGATTTGCAACTCAACAACATGAAAAAGGCCGTGGCGAGCTGCGATTTCCCACACCCATCTCCTGGAGCCGGGCTCGTCACTAGTACCAGCGTCTACTTTTCCACCGGCGCATCTTTGCTCTGAGTTCGCTCGTCGTTCCCTTTGCGCTTCCAACACTGTCTGAATGCCTCCATCTGCACCTCCTAATTAGCTGGTGTGTTTCCGTGCCGAGGAGGAAACAGCGGCGCGGAGAACTGCCTCGTGCCAACCACCGACGACATTATTAACGTTGGGATCCGACACTTACTTCTCTCTTACACGCTCGCCAGTCTTTCTTTTCATAGTAGCAATCGTTCATTCGAAGCTGTTCCTCTGTACACTCAACATTAGAGCTATTTTCCGGTCAACTGCACAGTGGTCCACTACCAGCACAGCCGGTACTGAATATCCGCTGGTCCCTAGAAGCGCACAATTAGCACCACCACTGGGGGAATGACACGGGATCGGTTGGCATCTACCATTCATCAAGTTCATCCTCGCCAGCTTCAGGCCGGGTCGCTTTCTCTTCGTTCGACATCTCTTTTGGTTGAATTCGCCTCGAGCCGAGGTGGATTGAGGGCGAGAAACGTGTTGCGAAGTCGGGCCGTTGGTGCTCGTCTGACATACTCGGCTCTTGACTTGATTAAATTACCTTAGCCATCGAGCAAAAACACGCCACCAGCGACAATGGCTACTAAACGAATGAATATCCTCGTTTACTCTGGTGCGCTGACTCAGGAAGCATGGCGAGCGAACCGAAATCTAATGCTATCTTCAGGAAACGGCAGCACCGTGGAATCCGTGCGGCACTGTCTATACACCCTTCGGAAGCTGCTGTCTCCCAACTATGCCGTCATCCCCGTCACTGGTGATATGCTCATCAAGGAGCCATGGACAGCAAGTTGTGCTGCCTTGGTGTTTCCAGGTGGAGCCGATCAAGGGTACTGCAAGACACTCAATGGCGAAGGGAACAGACGCATTCGCCAATTTGTCGAACGTGGTGGCATCTATATCGGATTTTGTGCTGGTGGCTATTATGGAAGTCGAAGATGTGAGTTTGAAGTAGGAAACAAGCTCATGGAAGTCGTGGGCGATCGAGAACTTGCATTCTATCCTGGTATTGCTCGAGGTTGTGCATTTCCTGGCTTTGTCTATCACAGCGAGAAAGGGGCCCGAGCCGCAGAAGTGAAGGTCGACAAGACCGTCTTGTCAACAGGAACTGTGCCGAACGTGTTCAAATCCTATTACAACGGTGGAGGGGTCTTCGTCGATGCCCCCAAATACAAGTCGCAGGGTGTCGAGGTCCTGGCGAGCTACACAGAACCTCTTAGTGTCGATCCTGGAGATGGGACAGCTGCTGTTGTCTATTGTAAGGTTGGTCAAGGAGCAGCAGTATTGACGGGCCCACATCCAGAGTTTGTCTTTCTTGGGAAGCCAGCAGATGACTGGTCACTGACGAAGCCTAGATTTGCTGCTGTCAACCTTGAGCCCAAGCCGGATGTTCCTCAGTTCTCGGATGTTATCAAAGCCCTGGCCGAGGATGAGAACCAGCGCATGAATTTCATCAAAGCCTGTCTCACCAAACTCGGGCTCACTGTGAGCGAGGAGCAGAATGTACCGTCCCTGTCCTATATGCATTTGTCTTCATTGCAACCTGCAGATACGGCAAGTGTCGTGTCATCCCTGGGCCATCTCATTGACAAGGATGAACACGGCGAGGAATTCATCAAGGATGAAAATGACACATTTTACCTCGTGAAGGCTCCCGCCTGGAAATTGGATGAACTAGCTAAAGCCCTGCCTTCGCAGATGGAGACAAAGGAGTCTGCTGACCAAGGCCATGGCAGCTCCGACCGGATTATCGATTATAGTACAGTGGCCAAACAGGTACTCGTCTATGACAACGATCATCCTCAATCCCAATCGACGCCGTACTTTAATCACCGTACTTTCTACGCCAGCCTCCAAAAATATCAGTCTCAAACTCCTGGCACCTCCAGCTTTGGCACTCATCTACTATACGGAGAAGTGGTTACTTCAACGAATACCTTGCTTGAGAAGAACACAAGGATACTCCGCAATCTACCTCAGGGCTTCACCGCCACGGCCACTATTCAGGTAGCAGGCCGAGGTCGAGGCTCCAACGTCTGGGTTTCGCCAGCTGGCAGTCTTATGTTCAGCACTGTCATCCGACACCCTATGGCGCAGATGCAGACTGCCCCAGTCGTCTTCGTCCAGTACCTGGCTGCGATAGCCATCGTCCAAGGTATCAAATCGTATGATGGCAAAAATTACGAAAACATGCCGATCAAACTAAAGTGGCCGAACGACATCTTCGCCCTAGATCCGAACAAGGCCGCGGAGAACGGTGGTGATCGAAACGAAAACTACACAAAGATTGGAGGGATTTTGGTTAACAGCCACTACAACACCAAAGAATACATCGCTGTGTGCGGGATTGGCCTGAACACCTCTAACACTGCACCAACTACCTCTCTGAACCAGCTCACGCAGTTTCTCCCTAAAAATGTGCCGCCTTTCACGCTAGAGAAGCTGTTGGCCCGCATTCTCACGGTTTTTGATGACATTTACGCCAGGTTTTTAAGGACAGGCTTCGACGAGGTCATGGAGAAGATGTACTATGACCACTGGCTTCACATGGACCAAATTGTGACTCTGGAGGCCGAAGGCGGGCAACGCGCACGAATCAAAGGGATCACTAGGGACTATGGGTTGCTGATTGCAGAAGAGCTTGCGTGGGAAGACCGCGAGACTGGGCGCAGGTGGACCCTGCAGAGTGATTCGAACAGTTTTGACTTCTTCAAGGGTTTGGTGAAGGTAAGCCACAAATCCTGTCTGCATAAGATCCCTGGACTGCAACCCCTGCCATGGTGTGTCCCTTGATCGCCTTTCTGTATTCTCTGATATCTGCTGGAGTAGTCAACAAGCTGACCCTGTCGTGTACACAGAGAAAACTATGACAGCACCGACCCGTAGAGCTGACTGGCAACGGGTAGAAGCCAACTTCAAGTCGATATGCACAGGTGCAGGATGATTTCCCATAACGATCCTAATCAGGAGATTCTTTGATGGGAAACGAGACATACATATGGGGCGCATCCTCAGTTAGCTAAAGGCGCAGCGAAGGGACGAAGACAAAGACCACGTGAGGGACAGAGCTGGCGTATCAATTGGGCCGGGCATCGATAGAGAGGCACCAATGCTCGTGCCCAGGCTGGGTCACACAGCATCAGCTTCTGTTTGGGATTCGACAAACGTCAGCGAAGCCCGGTACATGCCAAACACGAAGCTTTTTACCTACAGAGGTTGACCCAGACCGAAAGGCTAGAATGAGGAGGCAGTTGGAAGACCACGTTCCCCCCAAGGTTACTAGAACCTCGTTCAAGTGACCCTTCTGAAAGGGTTTGCTCTGCTACTTGAAACCTGGACCACAATGCACCCTGTCTATGGCTAGAGCCGAACAACGGAAAAGAGGCTTGATGAGCCAAGAGCAATCGGTCGAGCAATTATGCTGGAGAGGTAAGGTTGTCGCCGGGGTCTCCAAAAGCGCATCTTGACATGGGATGCTTGTCCCATGGGTCAGCATCACGGCGGTAAAGGCACTCGGGGCTGGCCGAACTCGACATCAGCTCTGCGAGGAGGAGAATGTTCAAAAGGTCCTTTGTGGATCCTCTTCTTCACTGTTACCAAGGAATGTCTTGCAAACATACGAGCTTTTAGCTTGGCTCTCATGCATATCATCGGCGATCTCAGGTGGAAGCCCCCTGTTGAGTTTCAAAAGATGGAATGAAAGGCCAGCGCAAGCATCGGCAATCTCTGGCGATAGGTCTCGTGGTACTGCTGGTATATCGAAGACCTGCGTAGGACACGCAGGCAGAAGAGTTTCCCATCATGCGTACAAACGAAAAAGCTGGTCATCTCGTGTAGGTGTTTGTTTGCATCTACCAATGCCCCTCCTGCAGACTGGAGCTCAACGGCCAGTCAGGTTGCATCCTGATCACCGCCTTTTGCTTTTGGGCTTTGGCTGCTGGTCATCTTGAATGATTGACGGAAGGAGGCGTTGTAGCATCCATCCACGAGACCCTGGAAGCCATCTCCGAACGCGTGGCTTATACCAACGCCATAATCCGCGATGTCAGCTTGAAGGCATCGCTCGACGATAGGTACGAATGTTCCAAATTGATTGTAAGCCGCCTCACCAGAAAATATCTTTCTACTCTGCTTCACTTCATCCTAAAGCCTGTCTAGGCACACCCACTTACTTCTGAGGGTGCACCAGTGCTATGTACCAGGCAGTGGTGAGGTGGACATTTGAGTCTTGCAAGGTGGCGTTCGGATAGAAGACTCCGCCATCAAAGCAATTGAAGGGGGCCATGCTTTTGATTGGCATGTTCTGACAGCCATTGCCCCCAGTCATACGTCTTCCTGGGACATTCTCTTAGCCCAGCATGGTCGACCCTCGTTGCTCAAGCTCTACATCATGGCGTGGTTGTGCTATGTGACGAGTCTCGTTACACACCGGGACCGGGGTCTCCAGAGGACGAATCATGGAGGCCAAGGGGCCTATTAGGCTGCCGAGTGGTTCTGGCAAGGGTCAGGACTCAGGGAAAGGATTGCTTGTCGGGCCTGACCTGCGTCGCTGCTGCATGTCAACAGACACGACAGATCTGATGGGCGAGGCATAGAGTCAGACGAGAGGAGCTGCATCTCATGCTACCCGGGGACATGCCAAAGGCTTGAGGGGATTCCGTACCTAGGCTAGCTCAGAGACCAGAAGAACAGTTGTGACTGACGTAAAAGGCGCAGGAAACAAGAAGGCAGGCGTTGGATGGAGTTGGAGAGGTACTCCGTAATGTTGGCTGAACTGCGGATGTACTGTAAGTGTGCGTACAGTACTCCGTAATGTGGTGACATCCAACTCCGCAGCCGCCACTGACATAGCATGGTTACCCGCTACCAAAGAGCTGCTCAGGCCTGCCGTTCCCAAGTTGTCAAGATGACCCTTCACCTGGCTGGCGGGACAGCTGCCGCTGGGACTCGACTGACATCCCATGGTCCACCGTCCCGTTGTCCCCTGCCCTGGCGCCCTGTCTACTACTACTGTACCCGGAAGAGCCACCCCCGCGGACCTCGAGTCGACGCTGAGAGTGGATTCAAGCGATGGCATGAAACAATGCTTATGGAAGACTGCTACTTGCACGGTGGCGACAACATTCCCATCACCCGCAATAGAGATGCCATGCATGACCTGCTGCATCAGAAGCCTCTCAGTCCGTCCTATACCGCCTGTTTCCATTGCGCCAGTCAACGTCAACATTCCTCGGAGGTTATATCGTCCCTGGACGTCAGTCGAGACATCTTTGTAGCACGGAGAGCAACCGCGTGCGTCTCACCTTCCAGAGCTCATGCATCAACTCTACGGGTCCCTCCTGCGTCCACACCCAGCCTTGTGAAAGCGCAGTCTCTGCTCCCAGTCAGGAGCTGATTTGGGGTCGAACGAGTGTACGCAGCCGCTATCCGCATCTCCTCGCCTCACCCCCGGGGAGATCCTGGTCTCTGTTGCATACGCATTACATACGCTCGTGCTGATCCTCAGCTCTTCCGACCTCACATGGTCGTCGTACTATTACGCCGGACCACCGTTGCTCTATTTACCACCACAATCCTGATTCGGCCTAGAGAGACTCTCCCATCTCCGCTACTGGCCTGGCCGGGTGGCTACGCGGAGAACTACTTAAAGCTCTGCCTTCCCCGTCTTCTGGCAGGAGGCCAGCGTCTTTTAGGGCTGCTCAGCGCGCATAGGCTTGTTGCCTTTTGTGCTTTCTCCTGTCCCTTGCTGTCAATATGGAAACCGTTTTCATCACCATTCATGGTAGGTCCCTTGTCCTGGGATGGGGAGATTGTTGCTGATAGAAATGGATAGATCTGTCGCTTGATGCACGTATCAGGTACTGCTCCGATTCTATTGAGGACATTCTCGGCTACCTTCCACACGATGTCACCGGCAAATCATGCTGGGAGTACTTTCATCCAGATGAGATCCCTTTCGCGCGCTCCATCCATGGCCGCGGTGTCAGTCTTGACAAGGCGGCCGTCTTGAACTACTGCCGAATCAAGCACAAGGACGGTACCTGGGTCACATGTGAATGCGTCTTCACAGTCGTTCATGATGTCTTGGTGGCTAGCACCGCTGTCTATCGACAAGGCCCCAAAGCCAGGAGTCCGTTTCAACTGCTTTCCCCCTTCATGAGCTTCACGGCTAACGATAAACCCAGAACGGGCTCTCGAGGGAGCTGGTATCCGTCGCATCTTCTCTTCGTCGCCCCGGGACCCGAGGTATCACATGTTGTCGTTCCTGTCCAACAAGTTCTACCAGGACCCATCTGCTCATTTGCCAGAACCACGGGCTGCACTGTTTCTCAATCGCTTCACACGCACTTCAACCATCATGTATGCCACGGACGGACTGTCTGCCATTCTTGGCCTCGAGCCCTCGGAGCTCATTGGGAAGAGCTTCTATTACTGTATTGAAGAGAACTGTCTTCAAGATGCGGTCAAATGCCTCGAAAGTGCAAAGGCTAACGACTCAATTGCCTATTTGAGATTCTGGTACCGGAACCCGCTACAGGACGAGGATAGTCCGCATGCCGAGTCGGTGCGTGCTCTGGACGAAAGCGAAGAAGACGATGACGGCGGCGTCCCTCTGACGACTGGTGTAAGCTCCGGATCAAGTGTGTCAATGACAAATGCCTCTACGCCACGTCCAACCGAAGAAGCCCCGCATTTGACAGGCACCCAGGCAGCTGCTCTTACCGGTGCAGAGCGTACATTGCATGTCGATGAGGCGACGCAGTCCCCTGCTGCCCCGCCGCAGGTCGGTTCTGAGACCGCTCCAGCTGGAGGCAACGTCGGCACCCAGAGATTGTCTTCTGGCAATCATACAGACCCTCAAGCTCAGGCTCATGATGGAGTTTTTGGTGGTCCAGAGTCCGGGAGGTCCTCGACCGCTCAGACGCTCCAGGAAGATCTTCAGCCAGAGCGGCTGGAGCTTGAAGCCGTGGTTTCATGCAGTTCTGACGGTCTTGTTGTTATTCTCCGCCGCGCAAGACCCCTCGTACCTCATACGCTCGGAGCGACGGAGGCGCCATACTATGCCAACGGGCTGTTCGCCTCTCCCTGGGCCCCGGAGCCGGTCATTCCTCCTACCATGGCGCAGGGCGTCGAATCCCCTTCCGTCGCGTCCCCAACTGCCACGGAAAGCTCGGAATCCGGCTTCATGGCTGCCATTAGAGATGTCGCCGTCTTCGCCTGGTCACTTACCGGGATCAATGGGTCTCTTACGCAGTACGCCCGTGGTCAGGCCTCGGGCGAGGCATTGCCGCCAGGAGGCCTCCCTGTCTGGGATCCCGATGCCAAGACCGATCCGGACATGGACCGACTGTTCAATGGCTTCCTCGGAAGCGTCCACCGACCGTTTGAGGGCATGGGCGAGCCGACCCCGGGGAAAGAGGACGAAGTGGGCAGTAGTGAGGACGAGGTTGTTTGGAAACGAGTCCCAACAATACCACCTTGGCGTCGTCCCAAGAGAAGAGGCGATGATGCATTTGGCACGGATGAGTTTGAGGGGGGAGATGGGGAGAATAGAGATGGCGGGCGGAAGAAAGCAGCCAAATCGCACAGCGGATCTGGATCAACAGGAGGAGCAGGTTCGGGTCCGACGTCTGGGTCCGACTCTAAGGCCTGGTCTACCAGTGCGACTGATCAATCTGATGGGGCCGCGTGACCATGATCACTTTGAAGGAACGCCTCGGTGGGAGGAACAAAAGTACTTTGGAACAATTGCCTTTCGGTGCAGTAGAGCGGTTAGTATGGTGTTCTCCTTCTCGGATTCAGGAGCAACTAGGCCTTAGCGAAGGGGGATGCAGTGATACTTCCTCTCATATTCTATGAGCTGTGACCTCGAACGGAGGTGGAAAGCGAGGACGAGAACAGTATGCTCGGTACGAGTATTGGTACTCTTCAGTACCTACCTACCTAGGTACTAGGTATTCCCTACAACTTAAGTGTACGGAGAACTCTGTGGTAGTCTCCCTGCGAAAAAAATATTTAATGCTCCGCACCTTCAAACACGTGTCTTCGCGTTTAGCCGCGTTCAGGTTGGGGGCTGACGCAATAATTCTTGCCCGAACTCGCGACTTCGGGCGTCGGTTGCATTCTGTTTGTCGACGCACCTCATCTCCGGCCACGCAGATGCCAGATTCCAGATGCCTCTCCACGGGAACATGAAGCAGTTCGTGCAGAATCGTGAAGGCACGAGCGCTCAAACACTCCTGGCAAATCGTTCTCTGACACCGCAGCCTATATCCCACCGTGACCAGGCAACCCACCCTCATGATGATGTAGGCCAAATCCCAAGAGCGGCCAGCCGTGATGGCAGACACAACGACACGAAGCGTCACGACGCCGTGAAATTGAAACTTCCAGTACCAAATACCATCGGGAAACGCCCATCACCATCAGACTATCCACCCGACGCCGGTCACAATGTCGCTGGCCATGTTTCCACCACCGCACACAATAGCTCCGCCCGTACTGTACCTAACATGCAGGCACCTCGTCGGGTAAGTGCCTTTCAGTGATTTTCAGCATCCACAGTAGCTGACCTTCCTCGAAGCCTGTTGCATCCGCTTTCGATGACACACAGAGCATCCATTTCGACGACTCGACCAGCATAGCAGAAGATCAAGATGGCCAGATGAATATGCACGTCCGTACTGGCCTGCCGCGCAACACTCCGGATCCTCTGCGAACAACATCCGTCCAACACCTGTACAACACATATGAAGGACATCCGGCCGCACCACATGAAAGAGAAGGAGCTGTGGGCCGCTTACCTGACTGGCAGGCTACGGTAGATGCCGAACGTCACCGGCAAGGTCAGCCTCCGAAATTTGGTACACGGTTCGACAATGGTATTACTGAATACACGTACAGCGACGATGGACACGACGAAGGCTACGACCTAGATGGAGAGTATACTGTACCTTCCCCCTCATGGGACAACACTCCATCACGAACTCGAACTGCTCGTGAACCCAACCCTACCCGAACACTGAAGAAAGGCGTTGTGAACAGTGCAGTTCGTCATGCAGTGACCGAAGAACCACCCAGCCCTCCTCTGCCGACGAAGAGGAAGCCTTTGAGTGCAATCGGTCCCACTGAAATTACTGAACTTCCACTTAATCAGCACATCAATCGTTTCAAGGTTGGCAAAGCAGCTGATGGTGACGATTTGGCTGCCCCATCCAAGGAAATCCATTCATCCGTCCATGCTCCTCAAGAACACTCCTCAAACATGCCGCAACCGGCATTCTCCTCGAAAGTCTCCTCCTACAACGAGTCGTCTTCTGAGGAAGACCAGCCCCACCGTCTGGACGCACCGAATTCCACTCCTAGTCTCAAGAGATCCCATCAAGACTGCGATTTAGACTTCGACCGGAGGACTCTGGAAACAAAATCCATCACCGATCTAGACGCCATCCCTTTCGCGACAGACCCATCAGCGGCCCCTCCAGAGCCTGCCGTTGACGCGAATGGCAATCAAATGACCGTGTCGGCCAAACTCACGAACCTGACTAAGATGCGTCCCGAGGACCAACGGCAGTTTTTCAAATCCCAAACGGACGAGGAGCGTGAGCAAACTGCCAGCTGGTTCTTAGACAAGTTCAGATCAGATATGCAGAAATTAATGGCCGTAAGACTCGAGCGGAGAAAGACGGCACTAAAGTTTGAACTGGAAGTCAAGAAGCACGAGAGAAGAGTCCAGCTGAAAAAAGCCGACGTTGATCGCGAGCTGGAAGGCTTGAGAAAGGGCGGGGTAGAACTGATTAGTGGAAGGGCAGCCGCCAAATGAATCAATGCTGTCGGCAACTTGAATGCGGCTGAAGACAGTTGGATCTGAAAGCGGTGACTGTCCTCTGAACAAGAGCAACAGGCGACAATGTCACCCAGGCTTCCTGGAAGTGCAAGGTCCGAAAATTTTACGACGTCACGAAGAACGGCTATACGATGCCCATATAGTATTGTAACATCAATGTTCATGGATACACGAGCGAACGATGCATAAGCAAGTCTGGATGTATGATCCTCTCAGCGCCTCCTATCCCCCATGGTTTAATGATGCCGGCTCCACACTACATTTGGTCCCGGAATAGGCAAAGAGAAAGGACGGGGCAAAGACAGGAGGGAAGGAAGATGCAAGAAACCCTAAAAGAACCATATAATCATCATTTTCAAGGCATGGAGATTGAGCCATCATCAACCGACGACTTCCTGCTCAGCTGTTCTCGTCTTCACTTTCCGCCGTAGAACCTTCAGCCTCGTCTTGTACGGGCTTGCTCCCGATTTGGGCGCGCTGGACAAGCTTGCCCAGAACCCTAGCCAGGCGCTGGTAGTCCATGAGAAGATCGTTTATCTCCCCGATCTTTAGCTCTTTAACATCCGTAAGCTTCATGAAGCGTGAAATAGGTGGAGCTGCTCTAATGCTAGACAGTTCAATTTTATCGGGGGTACGCAGAGGAACATTGTCAGCGTCCTCGAGACCCGAATCCGTCTTTTTGTCCCGTCCCTCCGCGGTCGTCGGCTTCGTGTCCTTGTTGACCAGGATCGTTGGAGTTGGCGACGTAGGTGTCAGAGGAGGAGGCGCGGACACGGTTGTTCTGCTCCCAAATCGCCCGAATGCACCACCAAATGCAGAGCCAATATGGCTCATCGGATTGAGGCTGGTGCCGAAGCTCTTGACGGACTCGAGCGGATTGCTACTCGTTGGCTGGGTTACTGATGGAACAGCTTTTTCCGCGTTGGTGGCTGCGTATCCTCCATCCGGCAGCGAAGTTGAATCATTGCCTGCCGCAAAGACCGCCTTTTTCCCGCCTTCATTGCTCTTCACACTGTCCACACTTCGTTCACGCACTGCTGCTTTGCGTCCGCCTAGTAGACTCAGTATCTTATCCTCTGTTTTCGTCAGATTGGAAGATATTGGCGTATGCTGGCCGTCAATAATGGAGCTGGATTCGCTGAGGGCGTGGTCCTCCTCGTTCGGCGTGAGAGGCCGACTAACCAATTGCCTGGCTTCATCCAGTGTTTTCGGCACAATCACTTCGGCGTTGGAGTCTTCGGTGCCTCGCTCCTTCAACTTGCCTAATAGGAATTTGAAACTGTTGTCTAGTGTAATAGACATGTTCTTAAACCCTTCTTCCGCCGTGGAACGCATGGCTTCGTTTGCGTTGCTTATAGGCTGCAGCAAATCGGAGAAGGTACGTTGGTGGCGAGTTGAAGGGACAACAATGGGCTTTTCAGGCAGACGGTACAGGATTGATGTCGCTGGGCTTAACTCCACACCTGTTCCAGTCGCATTAGATACCGATGCGGCCGTTGTCGGTGGCGATGGTGTTGGAACCGTCCCGGAAAGGGGAGGAAAGGCTTCAAGTTTGTCTGGACTTTCTGTCGCGATATGTGTTGAAGCCTTTCTGGGACCTTCGGGCAGTTCATCTGCCCTAAGGCTTGCCAAATCGACATTTTCTAGGAAGCTCACTGCGGCCTCCAGATTCGTCAAACAGTATGCTGCTTCCCCATCAATTTTGGTCGCCGCTCGAAACCGCTGGATAAAGTAAAGATTGCTAATGACATTGATACCCTCAATCGGAGATGTGATCAGAGTGTAAATCAATGTAGGCAGGATCTCGTCCGCAGAGGACGAAGATGGGTGTATCGAATAAAGGGTGTCGACGATCGCTTTATGCGCAGCAGTCAAATGCTGCAATTTCCCCAGCGGGTAGTGCTCTTCGTTCATCTTGGCAAGCTCTTCTCTTGCAGGTATAAGTGAGGCCTGAACATCTTCGGCCGTCTTCTCGGTGTCCGAACTCCATTCGATGCCTAAATCCTTGAGCCCAATTCCGACTAGTGATAACGCCCCTGTCTTCGACCTCAATTTCTCATCTCTCACCTCGTCCAGTGTACTCTTGTGTCTCCATATTTTGTTGTATATCTGCTCACAGACTCTCTTTTCGACGGCTTCTTCTAACAATATCCTTTTGTGTTCTAGCAGCTTTCTCCGTTTCCGCCTTTCGGTCACCTCCGCTGCCGTCAACAGCTGCTGGAAGCCTCCCGAATTGTCTGGAGGGGCTAGAGAGTCATTAGACGACGTACTTGGCAAGGTCTTCGTTCGCAGTGAGGCTTTCAACTGTGTTGGCAATTGGTCCCGATTGAGTCGGGATTTGAGCGCAGATATGTGGATGGAA
The DNA here is from genome assembly GCF_000585565.1 of Capronia epimyces CBS 606.96. Lineage (NCBI taxonomy): Eukaryota > Fungi > Ascomycota > Eurotiomycetes > Chaetothyriales > Herpotrichiellaceae > Capronia > Capronia epimyces. The sequence continues at coordinate 592,536 of NW_006912909.1, forward strand.
ATGGCGCCGGAAGCCCGGGCATAGAATTCTTGGAAAAGTTCAGAGAGTTGGTCGATAGAGGGTGGTTCATTGTAAACTTTGGCACCTAAAGACTCCACGAATCTGTCGGAAAAACTGGCCAGTTCGACGGGCAGGTCGTCAAGCAGGTCGTGGAGAGCCGGGGACCGTCCCAGATCTGGGGAAGGCGGTTCATTTTCTTCGTGGATGGTTTTCTCGAACACGTCTTCCCTCTCAGTATCTAGCTTCGTCGGCGACTCCACGGAGGAAATGGCTTGCAGTGTGTGGGCTCTGCTCCGTTCCAGGGAAGGTGATGTATTGTCTGGTTCGTATCGAGCGAAGGACCGAGTCGATATCGCACTGGGCCTGGATTTGATGGAGCCTGTAGAGGCGGTTCTCGACATATTGCATAGACGCCTGCGAACAAGCAGCAATCAATATATTCTGTAGTGCAGTGAGATTTTCAGGGTGTATGGGCAGGATTCAGCATGCGAAACATGGACTGGCGAGCGTGCAGATCCGTGCGTCCGACATCATCGGTCTCTGAGCCTTCGCAGGAGCAAGTCTATCACCAGGACCTGTGTAGTATCTTTGCAATCCTTAGACACAGATGACCACCGCACCTGACAGGGCTCATCCGCTCACAGATCCGTTATTGCTGAGCGAGGCGGTCGCCAGCAGGGTTGCATGTGATGGATCGGGCTGTAGACTCCATGGTGGAGGCTGCAGGCGTTGTTATTTGTTATTGCTATGGTCTGATCGCCACCTCCGCACTGCAAGGCATCACCATTCTTATCAGTCTTCGGCACTCCATCTCCTTCTCATGTTCTTTGCCGTCATCAAAGACAACTGCCACCGATATGAAGCCCCGGAAACCTCGAGATCGATCCTGCCCATCCAGCGGCAGGATCACTGCTAGCGTTCTGCTCTCTCTCCTTGTACTCGCAACCCCCAGTGCAGCCAGCAACCCCCCCGCCCTCATCGACCCTTGGAATCCTGTACCCGTATCCAGGGAGAACACGCACGACTTCACCTTGAGACACATCTTCCATCGGGGCACATATCAAGACCCAAGACTACACAAACGCTACGATTTCCGCCCTCAGGCCCCCGTGTTGGTGACAGCAAACGACGAGTCTCTGGCCTCCGTTGAAGAGCCGCCACACTTCACTGCTCGATCCAGCCCTCTGGAGATTGAAAGATTGGTTGACCGACAACCAAACATCATTGACAAATATCTACAACATGCTCGCCTCACGGGTACCCCTGCGATCCTCGGCACGTCGGCATGGACAAGGGACGAAGTCAAGGGCCCGAACATCTCCGACAAAGACACTGTCCTCAATCTTGCCATTATGTCGGCCGATGCGTATGCTCCTGTCCCCGGCGAGGGAGACTGGCAGGATGTATCCCAAGGGTATAACCGGTCAAAGGATTTCGGATGGGACGGCGATGGTTTGAGGGGTCACATCTTCGCCGATGAGGGCAATGGAACCGTCATCATCAGTCTGAAGGGCACTTCTCCTGCTGTTTTCGATGGCGACGGCACAACCACGAGCGACAAGCTTAACGATAACCTTTTTTTCAGCTGCTGTTGCGCGCAGGGGGGGCAATATTTCTGGCGACAGGTCTGTGATTGCTACGACAGCACCTACACCTGCAACCAAACCTGTCTCGTCAAAGCCTTGAGACAAGAAAATCGATACTATCGTGCGGCCATCGACTTGTATACCAATGTTACTGAACTATATCCTGACTCGAATGTCTGGCTCGTTGGTCATTCCTTAGGTGGCGCGGTGACTAGTCTGCTCGGACTCACCTTTGGCCTCCCTACAGTGACATTCGAGGCTCCCGGCGAGGACCTACCTGCGAGACGGCTCGGTCTGCCAAGGCCTCCCTCTTCGGATCCTCACAGGCCGCGCACCAAGTACACCGGATCCTATCACTTTGGCAACACCGCCGATCCGGTGTTCATGGGTACATGTAACGGAGCTACAGCAACCTGCACACTTGGTGGTTATGCGATGGAATCCCAGTGCCATACAGGAAAGCAATGCGTTTACGACACGGTGAGCGATTATGGCTGGCGTGTAGGGATAGGCAATCACAAGATCCGCAACGTCATTGAAAGCGTGATCAAGGTCTATCCAACGGTGCCTGAATGCACGCCTGATGATGAGTGTGTCGATTGCTATAACTGGAATTTCTTCGAGAGCAATGGATCGCATCCCACGACAACCAGAACGACCACCACTTCAAGCTCATCTACGCGCACGCGGACGACAACGTGCAAAACGCCGGGCTGGTGGGGATGTTTAGATGAAACAACAACAACAGGTACTACCACTACACCAGTTGTTACCACCACCTACACGACCACCAGCTGCGCCACTCCTGGTTGGTTTGGATGCAAAGAGACAGTCAACGTGACTGTCACGACGACGACCACCTTACCAACTACATCCATTCCTTCTTCGGCTGGTTCCACGTCCGCCTCTTCGACGTGTGAACACCCAGGTTGGCTTGGCTGTCGTGACTCGACAGTTACCAAGGGCCCATCCCCGTCGCCGACGTCGTCACAAACAAGAGCAAGCAAGACGGCGGAGCCGCATACATGCGAAACTCCAGGTTTGTTTTTCGGGTGCCGCGACCGTCAACGGCATACTCATTCGATTCATGATTCCCTCCCGTCAGGGACGACAGCCTCGGTTACCGAGTCTCCTAGTACTAGCGCTAGCAGTACTCAGCCAAGCAGTACGGAGACTAGGAGACATGAGAAGTGCAGGCATCGCGCGTTCTTTGGGCTGATTTGCCTGGGACAGAACGAGGACGCGGATGTGGATCCGCAGGAATTGTGAGGCCGAGACAAGGATGATTTCACGATAACATGGAACTTAAATACATATAAGCACAGCGTGGGATGAGGATTAGAAATCCTGGGCATTAGCATTGAAACGGGGATCGTAGGGGCGTTGGGGAACAGGTTGTGACTTGGTTCATGTTTGCAGTGGTGGTTTGACTGGTTGAGGAGGCTCGGCCTCGACGCCTGGCATCGTCCTACGCAGTTTGACATCTGCATTGCGTGGCGGCCTGTCTCAAGCTTACCACAGACATACTCAATGTATATTCCAGTAGTCTGGCTTTGCTGCCGGAGTATTTTGATTATTGATTTCTCTAACCTCGTTCAAGATCAGAAAAGGTGCATATCATTCGCGTCATGGAAACACGCCTCATGGACCAGTATGTACTATACAGATCCACAAGACTCATCAGACCCGTAACGAAAGTCGAGACAATATATCCCACATCATTTTTGGAATACAAGACCAAATGACCGGTTGACGTTGTCGTCGTCGTCGTCATCACACCAAGTAAAGCTACATACATCCGGCACACAATCCACCCAGCCCCTGCAGCTCCTTGCGTGTCTTGCTCCCAAGTCCAGGAGAGACGGATCCTGACCCAAGGTTACGGGACAGCACTGAGGACGAGGCCGGGGACACAATCAAGCTCAAGTTCCCAATCCAAGAGGATCTTCGGCAGTTTGCTTCTTGTCTTTGCCGCCGACTGTGTCAGTGGCGCCCTTGGCCGTATCACCTACGGCTTTGGTGGTGTTGCCGAGCTATTTGTATTGACATGTTCAATCAGCCCGGCGTTGATAAGAGGATAAGGCTCTTGAGGAATTGAGATTGGATCAAGGCAGGATGATTGGGACACATACACCTTCAGTCGCGCCACCGACGGTTTTCCCTACGCCCTGACCGACGCCAGAGAGGGTGTTGCCGACGGTATCCTAGGAGACAAACACACAACTGTTAAGACTCGTTCCCCGTGAAGGTTTCGGCATGTATGGACAAAGAGGTCAAGGGGAGATGGGACGGGAGAGGATTCGACTGGAGAGGACATACAGTAACTCCGCCGACAGTGTTGCCCACGGTATCGGCGAGACCGCCCAGAACGCCTGCTAGACCTCGAAAGTGTCAGTCTCGAGACCACTCCCAACATGTAGGCCACCGGGGATGGAGTTTGGGAACAGAGGCAGGTAGCAGAGGCGCCTCTCAAGTCAAGTTCCGCCGTCTCAGGCAGTATTGGACGCTGGACGCATAAGGGGGTCGACCATGAGACAACATACCGCCTTGTTGCTTCTGCTGTTCTTCAGCCATGGTTGAGGTCGATTTGGAGTCGAGAAAGCAGGTCGTACAGAGTGTGGTAGAAAGGTAGTAAATGAGTTATGACAGTCAGTATGGAAGTCTTGGTGCGCGAGAGATTTCTTCTGTTTGTACTATGTCTTCTTCCCTGAGGTAATGTATGCGTTATATACTTCCGAGCGTAATGTAAGAAGTCTGGATGATCGCATCATCCATTGCACACGGGGTGGCTTGACGTCAATCATGATTCAACGACCCCTCGTGCCTCCGCTGTCGACACAACGTAATCTGACCAGGCAAGTTCAGGGAACGTACGAGTACTAGTGAGCCAGGGTCGAAAGGTCAGGGATTCCCGACCACGGCCACAGTGGCTCGTGGGCGGCGTGGCTCGAGGTTGGGGGATCCCTTGGCTGGTAGGACAGATCCATCACTAGGTACGAGTAGGTAGGTCATCAGACCCGGGCCTAAGCCGTCAGAGAAGGCATGGATGCACTGGTGGATGGACCGAGTCGATGAGCAACCAAGGCGACTAGTTGATGTGGAGGAGGATGTGCGACTGCGACTGGGGATCCTGGTGGTGCTGCGAGCAATTAGGTGCCCAAGCATGGAGTGCGTGGGCGAGTGAGGACGATCTCTGATATCCGTACCCGTACCTAAGAGAGTACTCCGTATATAGGAAAAGGGGAAGATCGGTCAATCTCGAAATACTCTTTTGACAAACACAGCAATACGTACAGCAATCCTCACTACTCCGTACAGATCGTTTAGAGACCGGTCATGACTTGATTATTCCTTGTATTATGGAGGTTACTCCCTTGCTACCCAAGGCTCATAGCAACATCCTCCTGAACACCAAATGGCCTTTGTAGAGGATCAGCCTTATCTTGCCATTGATCATGCACATCGTCCTCAGGCCCATCACGGCTTCGATCACTTCGAGTACTGAACCGTCCTGTGTTCTTCCCACTGCTGCTCTTGCTGTCGCTGCGATTTCGTTTCGACGAACTGGAAAACCATCCACTGCCTTTCTTGGTCGTCGAAGATTTGGCGACGCTCACTGCATCACTATCCTTGGACTTGTCTCCCTCTCCTGCAGCGGTCGACTCTGGTGCAGACGTAAGCGTGGCTGTTGCAGCTCCCATGTCCTTGGAACCACCGAGCCCTTTGGCGAAGTCCTTGGCCTTCTTGACCTTTTCGTCTTCTGGGTCCGACAATGGCTGCACCGGTGTTGCACTGCGACTGACCTCTGTGCTAGGCGTGACTTCCACCAGTTCAGCATCTCTACACCATTTGCGTCTCCTAGTATACCTGCCCCATCCGTCTTCCGTCCTCCCGTCTTCCCACCTGTTGTCGTAATAGATCCAGCCGCCACCGTCACCGGCTGTCTCCGCGCCCGAAGCGCCAGCCGGGCCAGTTTTAGTCTGGCTAGCAGCTCTCCTATGCTGTTTGGCATCTCCGTGCTCTATTCTCCATTCGGAACCTTCAACCCACCTCCATCGGGCGTGGCCCCCTTCCACTTCTGGCAACCGGAATTCGTCTTTGGACGGCGCAGGATTAAGATGTTCGTCAGTCCATGGACCACGCTCATAGGCAAAAAGAGAGGTTGTCCAGCCAAGACCTAGCCAGCGACGTTGGTTCTCATATAGTATGAATGTGAACCGAACGCCTGAAGAATCCGGTCGTCGTTTGGTTGCGACCTCCGACGCAAGCCCGGTTTGGGATTTCGACCGCACAGCTCGGACTGACTGATCAGTTTGCCCATCGTTCGAGAGGTCGAACGTCAAGCCTGTGGCAAACGCGGCAGTTTTGCGCAGAAATACAGAGCGCCAAAGAATAACCCGAGACACCCGTGCCGGCTTTGAGTGCCAGGTCAGCATAATAGTACCGAAGGTGAGAATGGCCCGTCGAGAAGTCAGAATGTAGAAAGGAGGAAAGGTTAAAGCGACCCACACCGGGGTTATGAGAAGGACGCGAATAAAAAGGGTAGTCAATGCTGGCCGGGTGGTGGCAGTAGTGGGAGTTGTCTGAGTAGAGAGGAAATCCGTCAGGTTGAGGAACGGTTCTAACAAGATGTTGCAGCGCGCAGTGAGCTCCTGGAGGGTATCAACAATCTCGTCTAACGTCTTGTACTGAGATGAGGCTTCCGAAGATTCTCTTTTATGGGTTTTGGCTGGACGTTTGTCCCCTGTTTTGCTGGTCGACGACAGAGGCGAGTATCGTCTCCAGTACATAGCCAGCATCAGACCGATCACCACGATGACGGGACTGGCAAAGCGAATGATGTCGCTCCCATAAAGCGTGACGCCCCAGAAGGCGACCACCAAAAGGTAGGATTCCCAGGGATCCGGTGTACTCCATGACAATAGTCCGGCGAGTTTGTTCAACGGCAACAAGAACGGATGAGAATGGGCCAATGCTCGAGTGATCTGAGGCGGTGTTGCCACCAGGAGAGGAGATTTCTTGTGCACTATTATGGTTGACCGTTGCTTCGATGTAGCGGAGTATCCGGAGGTGGAAGAGGGAGAAAAGGCGGCATATGTGGGAGGATTCGGGTCCCAGGTCTGCTGGGAGCCCGAAGGGTCAGTCGCGGACGCATGAGAGGTTGGTCTGGACATTGAGGAGATCCAGGGTGTTTCTAGACAAGTCCGACGGTCAGTCTGATAGACGAGGAGGAGGGAGGGAGGGATCTGCACCAAATGCTGCCATACAAGGGCTCGTGATTCATTGGAAGACTGCGGTAAGAGGCTTGTAGAACCGTTGACGCAAACAGGCGACGCCTATGGGAATGGGAATCTAGCAGTAGGAACGGATGAGCCTCTGGAGATGTGCATGTCAGTAGACATCGTGTACAGTTGAACAACGGCACGTCTGACCTCGTGAGGCGGTTGACAGTCGAGCCGACGAGGCATGTGCCCTCCAGGTAGACGAGGGAGCCTAAGAAGCCCCGGACCGTCCGTTGCCATACTCTGTCGACGTCAGCAAAGGACGGGCGCATCACGTGAATCTAGACTGTTCTCCAAACCCAAGTCGGGGAAAAATGGAATACATGGTGGAACTAAGCGTCCCTGCTATCCCAAAAGATTTCTCTCTTCATCAGACAAACCACAGGGCGTCGCCAGTCTTTCCCCTCGCCAACCGCTTCCTCTGTTTTCGCGGTTCTTACAGGAGTAAATGGTGAGTGTCACCCGCGACCATATGACACGCAACTGCTCTTGCTCATGAGGCTAACCACTAACTTCTTCAGGCGCATCGAATCATCACCCAAATCGTCCTCACCGGCGGTCGTGTCTTTGGCAAGGCTTTTGCAGAGGCATACAAACAAGCACAAGCATCCTCCCAATATGCGAAGGCCGCAGCTAAAAGTGACCCGGGCTCCCTCAATACCGCCGCCGCTTCCGGCATGACCCTGGACGAAGCCTGCAAAATCCTGAATGTCAAGCCACCTCAAGGCGGCGTTGCCAACATGGAGCAGGTTATGGAACGATTTAAAAAACTATACGACCTCAACGAACCCAAGAAGGGCGGTGGCGGATCGTTCTACCTGCAAAGCAAGATCCTCCGTGCGCGGGAACGAATAGAAATGGAAGCGAAAGCTGCCGAACGGAAGGCAGCTTTGGAAAAGGAAATCAAAGAAGGTTGGAAGCCCAAAATGTACAGAGATTGATTCCCTGTGCTAACCGTCTGCGAAGGACGGTGACCAGACTGGACGGCCGGCCAGTTTGGACGGACTACGGACCCTTCCTCCACTTCCAACTCTTTCTTCTTCCCGGTTCTGGACATACATGCATAGCGGACGGCGTTGGGGTGTATATATCGCATCGCGAGTTGTACAATAAAAGGCGAATGGAAAGTGTTTAGAGATTATTTTGGCAAGCGACAGATACTCGCATACAAAGCTTCAGCTTCAAATATGCTGAGATTTGGCTAGGAAGGAGGGTCGACTCGAGATTGCGGAGCATTATTGAATGGAAAGATGCCCGGAGAGTACCCTTGCGATGGACGCAGGCGTGGAAGGACGACGATAGAAGGCTCTCCTCTCATATTCGAAGATAAGGGGGAGAGAAAGATGAGACTGACTGGACGGCGCAAGAATCCGATGATTCTGAAAGGCCAGAGGCCAACATGTAGAAAGGGTGCCAGACAGATCTACACGAGGGCGATGGCCAACCCTGTCTAGAGCTAATTACTAGGTAGGCAATCATGGACAGCGTTGACTTGCTGAGTCGGAGGATAGTTCCGCAAGCAAGGTATATTGTTTGCGACAGACGATCTCATTCGAGGCCGTAGGTAACGCAGGGTAGGGTTTGGGAGGTATAGCTGGAGCATTTACAGAGTAACCTTACCTAACATACCTGGAGCACTACCTGGAGCCACTATATTCTCGGGTGCACGGTGGGTGGCATGGCACAGGGGTCTGCTCCATTGCCGGGCCCAATCTCGACGCATCATGGATCTGAGTGGCGTCGTGCTCGACTCTGCTTCGCCATCGCAGTCGAGGCTGCATTATCTTGGTATCCTGTGCCCCCCCTCGCAGCTCAGCTGCCTCGCACAAGAAGCAAAACGCAGGTCTATCTCGACATGTCCTTTTCCTAGCTCTGCGATCCTCATGACCTCTCGAGATAAGCATCTAGACATCTAGACACGGTCATCGGTCTCCTTCTTCCCTAGCCTCTACTGCTAGTCGGTGGTCCATTGCCTCTGCGGCTGCGGCTGCGCAGGTACCACGCCCCCACCCAGGATCTCGCAATCCCGTCCACAGATCCTCCCAAGGAAAAGAAACGGTCGCCGAACAACGGCACATAATACATATTGTTCTTGACCGCCAGGACATAAAGTAGAATAGACCCGATTTCATTCTCCTCTTTCCTTCTCCATTCCTCTGTCCTTTAGAAGTCGGAACTCCGTCCTTGCTGGGCACTGACAGAGCAATGTTTAGACCAGTGGCACCACTGTCTGCCACACTCCCTCCCTTGGTTTTCGGTACCGCCACCTTCAATTATCAGGTATTGATGACTCGTCCACGTATAAAAGGGTAGCCGCTGATCACAAGTCCAAGTATAATGTCGATCCATATGCCCTGAGCACTACATCCCTCGTCCAGAAAGCACTCGCTCAAGGCGTCCGCGCCTTTGACACCTCCCCTTATTATGGGCCCGCCGAAGAAATTCTGGGATCGGCCTTGGACTCGGATATAGTTCGAAACCATTATCCACGGGATCAATACTTCATTCTCACCAAGGTCGGTCGAGTCGCCTCTGACAGCTTTGACTATTCGCCTGCATGGGTCCGCAAAAGTGTCCAACGAAGTTGCAATCGCTTAAAAACCGATTATCTCGATGTCGTTTATTGCCACGATTGCGAGTTCGTCTCGCCACGGGAGGTCCTCGGCGCTGTGCGTGAACTGCGCCGCATTCGGGACGAAGAAGGGACTCTCCGATATGTCGGCATCTCCGGCTATCCAGTCCATGTCTTGTGTGAACTGGCCGAGATGATTCTCCAGGAGACCGGGGAACCTATTGATATTGTACAGTCGTACGCTAACTTTACGCTCCAAAACACAAGGCTGCTCTCGGAAGGTCTCCAGCGCCTTGTCACCGCCGGCGCTGATGTTGTGACTAATGCTAGCCCACTAGGCATGGGATTGCTGCGAAGAAACGGTCCTCCACGTGGAGGGATGGGGAACTGGCATCCTGCGCCGGACGATTTGCGACAGGCGTGTATCGACGCCGGAGAATGGGCTAACAGCCAGGGAGAGAAACTGGAAGTCGTCGCAGTTCGATTTGCTCTCGAGAATTGGCTGCGCGAGGGCGCAAAGGCTGGAGCATGGGGCAGTCCCCTTGGCGATGATGATACGACCTACGGTCGCGCCCTCAATCTGCCTCGAGAGAAGCTCGGTGTCACTGTGATGGGAGTCAGTAATATGGAAGAATTAGAGGAGACATTACGAGTCTGGAGGAGTGTCCTTGATGGGTTTGCCGACGACCTCGATGCCGAACCAGGCACAATCACCCCATCAGATGCCGTCACCGATCACGAATGGTCTCTATTGCGCCGTCAGACCATTCGTGTACTTGCCAAAGGCATCAGAGAAGTGATTGGGCCTCAATGGGTAGACTACGTTTGGCCTTCTCCTGACCCAGGATTTGTGAATCAACTGCAAGCTTCCAACGTGGTCGACGAGCCTCGAATCGTGGAGCCTGCTGTGGTGCCCGAAGCTGGTATCTTGACTCCGCCTCTGGATGCAGGTGACGATGGAAAGTCTGCAGATATGTCGGATGTTGTGTTGAGATTTGACCGCCAAGGTTGACAGTTACTGCGGTAGTGTGTTTGCCTGTGTTGGTACTTGGACAACATCGCGTTTTAACTGATCAGAACGAACAACTATCTCAGAAGCATCCGGACTCCTCGACACTCAACCGCCGTTGTCTCGATCACGATGGCCCTCATCAAGCCAGCTGCCTACCTTCAACTCTTGGAGACCGGGAAATACTCAGATCTTGTCATTGACTGTCAAGGAGTCGAATTCAATGTCCATCGTACCGTCGTCTGCCCACAATCTGCAATGCTAGACGCGGCATGCAGTGGAAAATTCGAGGTATAACTGCGAGGATCCTACCGAGTCATTGTCATTAACCATCGGCAGGAAGCTCATACTGGCCGGATCAAATTTCCAGAGCAGCACCCTTATATCATGGCACGAGCTATCCTTTTCATGTACACCGCCGACCACCTGCTCCCCGACTTTTTAATTAAGAAGATAACTCAGGATCAGAAAGATGCACTGGGAGAGATTTTTTCTTACACGTTTAGAGAGATCGACGAATTGGACATGAGGCGTCTCAAGGTCAATGCTCTGCTGTATGGATGTGCGGACATGCTTGGGATAGAGGACTTGAAGACGATAGCGTCCGAGCTCTTCATGGAAGTCGCTGCGCTTGCTTTTGAGTATGATGGCTTCGAGGAACCATTGCAGTTGCTTTACGAGAATACGAGACCGGATGATTGTGACTTGAGGCTCAAAGTCACCGGCCTTTGCGTGGAGAACCATGACTTGCTTGAAACCCGAACCAAGACACTTGAGGTTCTCCAGGATCATGAGCCGAATGTTTGGCACGTCTCGGTTGAGCTCTTCAAGCGGTGGACGTCTTCCCAGCAAGGCCAGTCCATGGAAAAGCTCCCGCTGAGGAACCGAGGGAGGCTTTCGAAAACTACCATGAAGTGATCAAGTCGATCGATCCATCACGGCTCTAACGACACATAGAGGGCCTTCATTTCACGGAATCTTGCTCTAAAGAAGCCTCCGTTCTTCATGCATAAATCACCGCTCGTTCTCAGGTGCTGGTCAATCAGTGAGACTGTTTGTTGGTGCTGCTTCGTATGGAGAAAGCATCAAGACTAGGCCGGGTGAGGTTTGGCCTCGGACGGCAGAATTCAATATCAGATGCCCAAGACTCGAGCAGAAAGAATCACCTATATCACGTCTTCGTCTCCTGTGACCTTTGAGACGAACGGACGTCTGACTGATACTCCTGTGGACACCGATCCATCTCTTCTCTTCGTCTTCTCTATCATGTAATGTTTGAGTTTTCTTGTGTCTTGTGTCTTGTGTCTTTCCAATGCACTCATTGCGCCGCGATCGACCATTCCATTATCCTCATGCAGTGGCCAAGCTGGTTCAACCGTTGGTATGACTTCCTACCTACAGGACGGCGCGTACGGCTACGGATCGCAAAACCGTACCCAACCTGACCCGACGCACATGTAAATGTAGATGTAGATGCAGGTGTAGAGTCGAGCCTCCTAAGTCCGAGACCCTTCCAATGGTTGTGGTTGTCGTTGTGGTTGTCGTTGTCCTTGTACGGAGTACGGATGGGTTGGTTGTTGTACAGTACACCTGGAAATCCGCTGATGCCGGCGCCGGCGTGTCGTACTTACTGTAAGAGGACGGATAGGATAGGATAGGCCGTACATACATACTAGGAAGTGATTTAAGGAAAGTCGCCGTTGATGAGATTGAGATTGAGATTGGTATTGGTCTTGGTATTCATCTAGGTCTAATACCTACTAGGTACTCTGATGCCGAAGAGCCACAGGTCAAGGGGTACCGTACCGGGCACAGTAATTAGGAATGAGGAATTAGGAATTTCATTCAAGTTGAGTTGCGAATACACACTCCGAACGCCTGGCCGGGTATCATGCTGTAAAAACACCAGCAGCAGCACAGCCCCCCCTTGATCTCTTGTCTGCTTTCGCTCGGTAGGGGGAAGACAGAAGAAGAAAAAACACACACGCCCGGGTATCTATGCATTGCTGCGGCATCTTGCTCCGGTCTAGAAGGACTATATGCCTTTAAAGCCTTTCTCACTCCCCTCAGTCAATTTCAACGACGACACAGCGCTCGACGACGGCATCCACCACGCCTTGCACCGTCCACCGGCCGTCCCAGAAGCGTCTCCACAGGGTGTCTTCGCCGGCGACGTTTCCGACGGCATCTTCCAGGCCCTTGACCCCGACCATGCCCTCCCTCTCCCTCCAGAGGCGCTCGGCCTCTTCGCCGGCACGCCGGACCTCAGCATCCTCGTCTTCGGCACGGTACAGATCGCACTTGTCGCACTCGGTGCACTTGGTCCCGGCGGTGGGGCGGAAGTGCTCGCAGAAATGGCGGTATCCTTCGCCGCCACCTTCGAAGTTGGACGAGGAGCCGGCTTTGCCGATGTTCTTGCGGCACAGGTAGCACATGCTGTAGCCGCAGACGCAGGTCAGCTTGTTGCAGCCCGACGACTTGACGAAGCTGGTCCCGCAGCGTGGACAGGTGCGCTTGACGGCCGCGGTGCGCGCCGCTTCGACCGTCGTGCGTAGCGACACGATCAGCGGCTCGTGGCAGACGTGCGGGTTATGCCATGCCTTGAGACACTTGAGGCACGATTTCCGCGAGCATCCCGGCCTCCGGCATACGAAGCGCGTCGTACGTTTCTCGAGCGCCAGGTGTGCCAATGCGGTGTGGAAGGTTGCGATGAAGTAGCCGGGGAAGAGGATCATGAACGGAATCAGCACGAAAATCAGACTGGGAAGCAGTTCGAGGAGCAGGAGCAACGTGAATGTGTCGATGCCCGTCGGCTTACGCACGCGCCAGATCAACTTGTCCGCCGCTGAGTCGCGGTTGTAGACCTGCTCGGCTTCGGCGTAGGAGCAAAACGGGCAATGGTGGATCGGTAGGCCTGACTGTTGTAGGTTGTATTGCGCCAGCCGGTCTTCGAATTGCGCCCATGTCTCCGCCCCCGACTTCTCACGGAATACTGCTTGCCGGGCGAGCTCCTGGGAGATGCGGCCATCACAGGTGTCGGTGGTAAGGCATTTCAAGGTGCCATGTTCCATGTCAACCGATTTCGCCCAGCCTTGTCCAAACAAGGCCTCGTGCAGGGTTCGCCGGACGCAGTCGAGGCAAATTGTATGCTCTGACTGAGTACATACGGTGGCATCTTCAAAGGGGATGTCGTTGTAACAGACCTGACACTCGAACAGCGCCCCGGCTTCCTCGGCTTCTTGTAGATTGAGCGTCTGCGCCAGTTCAAAGTCGATGGTCTCTTGATCCTTCGATCCCTGCGCCCGGACAGGATGCATGAACAGCGCGGACAGTTCGCTGTCAAGTTCTTGAGAGCCTGAAGCGATCAACCGCGGTCCACCGGGGTCTGCTCTAGTCTTGTCCAACAGTGAAAATGGCGTCTCGTCCTGAGCCCTCTTCTTCCTGAATATGCTCGTGAATGCGACCTTCCAGGACTTGCTCGCTAGTCCCTGGAGGATTGGTCGAGCATGAGTGTAGGAGAAATTGACTTCCGCGAGAACCGCGTCGACGGCGCTCTTGCTCAGTGCGTTGAACTCGCGCCCGACCGCCCACTTGACCGCATCAATGTAGTCTCTCGCCCTGAACAGATCCTCTGCCGAAATTGGTTCGTCTATCTCTCTCGGCGGTACGTGAAAGCGACCCTTAGCCCATTCGGCCTTGTACTTGTACAGCTGTTCGATACATATCGGCAACCTGCTGTCGCCATCGAACCGCGCCAAAAGTTCGCGGAGAACTTCGACTTTGACATCCGGGAAGAACTCGGCCAGGATTAACAAGTCCTTGTTCAAAGAGGCCGACACATCTTCCTCCCCGGCTCCTGTGAGAGACTCCTTGGAGCCTGCTCTGAATGGGTTCTTGCGCAGCACTTCGGAGAGGGTCGAGCCGGGAGATGTTGGGCGGGCGGTGGACGACGAGGCCCGATGGGTTGAGGTTGAGGTTGAGGTAGAGGGTTTGGCGGCGCGTTTAGATGAGCTCGCGTAAAGCCACATCACATTCAGCGAAGAGACTCGGCATGATCAAACAGGCGACATTAGGCGAAGAGGTGGACAAAACATTGCAGAGCAGTGGTCCTTGGTATGCACTCTGAAGCCGCAGGCGTGAGTTTTGAGGCTGACGAGACGATAATCGCAATCTGCTCCCCACCTGAAACCTGTGTCTCAGCAGACTCCAGAATTTCCGTACTCCCTACAGACAAAGTATTACTACAATTACCCAAGTCCTCCCAATCCACTAGGTACTATGATGCGCCTCTATCTGCCACTCCGTATAGTCACCCGTTGCTCCCGGTACCACGCTGCCTATCCACTGGGTGCCTAAAGAAGGGTTTACAACGTGCACCGTCAGCTCCACCAAAGTCTAGTCAAGGTCAGGACACGGGCCCAGATCCACGATTTCCCTGGCTGGATCTGCAGAGTTACCGTTGAGTACTCCGTACGTTGCTGAGATCGATGAGGTGGCTCTCAGCCAATATGTAGAGCCACAAGAAGAAGAAGGAGAAGGAGAAGAAGAAATACCGCTGCAGCTCTTGTCGAGCTACTAGCACCACCCTCAGCTTGTTACTCTGAGAAGACCTGCTTCTGTCTTTCCAGGAGTTCATGCTCCCAGACCTCTCTCCCCCTCGACCCTGACGTGGGTTCCGGTCTCCAGGGTTCCGGTGTCGAGATGGGTAGTTCGAAACTCCCCAGACGAGGGAGCGCAAAAGGGCTCGCATAGGGCGCAAACCCAGAAAATCCCATAATACGGAGTCCGGAGTATCCGTACTGAGAAGACTATCATCACATTAGAAGACGTACGGATGACAAGGCATGGGCAACCTTCTAAGGACTGAACAGAGCCTACTCTAGAGACTTATATAGAGCGGCAAGTCTCTTGTCCCAAAGCGTGTGAGGCTTAGGGGCTCTGAGCATTACCTGGCTAGGTGCCTGGTAGTGGTGGTAGTTAACAGAGTAATTAATTAATCAGTCTCAGTCTCCATCTTCCCCTTCATGGTCACGACTCACCTACCTACACCGTCGTCCTCCTCCTCCCTACCTAACCTCGTCTTCTTCGACCGCCCCCATGTCATGACCAGTTTGTCTCTATTGTGCTTGTGCATGTGCATAGCTTGATTCTGTCCTGCTGCAGGTAAATAGACTTTCACTAGATCGTTCTGAATGCAGCACACAGGTGAACCTGGTGTTGGAGTAGAGTTGCTCATTCATCCTTGCACATCGCGTCGAATCGAATCGAGTCTAAGAGCACACTGGACAAGCCCTCCCAACTGTTACACCGACCATCCTTTCTGACCTGTACTCAAGTGACAATAGATCAGCCTCAAGGGCAGCAGATCTCTCCACTTTCCGCGCACCATGACTCTAGAACCGTCCGTCATCCACCCCAGCACCTCCTCGAGAACAGGCACGTTCTACTTCGCCTTTGGAAGCAATCTATCGCCATACCAGATGTCTATCCGGCTTCGGCACAACCCTTCTTCGAGCATTCCTGTCGCCGTCGCTCGCCTCGATAGCCACGCCTGGATCATCTGCCAACGAGGGTATGCAAATGTGGTGGCCCTACCTCCGTCCAATGCCGCCACAGACGAGAACACCGTATGGGGGATAGTTTATAACATGGATCCTGTCGACGAAGCGAGATTGGACCAGTATGAAGGACACAACGAAGCAAGGAACCCCAGTCCCGAGCTCAACCCAGACCCCGCCACCCAGCAGATCAAACGGTATCTGCAGGGCGGCTGGGATTATAATAAGCACTACTTGCCGGTGGCTGTGACCAAGTGGTTGAGAGATCCCAACCAGTACGGAGTTGCTGTACCGGACTGGGATCGCTCTGGTGCTCACAATACCACAATCCGTGCCCTTGTATATGTCGATGAATTCCGCATCAAACCTGGAAAAATAGCACATGAATACATCGGCCGGATGAACAGAGCAATTGACGAATCTGTGCAGCTGGGCGTGCCGCAGTCCTGGGTGGATCATGTCATGCGCGAATTTATTCCCCCAGGCATTTATGTCGACAAGGAGGGATACGTCGGAGCGGCGGAGGGTTATGTTCAGGCCGAAGCGACGGAGGCTGATGATCATGTAAAAGAGCTCACGGTGAGACAACACGATTAACATGGGTCAAGGCTCCGGGGAAGTGAACACGATCCCCATTCGATTCTCGCGCCCCATTCTGGGCGAGTGTCAATTGAGACAGCATGCCATTTCTCGTATCAGATTCTGACCAATTCCATGATGTGGAGACCACCAGCCAGCCAGCCATTTATCCCTTGCTTACATTTGAGGAGAGGGCGGGATGAAGGATGCGTTGATCCCGCTCCAATACATATCCCTCTGGTGTCTCCCTTTCTATTAGCAGTCCGGATCAGCAACCCCTGTCCAGACTCCTTGGAGAGGCATGTGCCAACGGAGGACTGTACATCTGGCGCTTCAATAAGAGCTCTGATTCGACGCCGGTTGGCCAAACAACCTGTCAGAAGACAGACACGTCTCTTCCCTTTTCATTGGATGATGCATATGATTCAGCGACAATGACTGGCTGGACAGACAGATAACTCGACCAGGGCTTGATATACTAGTCGCTACAAGTCACTTGGTATCATGCGGCTCGCGATTGATCAGCCCACGGCCTTCATTCACAACTAACGTATCTCCGCCGGAGGCACACCTCCAACACGAGTGGGCAGCCTGGCCTGACCAACCACAGCTTGCAGAGCTCGGTCTCCTCCTGATCCGGGCCTAGGCAGCAAAGTTCGATTGGAAAGAGAAGCAATTCACAAGGTCCGGAGCACAGGGCACCATTCGCTGATATCCATGAAAAAGTGAAGCGAGCCCTTGTCGAAGCTCACCGCACCCGTAGACCCCGAAGATAATGATGCTTTTGAACCGCTTCGGATCGACCCCCCAAGCCCGCGCCGTCAATCGTCTGAGTCAACTAACGAAAGCCCGGTTTTCAGCTGGCCTCACGCATGGCCTGAGGACAACAGAGCTCCAGTCGTTGCTTAGCGAGGTGGAGCGCCATTCGTGAATAATCGAATCTCTCGCCAGATCGCCCTTCTCTGGCGAATCCGATAGAAATATGGGTTCTGCAATCCGGGGTCGGGCACGGCGAGCGATCAGATCTCTTAGGAAGAATGGTTGACAAGTTGAAATCTTGACTGTCCTAGTCTGTTCCCTCATCCCCCCCTGTCTTTGGCTGCTGGCGCATCGTGAAGGCTTCTTCTACAGCAGAGGTATAAATTCTCGAGTCCCTCCACGAATCTTGCTTCTTGCTTCTTCGCTCTTTCTGTAACACTCTGGTAGGGAGTCAAAGGCAAGTGCGAACTCGGCGGGATCTTTGATACTTTGTCAGACCTGCACTCACATTCTTCACACCACGTTGGCTTATCCCCACACTGCAACTATGCCTCCGCCTGCGTCGATGGCAGGCTACCGGGTCGGCTGGATCTGTCCGTTGTACACCGACATGCTGGCCGCCCGGGCGATGCTAGACGAAGACTATGGCATGATCCGTGGCCACGGACAGGACACGAACACATATGCGGTTGGGCGGATCCACGACCATTATGTGGTGATCGCTGGATTGCCAGCCGGCTTCGACGGGGCACTCACATCTGCGAGTGTGGTCAAAGACATACTCCGCACATTCCATGAGTTGCGATTCATGATGCTGGTGGGAATTGGCGCAGGGATTCCAAACCCGCCCGTCGTGGATATCCGTCTAGGAGACGTCGTCATTGGTCAACCCGCCGGGAGCGACGCTGGAGTGGTCCAGTTCAACCGGGGAAAGAACATACCAACCTCCAGGTTCGAGAGGAAGGGAATGCTCTTTCCGCCGTCGCATTCGTTGTTGACGGCCTTGACGGCCCAAAGAGCCGAGCACGAGCTCCACGGCTCTAGGAAGATATGTGATTTCGTCGCGGAGATGTTCAACCGCTATCCCAACCTCAAGCGCGATTTCTCCTATCCGGGGCTTATGTACGACCGCCTGTTCAGGCTCGACTATCATCACATCAAAGATCAACCAACCTGCCAATACTGCGTGCGTGAGGCCGAGGTCCCCCGTGAGGCACGCAGCAACACTGGCCCGGCAATCCATTACGGACTCATTGCTTCGGGCGATCAGATCATCAAAGACTCCTTCGTCAGGGAATTCATCCGCAGCTCATACGGCGCCATGTGTGTCGAGATGGAAGCGCCCGGCCTGATGCACAATTTTCCCGGCTTGATCATCAAAGGGATCAGTGACTACGCCGACAGCCACCGGAATGAGCGATGGCACAAATACGCGGCTGCTGCAGCCGCGGCGTGTACCAAAGAGTTGCTGCACTATGTCTCTTCCGTCAAGATCGAGCAGGAGGCCCCGATCCAGGCGATCATCGATGACGAGGGTAGTCAGTATTTGGAAAATTGATCAGGCACAAGGGAAGGGGACACAAGGGAAGGGGGCACAAGGGAAGGGGCCACCTACGGGGGCCAACCAAACAGTCGCAATCACTTGAAATTTTGCTGCAGCTACGTGTGTACGTACCTATTCACCCCGTTGAGACGAGGAGAAGTGTTCCAGGTTACGTTGTCCTCTCGCTATGACATCTAGTTTGTAAGCTGCAATGCTTATCATACCATGTTTTGTTCGTATAAGGATCCTTTCAATCTTTCTCTGATAATTATTGTCCTTTTCATTTTCTCAATACCATTTGGTGGTGGTGGTAGTAGTAGTAGTAGTAGTAGTAGTAGTAGTAGTAGTAGTAGTAGTAGTAGTAGTAGTAGTAGTAGTAGTAGTAGTAGTAGTAGTAGTAGTAGT
>NW_006912909.1:611948-842516 GCF_000585565.1 Capronia epimyces CBS 606.96
GTAGTAGTAGTAGTAGTAGTAGTAGTAGTAGTAGTAGTAGTAGTAGTAGTAGTAGTAGTAGTAGTAGTAGTAGTAGTAGTAGTAGTAGTAGTAGAGTAATTAATTGCTGTCTTCCTTCCACTCAGGCTGTACACAACCACAACACTACACAGACTCAAGATCTATCTTCATCCACGGCCTTTGCAAGACTACTAATTCCCGCGTCAAGGATCTTCTGGTCCAATGCGTCAATACTTGCTTCAAAAGATATCATATCCAAGAACTCAAACATTGCTTTAAGGTGACCACGCTTCAATAAGCAAACCGTCCCGGTGCGCTCGCCTGGCTGATTTCTCTTTTCCCGTACGCATTCTCCTTGTCTCTCGCAAACAAGCCACCCAGAGCTAGACCACCGTTCACTGGCTTCGGCTTCGTCGGACTGTTGGCTGCACCTTTGACCATATTGCCACTGCCATCCGTAGATTTCTTCAAGTTGATGCTTCGTGCCCGATCTCTTCGCGCCCGGATCTGGGCTAGAGCTGCTTCTCGGGAGATAGGTGTGCCGGGGATATTACCAAGGATAGAAGTGGAAGAGGTCTGCAGCGGGCGCATCACGTTTGTCAAGTCCGTTTCGTGGACCTGGGAATTCCTGGTCATCGTGTTCCTGTCCATGTCCACATTCAATACCTCGGTGTGGGCATGCTCCTGACCGTGTCTGTATCTACTACTGTGTTGAGGGTGATCGCGATCGGGGCTGAATGTCTCATCTGCATCCTCGAATCCTCTCAACGGAACTCTCGTCGTCGTCGTTGTGGTCGCTATGGTCTGCGGCGGACTCCAGTTTCGAGTCTGACTCTCAGGCCGACTTTGTGACTGTGGCAGGTGGTGATGTGTTAAAGTGTGCATTGATCTTGAATGCTTGTGCAATGGTGTCACAGGAAACAGTGTATTAGGTGCCGGAGAAGCCGATGTTTCCTTGGTAAACTCGGCCCGATCATCAATGTGAGACATGACTGATGACGCCAATGGTGATTGGCTTGTCAGATTCGGTCGAGACTGTGCTCGTCGGTGCAGCCCAGGTCGAGAAGAACCATCTTTCAGGGCTATTGTCGTGGTCGTGGTCGTGGTCGTTGATCGAGTTAGATTCTGATCACCATCACCATCATACACTGGCGTTGTCGAGCGATTCGTCCTGCGACGGGAAGCTCGGACAGAGCGTGGTGAGTCTGGAACTAAACGAATTGGCGAGTCAACTGTCAATATGCCCATAGCAGTTGAGGGGCGTCGTGGAGGTGGTTGCTTTGGCGGGGAGAGATCAAACAGGTCCCGTTCCGAATTTACTGATGACCTGTCCATGTGTCTAACAGGTGGAGCTGTAGCTCTATGCGCGGGATTGCTTGTTGTGGATGCCGAAAAGGAGAATGGCTTCGACGTTGTTCCAGGTTCCACCAGAACTTGCGTGATTTCTTCCAATTGAGCCGTGAGCTCAGGTGTATCGTCATTCGCATCCAATTCTTCAGGCTGAGGTATAGGAAGAGGAATCTCACTGGCTTCTTCGAGCAGTAATGGCTCTTCTGTAGCTCTAGACAGAAATTCAGGGGTCGGGGCAGGAGGTAGCTTGACAAAATCTCGCTCCTCAGGCTTTGCTTTGGGCGTATCCTGGCCATACGCATCTTCATGGGTTGCCAACTGCTCAGTCTCTTCCTTGGTAGGCCCTGGTAATGTCGGTGATGTGCTCGACGGTTCCTTTGAAATTTTCCGCTTCTTTGATGATCTCTTCTGCTGCATCCTCGCTTCATATTCATGGTCATGGATAAAACGTTCTCCATTTGCCTCTGCCAGTCGACATGGGCATGCCTTAAACTGACATTGAATATGCATGAAGTGAATCAAGTCTGCATCTTCTGCATGCTGTCTCCGTGCGCTTTTTAGTTCTTGTTTGAGATATTGAATCTCTTCTTCCGGCGTCAGGGCCTGCCCGCTGATCTTTTTATCGTAAAGGTCCAGTTCGAACATGATCGATTCAAAGGTTGGAAAGGTGGGTGCAAACGGGCGAAAGCGTCTACCACCCTCTAAGATTCCCAGATCTTCGATCTCAGTCTCCTGTGCCACAGACCACGACCGCATTTCGTCCCTTTGCACAACTTCTGATTCTGTTGCCCCGGGATTGCCCAGCACGGCGGGTTTGTCCACTGCATTTGCTTTGGCTTCGAACAGCGCAGCATCCCTCTCCCTCTCGACAACCTTCAAGAGATCCTTAAGCTGTTCCATCTCCCCGACGGTCCCGGCAAGGGCATAGGCTCTTTCAAAACTCTCCTGGCGACTCTTCTCCTTCTCCGCCTTCTCATGCTGCACTTCCGCCTGGCACCGTTTAAGTTCGGCCCTGACTTCCTGTAGATCTTGTCTCGATTCAACAACAGCTAGTTCTGCTCGGTAAGCTTCCTTGCGACACCGTTTGATTTCCTTCGAGTACGACTCCTGATCCCGAGCCCTTTTCTCCTTTTCTGCCTGCAACTCCCCGAGCAGATCCTCCACACGCTGCGACAGTATTCTTTCCCTCTTCTTTCGCGCTGCCATTTCTTCCTTTGCTCGTTCCAACTCCGCTGTCAGTGTGGCCAGACTGGCTTGCGCCTCTTCATATCCCATGACTGCCTGTTGCAGAGCAGTATTGTTATTAATACCGTCTGTAGCGGAGTTTGCCCTTCCGCTCAACCCAGGCCTACCGACGCCCCTGCCTGTTCTTGTCGGTGATGACTGCACACTGGCATACCCTGCTAAAGTATTCAGAAATGCAACCTTGGATTGGACATCCGATGTCATGGAATCGCGGGTGCGTGGCCGATCGTTTTCACCGAGATAACTGTGCAAGGACGGAGATTGAGCCATGCGCGGTTGATTCAGCCGCTCCGGCGAAAGCTGATTCAAAGGTACAGGCGGGTAGTTCATCTCCAGCGACAGCTGATGTTGGGATGTTGGAGGACATTTCAACGGATTGGGGCTGACTGCGGCTGTCTCGTGGTTGTTGTTTCCCGCGTGATTGTCCTCTGCAATTATCGGTGAATCCATACTCTGGTATCATTCAACGCAAAAGGCAAGACCTCAGTAGAGCTGTAGACCTGTCATGTTTCGAAAAGTGTATTTACTGTCCTGCAGGGTAACTCGTACTGCGCGAGCGTCGATCCAACCTTGAATCACACCCAGAATGCCAATTGCTCCCGAAGCTTTGTTTACATCCCAATGAGGAAATCTGCAACCAGAGGCTTGGCAGACATCAATCACGTGCCGAACCCTCCGATGGAAATAATTTATCAGACTGGCGGTGAACGAAGTGGCTCGTATCTTTTGCTAGATTCTGCGTTCTTCTTGGTCTTTTACTCTTTCTTGATATATCTTGCGAAATCGATTCGATCTCTCAAGATCAACTTGCAGCTGTGTACGCCAACTCCTGCAAAAGATCCGGTCGACTATTCCATGACGTCGAGGCTTCCCTCACAGTCTTCTAGCCCAACAGTCCTCGGATGTCTTCTATACAATGCCAATAAACATTTCCAATGCCGATCCTGACTGTTGCAATATCCTACAATGCCAAATCTCCGGGCCTAGGTTGAGATGTCTCACCCAACTAGGTTCACTTAAGCTCATTTCCTCTCCTTTCTTCCCCTCGAATCACGCATCTCAACCTTCTCAAGTAGTTGCGCGATACCGTGGGGCTGCCCTCCTACGAGCCTTGTCGGTTCTCGTTTCCGAGGTGGAAAATATAACACAATGCAAAACATGAATCTCAATCGTCTAAACTTGGGTTGCAGCCTTTTCAGGAGCAGTCCATTTCCACATCCTCTCGTCGTTGCAAAAATGGAGCTTCACCAAAATCCATGGCTTCCATACCACAGCTGATCATTCGCTTATGACCAAGGTGAGGCTCTGATTGATGATCGGCCACGTGGGCGAATGGGTTGAATGGAGAAGCTGGTGGCATCTGCGGTGCAGCTGGTTGAACAAACCGGCTTCGACTCTTGGGCATTGCCATTCTTCGACCATTGAGTTGTTGTCCGGTACGGTTGTCAATCTGGGTCATGGAGTTAACCGAGCTCATAGTATCCATATCGATGGCAAAAAAATCCACGGGCATGGTCACCCCAGCATCCGCGACCAAGCTGGGTGTCTGAGGCTGCCAGTCCTGGCTTTCCTCGCTATCCGAGTCAACTTCATAACCACGCTTGTGGCTGGTACAATAAGACCAAAGAGATTGTTCCGAGACGAAAGAGCTCCCCAAGTCGTTGGACATATCCTCGCTGTAATGAGACATGAATGCCAGATTAATGCCACAAAAGGTAGCCGTGCTCAGAGGCTGAATTTGTGAGGCAGCATATGGAGACAAT
Organism: Capronia epimyces CBS 606.96; assembly: GCF_000585565.1. NCBI lineage: Eukaryota > Fungi > Ascomycota > Eurotiomycetes > Chaetothyriales > Herpotrichiellaceae > Capronia > Capronia epimyces. Next base: position 616,307 of record NW_006912909.1, read on the forward strand.
TCATTGGTTGCGCCCGAGTTTCCTCCGCAAAGGGCCGCCTGGGTTTCAGGAGAGAGTCTGTCGACATTGAAGAATGGACGAGGGGTGAATTTCTTCACCTGAGTCTTGTATCCTTCAGCAACAGCCTTCCTGACGCGCATGCCGACCTGGAGAAGACCAGCCTCAATTTCTGCTTGATCAGGGGCTTGTTCACACAGCTGCAATAGCAAGGGTGAGTCGAAGGTATGATGCTCAATATCCGTATTATTGGAGACAGGAATAATAGGGAGGGAGTTTGGTGTGAAGCGACGACGCTTGGAGAGATGAGATTCGGAGTCAATGGAGGGCGCAGCGCCGGACGACTCTTGAGGTAGGCCCATGGTGGAGGTGATGATTACACGGAAAGAGTGACAAGGTTGAAATCGACGAGTGGAGGTCGCAAACGAGAGGCGACGAGGGTTGAGTGAACGAGTGTTGATGTTGTCCGAGCTCAAAGGTTAGGGCAGGAGTCGACAAGCTTGTGCAGGATTGGGTTGCCAGACAAAGTCGTCGAGGCGGCAACGTGAAGAGAGAGCGTGTGGTGAAGGGTGTGATCCTGCTAAGCGAATAGCAAGATGGCCGGTTGGTATATATTAAAGCAATTGAGATGAAGTGAGTTGTTAAGAGAGAGAGGAGGAAGGAGGAAGGATGGGAGAGAAGATCTGATCGAGAAGGATGCGCAGGGAGCAAACAAGAAAAAGAGGTTGAGATGAGACAAGCTGCGCGACTCCGGCATTGGAGCCGTAAGCTAAAGTGCGCACTGGTAGATAATTCAAGAACTGGTGGATGGTGCCATGGCTCGTCCTCGCCCGTACCTAGTCACCCACGATCACGGCGCCCAGCTTACACTAGGAACTACGACCTGACTACGACACCCAGCATGTCTTACGATTCCCTTCAGTCTGGCCAATCCACCACGATCCGATCAAACTTATCGATGGTTATCCTTTTAGCCCCTGGAGGAGTTGGGGGGGCTGAATCTGCTAGAGCGGGCGAAGCGAGGGTCGATGAATGGCTGGTCCAAGCAGCGAAAGCCTGGGTGGGCACCTTGGCCGTGCTACTATTTTCCCTCGCTTGCATGCCTGAAATTGCATCCCGGGCCCCAGCTTGTGCCTGGATGTTATGTATGTAATGAGCCGCAAAGCGGGGATCCAGCCTGTAAAAAGTGGCTTAGGAGGTCCTTAGGATTCCCAGCCCCCTAAATTAATGTCTGGCATCCCGTCTGTGGATATTTATAGCGCCACTTGCATCCGCCGCTAGTGGTGTTACACTTGCCCGCCCAATCACCCTAATTATCCCAAGCGGCCTTATGGGCGCAGTAGCCTGCGGATTGGGGGCGGTTTTCGGCCTTCCCTGCATCAGGCCTCTACAAAAGTCCGGGGCTGGCAGGCACGCCATTTGTTCGAGAATGCTCATTATTGGCGAAGCCGTCCTTCATCTCCCTACTAGCCAGTTCCAACCCACCAGACACGAATTTAACACGAAATATCTCACACACGCGTTACAGCCCTTGACGCGCAAGGCTTTGCTTCAAATCGCAAGACATACATACGGGTACTACACACTGGAGTCGGCAACTAAAGCAGCAAACGAGCAGGATGTTGGCTGCTATTAGGTTCCCTCACATAGCAGCTGTGCAGACACATCCCAGTGGCTATCAACCATGCTGACTGAAGCCGCAACGTGTCTGTCCACCATCCACAAAACAAAGTAGGTATCCGATTATCAAGTTGGTACCTCTCTCAATTTGCTATACTTATGCATACTGCATCAGCTGGCTACAAGCAGCTCAGCTCACAGCTCACTAGGAGCCAACTCCCTTATTCTCACAACAGGTTTTACAGGCGATTGAGTTCCTTATCTTGCGAGAAATCATTGGCTAACCAGGACCTGGCTATATACAGCGCAAGCATGACAGCGTATCATGTTCGCAGTGTGCAGCTGATGGGATGGTCCCAGTGAGTCGGGCAAGGCAACTTGAGGTCAACGACCGCCATCATCACTCACACTCCGTAGAAATCGTGCAATGATAAGGTACATCTGTACGGAGTAGACAGGTACGTACCGAGTATGTACTTCTCCGTAGGCACTCCGTGCTCCATACGTCATACCTCAGTAATCAGTGGACCACTGGCAGTAGGTTGCGAGTGGTAGTACTTGGATGATGCAGGCACGGTTAGAAGTATCGCTGACTTTGAGACTTGTTCTCGCAGTCTTCGAAGCGATGGATATACCATACGCAAGACATGCACAATACTGCGTTAGAGAAATCAATGTGTTCTCAATCAGCCAGGGACAAGACACGAGAGTTCACAGCGCGTCCCTTTCTTGTCCAATTGACATCGTCATGACTTCCCTCCGAGAGGGCGGGCGTCACTTCCATCGAGCGAGCGAAGTGTCGCACGGGAGCAATTCACCCTTGTAATCACAAATTGACTTGCTCGCCAAGTGAGCCTCTGACGTCTAGATGACATAGGATTCGCTGTGAAGCCAATTTGGCGCACTGCACTTGAAGTTCTTCTTGCCCACCCATTCTGCATACTACCAGGTATATTGCAAACGTCGATCACTGTGATATCCAGATCTCAACCATGCCTCCGCGAGTCCCCCAAACCTCCATCATCGGTCTTGCCCAATTGACTGGCCTTAGAAGCACGAGAGCATTCTCTATCAACGCCACAAGTAAGCCTCCACTACAATCAATCACAATCCAGTCAGGTGTAACGTTGGTTTGATACCTGGTTCTAACTGAGTTCCTTCCCACAGGGATGGCTTCAAACAAGGACTCCTCGTCTCTTGACGCGAGCAAGGGTTCCGTCGGCGCCCAGTTCACTGAAAAGGGCTCTGTTGGCGGCACGGCTCAGCAGGTTGGCGGACCGTTCGACAAGGATGGCGCGGTTGGCAAGCATTTCAAGCCTGAAGGCAGTGTTGGCGGGAGTGCACAGGCTGCGGCCGAGCAGATGCAGGGAGACAAACCGAACTTGTTTGACAAGGATGGAGCTATTGGAAAGCAGTTTAAGGGTGAGTACTCACCGCCTACTCCCCGATCCTGTTTCCCGGGCGAACTCAAATAAGTTGAAAGTACGATACAGTTCATGCTGACCCAAATAACTCATATAGCTGAAGGCAACATCGGCCAGGTCGGAGAGGCTGTGGGCGGCCCATTCTCGAGCCAGGGAAGCATCGGCAAGCACTTCAACCCTGAGGGTGCCGTTGGCGGAGCAGTGCAGGAAAACCTGGGTGATGGGAAGAAGAAGTGAATCAACAGGGAAACGGACAGAGCTGTCGGTCTCAAGATCGCAATAGATGAAGGTCGGGGCGGATGAGTGCTATTCATACTGAGAAACAGTCGGGTCTACCAAGGCATACTGTACGCGCGGACGAATCGCTTCAAGGGCGCGAATTTCACAAGTCCTTCGGCCGCCTCGGAATTCAGAAGTTCTCCAAACCAAGCCTTCATGATAGACTGGAGATAGCTGGACGGCTCCACCTTCGTAATGGTCGAAAGAGGTCCATCTCACCCTCTATTTCCTCTCTTACCTCCTCTCTTCGCTCTCTCCGCATGCGCCCGCAGGATATTGCGATGCTCCACCAAACTCCTCTTGCCCTTGGACTTTGCTTTGCTCAGCGTCATGAGGAAATTCTTCTTGCGCGCCTTCTCCTTGTTCGTGGTACTCTTGCCTTCGCTTTCCTTACGTTCCTTCTTCCTAGCCGCCTTGGACTTGTGGTCTTCCCGGTCGTCCTTGTGTTCTTGCAGCAATGCCTGCTTCTGGGCGCGAGTCGCCTTGCCGTGCGAGAGAGATGCCAACCCTTCAATCTCCGCGGCGGTCAGCGGATCATCCATGTGGCGTTGGGAATTGGTCTGTGCTGTTCGCGCCGTGTGGTGAGACTTGTGAGTTTTCAGCAGCGACGACACCGACGCCGTCGTGCGGAGTTCCTGCAGTTTGGCCAGGTCCGCCGGTGTCAGAATTCGCGTGGTCGCCAAAGTCGTTTTCGGCTGCGATGGTGCCGTATTTGAATCGGCGTCGACTTGCTCGTTTCCTTCTTTCGTTGTTCCATTCTCCTTGTCACCCGCCGATGCTTGTGCGTCAAACCGGACCTTCTTTGTGGATGGTTTGTCATCCTCGCTATCGCTAATGTTGATTTCATCGTCGCTTTCCACGTTGATCCAACCGCCAGAATCATCGCTGTCGTCTTCCTCAATGTCCCAAGCATTCCAGTCTTCCTCATCATCGTCCTCGTCAGAAGCGTCCAGTGGGAGTCCCTTTTCCAGTCTTCTTTTCTGCTTCTCTTCCTCTTTCCATTTCTCCAGCAGATCGAGCCCCTCAATTTCGCCCACGGCCTCTTCGCCGAATCTTTGCTGTTTCTGCTCGCCCGAACGTAAACCGAGCGCGGCGTCTCGGCCGCGGTCACGCTTCTTCAGCATTTCCGCTCCGACCTGTCTATATAGACCCAACAGGCCTCTGGCAGCCATGATGACCCCTTTGTCCTTGCTTTTTCTGTACATGACGAGGTCTTGAAGTAATGTGTCGTTCATCGCCAACGGCTGCCGCACACAGATCTCCCGGATGGCATTTAGCCCAGCTGCAGCCACCTCCCCGGCTGCTGCTTCCGAGACGAATTCATTGGCTATCTTCTGGATTAGGGGCTCCAAATCATCCGGGGGCACCAAGTTGTGCGTTGCCTGTGCCAGTGAGGCCAGAAAGGACGTCACCGACGGTTGTCGAGGCGTCAAGTACTTCAAGAAGTAGGAGTAGAAGCTGATCACGGTCAGCTTGTGTAGCCCGATCAGCCTCGACACCAGCTGCAACACAAGCAGTTTCTGCTCTAGGTTCAACTTGGATTTGGTGTTTTGAAGATGTTTTGAGAACAGCGTCTCCGCAAACCCTTGCGGGTCATGCAGGAGATGTAGCGCCGAGAAGTTCAGCGGATGCGGTTGGCCCTTTTTCTTCTCCTTCCGCCGGATGGTGGCAGCGGCATTCTCGAGTTTTCGCCCAGCCTTCTTGCTCTTCTTGTTAACTCCTACCTGATGCCGGAGCTTGGCCAGGTCGACCGTCTCTTCATCGGAACTTTCGTCTTCCAGCTCTTCTCGCTCCTTGTCGCCACCGAGGAAGAAGCGGACACCGCCGACGATACATTTCTCATTGTCACTCAAGGCCGCCTCTTTCATGATCTCAACGGCCTTCGCGTCTGTCCAGATCTGTCGTTTCCACATGTCGCGGGTGATCTTAACCGCCCATAGGGCTTTCGGCGAGGACCGATCATCCGTGACCAGGTTGTGCAGCGTCGTCTGTACCGTCCGGTTCAATCTGTGGTTGATAGTTTTGGAGTTCGCAGTCCGCAAGTCGCTGAGGATCTTCTGAAAAAGCAGGGCGCGGAGAGACTTGCTCGGCGTCGAGATCAGGATGGGGAACAGAGATTGGTGTAGGGTATGGGAGTCGATGAGATCCTTCCTCCTCAGCAGCACCAGACTGCCCACAATCTTCTCTCGCAGCTCCGGTTCAAGCGTGGCATGGTGCGCGGACAGAATTTCTATGAGCTGCCGCGGGAACTCTTTCGTCTGTTCTTTATAGCAGTCCGACACGTGGGCCACGAATTCGATCAACTCGCGAAACGATATGACGCCGCTGTCCGAGGCCGACGTTGGCGCTTGCAGGAAGATCTGCCGTTGGTTCTCATATTGCACATGCTGGTACAGGAAGTCGGTCTGGTAGGAAGTCGGATCGCGTTTAATTTTGTTCTGTAGATTTGCGAGATCTGCGTCCACTTTTTCAAGGGCGCCGAGTTTCCGTTTGACCATTGTCGCTGTCACTGTTAGTCCATCGTCCTCCGTAGAGGATAGAGGGTGGTAGATGTAGAGACGTCTAATGGAAAAGTTCACCTGCAACTTGATGCAATGGTAATGGAACTTTTTTCTGCGTTTGGATCTTATCTAATCGGCCGTCGGGCCGGATCGTCTCGAAAAAGCTAGTGTCAGACGCTGACCCTCCGCACTGCTGAGTTGACTCGCTAACTCCGGTCCGCCACTATATGCAGCTTGTCTGACAGAAAAGAGAAGACTAGGGGCAGGGCGGGTTCTACTCTACCGTACAGAGGGTACAGAGGTTCAGCCCGGAGATCCCGTCGTCTATTCCTTAATTACAACTTGCTGTGTCTCAATGTCTGAGAGGTTGCCGCCCGACAAGATATACGGATATCTACCAGAAGGTCCAACTTTGCAGCAGGATTCTCTCGTCTTTTAGCATGTGGACCTTCGCTGACACTCGATCTCCGTTCTACTGGCACTTGCTTGCTGCTCCAAAGCACCTCCGCCAGCATGGACATCGTTCAAGCCCCTTTCTCGGGCATCAAACAGGCGTTACTCGTTGGCTCTGACACCTCGGATGTTCTGTATTGCAGCCATGGCATATAGGGAGTACTCCGTACGGCGTACAGGCCCTGGTTACATTTTTGGTCGGGACCTCGTTCGCTAAACATATATCCATACAACACAGCCAATCGCCCGACCCTCCAGCGCCCGACTTCCCCAATCTAGACGTCTATCGTTGCCATCGTCCCCGTCGCCTGGGCCCATAGTCTTCCATGTCCGGATATCTCAGTCGCAGCTGTTGCTCGGCGATTTGCTCTGGGCTCCGAGTGCTGACCGTCTGCGTCTGTACAGCCTGAAATGGTGCGTTTTGTTTCCTGCAGCCGATCGATGGCTGAGCGGAAGCTCAACTCTTGGCTCTTGGGAGAAGTCTTCAACCATCGTGAGGCCTGTATCGTTGCTCTCTTGCCTCTCCAAACGCTTCTATTTGGGTTCTTTGGCGCACCTCTCTCATATATTGTTCCTGCGACGATGATCTCTCTTTGAAGCCGTCACCCGCATTGTTATGCAGGCCCCATAGCCTGTTGAAAGCAAAGCCAACGCAGACGGAAGCACCAGCTCCGATAATACATAAGAGGACTACCACCTGGTCGGGAATGCCCATTCTGACCAAGGATCCACAAGCTGGAGATTTCGAAGACTCGGGGTCAGGCACAGTTTGTGAGGCTTGTCGGTGGCGGGTTCTCGAGGTTTGTTTGTCTTCGGAAATGGAAGCCTGTGGCGCTGACTAATGGCGGTGGTATTGGTATTCAAGAATGGGTCAGAGCAAGGTACCGAAGCGAGTGACAGGAGAGAAGAGGGTTGCCATATAACGTCAAAGGGATGAGGGAGACGAAGGGACAAAAGAGGCTGCTGCGACAGGCCCGGTGCCTCTGGTCTCATATACCCTCAAGACATCCCTATGTCTGGCTTGAACGGAGATAAACCAACTCATCAACATCATGCACTAGCTGAGACGACTTGTTACGCGACCTGTCTGCAAGTGGGCCTACCATAGCTGCCATTGCTGTTATTTCAGCACTTAGCGCAGCATAGCATGGAGCCTGGGAAGATCTCGAATACCACGACCAAGCTTCAGTACCGTCGGCATTGGTTTACCTGAGCGCCCAGAGACGGCCCCCTAAGACCTCACTATTCCTGATTTGGGCGAAAACACGATGCCACCAATAGGCAACGTCTACTACCAGGCTCAGGCCCCACACTAAGTATTGGATTGTTTCTAGGAGATCCGCTCCTTATATCTTCTGCCGCGACCCAAGAGCAGGATCTCCCCTGTTACTCGAGTCCTGGTTCGCCGTTCGGCCGGCTCCTGGGGCTGTACGGAGTACTGAGTACTGTCAGTATGTTACTATTTACGGAGTATGTCAGTAAGTACCAACAAGCTGGTGGACAGCAACCAGCAACCAGCAACCAGCAACCAGCCGCGAAAACAAAGGAACTAGTCCAAGGGCGTGGACTGCTCATATAGTTTCTTGTGTGCGGCACAGCTCTCAAGATTTTCCTTCGCACCTCGTGTCAGTTCGAGCACCAAAGGTGCTGACAGCGGAGATTATCCTGCGTTCTTACACACCACTATGCTGCCTTCGCGACCAGTTTCGGCATTGCACATTGCAGTTGAATCAGCCATCCGTCCACCCAGCGTTGGGCAGGAGATCTTCCCACTGTCACAACAGAGTTACGTGGTGTCATCGGCCCTTATCGACGAGGGCAACTGTGGTGTTGATGAGTGAGTGGTATGCAAGGGCTGGATAGTCCGAAGCGACAAGCTAAAAGAAAGCGTCCTTAATCTGAATTCTCTGTGCCTGGATCACGGACAGATGGCCCCTACCGCTCGTGTTATCTATTACAAGACATAATCCACTCTTCATTGTTCATGGATCTGTAGGGCAAGTTATGTATCTCTTCGTTTTGCTCACATTGGAACTTTCAGGCCGATTACAAGAACCTCGATCCCCATGCAACGCGCCTGTCGATCTATCCTAATCTACCGGAAGAGGGGGCTTTGAAAACCATAATCACACGATCATGACTCGACAGCTACTTTGTGAAGAAAGCCGAGTTATGCAGTGTTATGGCGTCGGTGGCCACTATGGCAAAATGCCAACTATAGGTCCAAACTTCCAGGCATAAAGTGCTGGATTTCAAGGCTTTTGGAATGTTTTCCAAGCGACTGTGGGAATTTCGTGAGATCCGGGTTTCAACGAGCATGACAACTCACACGCACATCAAATCGTCTGGGTGGAGGGCATAAGGATGCAGGTTAATGACCGATATAAACTGGCCGAGATTGACTGGGGCACCAAGTGGCCGTCAGCGGAATGTGCATCAACACAAGAGAGGGTTAGTGTCCACACCGGCCAACCAGCCAGCCAGACGCACCATGGGAAGATGTTTCATATGCCTCGTTGTTGTTGCAGTTGATTCGCCATCAAGGCTGTCGAATGTCTCCAAGTGTTCACTAACCCTTCGCATGAAGCCACGGCTATCCCCAAGCTACAGCCCACTCAACCAGCCACCATTCCAGATCGGCTCTCTTTTCTACTAGTATTTTTTTATCAAGACAGCCGAGACTTTCTTCAGCAAAAGCATAAGACTTCCTAAGTCAATATATCCTCTATATTCATCGTTGGAGCACCCAACAGCAGAGAGGGCAATTTGCTCCGACAAATCTTGTCCTTTTGCAGCTAACAGTTCGATACTAACTATTTTCCGAGATTGTGCATAGGCTGAGGTATGTTGACTCCGGTTTAGTTGGACGGAGGTTGAATTCTTGGATATGTGAAATATCGGTTGTTGGGGGAGTTGTTGGATTGGCATCTTCGCGGCCGAAATATGACGGCCTGGAGGAAGAGAAAAACGAAGTGATCATGCTAGGACACGGGATTTAGACCCCAGGAGAGCTGTTCTGTACGCATTCTCGTTTGGAGACCTGGGCAGCAGCAATTGCTTGACCGCGAGTATTGACTCCAAATGGGGTCATGTTGATAGCTAATGACTTACCGCAGTCGTCCCCGGCGTTTTGTCGACAGGTGCGCCGAGAATTTCCTAGGAATGTCGCATCGATCTTCAACGGCAGAGGTGAAATAGCATGAAGAGGGTCACTGGTGTTTGTTCCCATGTCTGTAGCATCAAACAGGTCCAAGGGTAGGCTCCAGACAGTATTACCAGTCCTAGCAAATAAAAAGCCGTTGAGTCGCAGACTGCCTCACCAAGGGTTGTCGGCGAAGTATGGGCGTCGACTATATCAAATCGAAAAGCAGCCCGGTTTTGTTCCTTCTTGTATCTATATCCTTGATTCAGAGGTCGATGTGTCGAGGACGCGAATGATTCTGTCAGACAGAAAGAAGCACCTCGAATTTCGCAGGATGCGCCGTATAAAACGGGAACCGCTCCGCAGTCAGACTTCAGACTTCAGACTTCGGACTTGATTTTGAAACTGCTCCGGCCCTTCTTCCTTCCTCCCAGAATCCAGGCAATTCGTCCACCTCCGAGACAGCCATGGGAGCCTCCTTGACATATGCTGGCCTTCTGGAACCTCGCCGAGATCCATGGTAGTCGCCGCGAATCACACGTATCCACCGCCGCGGGCGCGGCGGGCTCCCCATGAAAAGTCCAGGACTGGATGTTTGACCTGCAGGTCTGCGTCTCTCTCGTTGTCTACCTGATCTGTGAGGATCCATACTGACATGTTGCAACCGCACTCAGGATCAGAAAAGTCAAGTGCGACGAGACGAGGCCCTATTGCCGCAGGTGTACACATTCAGGTCGGAAATGTGACGGCCCTAGGGTGACTCAGATCCGCTTCATCCAAGACCGATCTGTCGTCTCCGAGGCGCCGCCTGGCTTGCGCCATGAGATATCTCTTGTGGCTCCTCAACACAACCACGACGAAAGACGAGCTTTCTACTTTTTCCTTCACCGCGCAGCACCTGTGTTCGCTGGGGGCGTTGATTCTTCCTTCTGGCTAGACCTGGTTCCTCGTCTCGCTCAATCCAGTCCCTTTGTATGGGACTCTGTCGTCTCGATCAGCTGTCTTTTCGAACATGTCCCCCACGGCACTCTGGAGACCAACTTTGAGCCCAAGTCAGCCTCTATTGTGAATCCAGATCACGAAAAGGCCATTAAATGGTACAATAGGGCCATTGCTGGCCTACGGCAGCACATTGAGCAGCGTGGAATCGACCCTGGTCTTGCGCTTCTGAGTTGTACTTTGTTTATTAGCGTCGAGATGCAACAGAGGAATGTCGGCAATGCTCTGAATCTGATTGAGATAGGCTACAAGCTCATGGGACAAAGCCTTTCGGTCTCGTCGACGGTACAGTTGTCACCGAACAGCGCCGCCCTAGACGAAGTCGTCACTCCCTTTTTCTCGCGCCATGTCGTGCTCATGGCCACTCTCGGGAACCCACGACCACCTAACTGGAGTTGCCACGTGGAAGAAAACATGCTGAAATCATCAGTGCTTGCCTCCTTCTCTGTCCTCGACGAGCCGAAAAGGCATCTGTACAGCATCATATACCAAGCATATGAGATCATCAGAGTGGAGCAGCTGGAGCCTACAGAGGAGCGTATCATCAAGATGCAGTGCCTCCGACAAAAACTGTTGCTCGAGGACCTAAGACAGTGGGAGACATCCTTTGTTAACACGTGGAGTCACGAGACGAGAAGGGAGATTGTGTGGGCAGTATCGAATCTCCTGATGTACTGGGGGGTCTGCTATATTTGGCTTTCGACTTGCACGACTCGACTGCAGTCCGCATTCGACGAGTATAGCGAGCGATTTGCAACGATCCTTGATCATGCGGAAAATGTCCTTAAATATAGCATCGAATCCACAGCCGGGCAGCCCATCTTCACGTCTGAGGCAGGACCGATCCCACCACTATACTTTTGCGCAATCAAATGCCGGGACCCATTGCTACGACGAAGAGCGTTGGTGCTAATGCGGCGAGCACCGAGAAGAGAGAGCGTTTGGGCCTATGTTCCAACAGAGAAGGTGATTGAGAAAGTGATCGGGTTGGAAGAAGGCGACTACGACGCCACTCATATTGAAATGACAGGACCTCCTTTGTTACCACCAGAAGAAAACCGTATTCATCACATCGCTGTCGTCAGAAAGGGGGCTGTGGGAGATACTCGGCGACTGGCTCTTCAGCTGAGCAAATACATCGTCGGACCACCGGACAATTCAAGGAGGATGGTCCACGAAAACGTCTGGCTTGAAGAGATGACGGATCATCAATACTCGCCATGATAACCATGGCTAGCGTATATGGCTGGCACAATCTTAACAACGAAACCCGATGTGCCGATGGCTCGAGGCCACAACGACTCAATTGGGAGCGTCCAGAAATTCTTTACGGCAAGGGAGCCAAACTTGCGGACGTGGATCACGGCAAGAACCAGCTCACTGTCCCCTGAATTGCTTGAAAGAATTGGCCAGAGCTCTCGGTCAATGTGTGGGAGTACGGCTTATGACCTTCCTAGGCTGCAAATCTATGCTGATGGAAACGCCTACTCCACTGCAGCCGCCACCAGTTGATCGAGATATGAGAAGTGTAGATTGTGACGATATGAAGACACTTCGTATGGTTGGTTATCCGATGGATATGGGATGGGAGAATGAGTTATCCTGTCATGAACAGGTGCATTCTTCTGGTAACTCGTAGCATGGCATCTGATACTCGATGTGACCTACGATATACGACACTGGTTACACGGTCAGAGTGAGTTACTGGTTGCCTACGCACAACCTCTCGAAGGCTCGAAGGCGAGAGGGTCTAATGTGTATGCTTCCGTGAGCGTGTCCGGCAGAAGCATGATAGAAGTCCAGGACGAGAAGGATTGTTGGATGAAGTACCAGACGGCGGAGAGGGTCCAGGTTGTGGTGGTAGTAAAGCACTTATAGTAGAGGGGAGCACAGCAAAAGCAGGCCCGGCGACGGCTTAGTGTCAACCACAGTGGGACCTCCATCATTTTGAGCCTCGTTGGTTTTGCGGAAACATCTAGCTGAATATGGCCAGTTGCGAACGAAACGAAATGAGCCCAATATAGAAGACATATGTGCGAAAATTTTTTGAATTTTGTGGTCATCAGCGTAATCTAAGCACTGAATCTGCAAGGCTGCCGGTTCCATTACCAACCGGGATTCGACCTCGTTGAATGCGTCATGACAAAGACGGCATCTCCACCATCCACATGTTTGCAGCGACTGCGACAAAAGCGGCCCGCTGCATGCTTGATCCCGCAAAACACCATAAACCAAGTCATCACTTTACCGATTGCTCTTGGCGACACGCTCCAGCTCGTCCTTCTTCTTGATGGCGTACGAGTTGCTGCTTCCCTTGGCGGCGTTGATCAACTCTTCGGCGAGGCATTCGGCGATGGACTTGACGTTTCGGAAGGCGGCTTCACGGGCTCCGATGGTCAGGAGGGCAATGGCCTGGTTGACGCGACGGAGAGGAGAGACATCGACGGCTTGTCTTCGCACGGTACCGGCGCTTCCGATTCTGGTGCTGTCTTCGCGGGGACCGCAGTTGACGATGGCGTCGACGGCAACTTGGATGGGGTTCTGGTCGGTCATGATGTGAATCTGCAGGGCCGGGTGTAAGAAAGATTTCATTCATTCCTGAACTGGACATTGCACCGTTTCAGGCGACCAAGGGTGTAAACCTACAATCTCGAAGGAGTGGGCCACGATTCTGATGGCCTTCAGCTTTTTGCCGTTGTTGCGACCGTTCATCATCAGCGAGTTGGTCAGTCGTTCAATGATGGGGCACTGGGCCTTTCGGAATCGCTTTGCGGCATATCGGCCTGCGGAATGCGGGAGGTAGACGGGCGTTCTGATTTGGATGTAGTCGCTGCACACAAGGTCTTGTCAGTCTCGTTCGGTCTTGGAGTCTGGTCGGGTTGGTCCATCTCGTACGTCAAAGAAATGTCCCTGATCTCAACATCTTCGTAGCTCCATTTGTTGAACAGCTTGATGGTGCCAATTTCGGAGGTGACCTCCTTGGGCAGCACAGCGTAGCCCGACACGGGCACTTCGACTTCGACCTCGCCGTTGTCCGACATCTTGACGACTTGCTGGGTGTGGTATGTCGAAATGGAGGTGGTCCGCAGTGCGATGAGGGCTGTGATCTCGCGAAATAACTTCGGTCTGTGTGGGATCAATCTTGTGCCAAGTCTTGCAGTCTGCCAAGACACATCACGTGCACCGCTAATCAACTTCAAGTTGGGAAGTCCCACTGCATTTGGTAACAAGGTACTCCGTACTAGTAGTAGGTACGGAGGAGTAGTACGACGGAATACAGCACTCAGTAGTACGGAGTACAGTACTCAGTAGTGCAGCCTGAGCCCGCCAGGATCCCGAGGTTGCTCCGCAGCCTTCGACTTGTACGGCGTCGGAGTACCTTACTCTACGGAGTACTCTGTACTACTTCATCACTTGTGACCCTACTGTGTAGAACAAGTACTGTAGGCAGGAGGACTCGCCTTTTCTTCTCCATGACCCAGGACCACAGAGATGCTTATATTTCCAACCACATTTACACAGATTACACAGATGCTCGCTTCTCCACACTGACTCGCCTCACGTGCTCAATCTCAGCGTTGATCCCTCCCGTGCTCTTTGGGCCAACATAACCCTTCCTTGCACTCGCGAACCACCAGACGGTGACGAAAATGGTCAACGCTCCCCAAATCAAGCATGCATAGTTCATGCTCTGAGCGTCTGTTGGCAGAGCATACGGGAAACAATAGATGACAAACCAGACCATCATATATCCACACGCAAGGATGTTGATTGGGACTCCCAGCTTTCCCATTTGGAAAGGCCCGTAGGTGATGTTTTTGCGACCGGTGAGAAGATTCGGCAAAATGGCTGCGATGTAGCTGTTGGTCTGTCAGCAATCTTTGTACGTTGATTGATTCTGCGCAGGGACGGTACTCACGAGCCTGAGCACATGAGGACGAAACTTCCCACAAATGCATTGAACGCAGTGGTGCTACCCACGTAGATGCTGTACACGCAATCGGTCAGAGAGGAGCAGGGCAAGACGTTGGTCGATACTAACCATCCCAGTACGGTAACAAGGCCGCCACAGATCAGCGTTGCGACAAGAGGCATTCCAAGGTTCGTCGAAACTTTGCCAATGTGATGGGGAAAAGGAGTTGCGCCATCTCGAGCCAGTGCCCAGAGCGCCCGACCTGCTGTAATATACACTCCCACCATGCACACGCCCACACAAAAGAGCAACAAGCAGAGCAATCCAATGGCTCCTGCGGATGAGCCCGTGGCCTGTCTGTAAATCTCGGCGACCGGGAATGCCGAGTCGAACAAGGCGTCATAGTCGCTGATGGCGTACATCAACGCGATGATATAGCACAGACCCGTGAGAAAGCCGATTCCCATCTGGGTTGCGATTGCAATGGGAACATTTTTGCCTGGGTTAGGGATCTCCTCGGCTATATGGCTATGGAAAAAGCTTGTCAGCAGGTCTCATGATTCAACCTTTCAATACTTGCTTACCTGACAGCGTCTGGAGTTCCCACAGCATACGCTCCGTTGAGCATACCAGCAACAAAAACAAATCTGATGTTCGATCCCGTTAGCATCGCCGGAAAAAAGGCACAACTCGGGTGGCGATGGCGTGGAGGAACAATCCATGGAGACTCACCCATTAGGATATCCAATATCTGCTGTCCACTCACTCCACACAAAACTCGACGAAGCATGAGGAGGACGCCCGTCTGACCCAGGCATAGCGGCTCTGCAAACCCGTCAGGACAAAATCACACCCGGTCAGTATGGAGGTCAAACCTACAGTACAACGATGGTGATGAAGAATCCGGCCAGAATCAAGAATATGCCCACGGTATTCAGGTAAGGCATCGCCTTGTTGAACAAACAAACACACGCGCATGCAATCCAAGTCGCGATCTGAACGCAACATCAGCCTTCGCGCCAGGAAGTGTGTCGACCCTTCTTTTTGAGCATTGTGACACGTTCCAAGGAGACTACTCACAATATATGTGACGAAGACGTGCCACTGTTTGGCCTCGAAATCGGGGTGTGTAACACCATACATTTGGACGATGGTGTTGGCTATCCAAGGTTAGCAGCGGCACCCGACACCACCAACAGGACACAAACCAAAGATGAAGCTCATGGACGCTGCGCCGAACACCCAAGCCAGCCAGTTCCAATATCCAGCATAGAACCTGAACAACAACAACATCATCAGCCACCGGCGGTCAATCTATCTGCGCAGGAGCCATACCCGACAACACGACCCCATGCCTTCCCAGGTGTGACAGACGCCCAGTGGTAGACGCCACCGCTGGAAGGGATGGCCGAGGCCAACTCGGCAATCGAAGCGGCCACAATCCAGTAGAACACTGAGACTACGATAAACTCGTAGATGACACCCGGCGGGCCACCGTTGAAGATGGCGACCAGGATCGACCCTCCCACAGCTGGCCAGACATTGCCGACGACTAGACCGACACCTGCAGCGGCTAGCAGGCTGAAATTGCGGTCGAGCTCTTGCACGTGTCCGGAAGCATTGACGAGCTCCGACATCTCTCCTTCATGTGGGTGGGTGATGGTGTCGTTGGGGCCAGCCTCTTCGGTCTTCCCTTTGGTGGAAGCCATGGTATGGTGCAGCTGCAGCAGCTACCGTGAAAATTGGGGAGCGAAAGGGGAAACACGGAATGGCATCAAAGCAAGAGGGCATCTTCGATTAAATGAAGGCACACCTTCTATATGTACACAGGAAATAGTGTCCGTGTAAGTGATATGTAACCGCGCCACCCAGCACCGTTCGTGAATGGTCTTGAATATTAGTGTATCACGCACGATCTCCGTCACCCAGAAGATAGGTACCTAGGACGGAGCACGATTACCCAGGTTAGGGTCCCTGACGCCACGCTGTAAGTTACGAGGTCCCACCAAGCTCACTCATACAGGATCCTTCGTTGGCCGCCCTACTAGGATCTGGTCGCTGACAGGAGACCTTTCTCAGGGTCAGACTCCCAGACTCCCGGAAAAGGGGCAATGTCCGAGGCATATTTGTTGGTGGAGATGGGAAATGACACAAAAGATAATGGGTGATAGTACAGTACAGATTCAGAGTAGTAATATTTAGATATAAGATATGAAAGATAACTGACATGAAACAACGAGTGGGAATGGAGATATCAGCTTGCCGCTTTTTCTTGGGCGATGGTTGATCCCTAAATCGTGATCCGCTAACTCTGATGGGGAAACTGGAGCCTATAGCCTAAAAGGAGGCTATAGCCTATCGGGCTGCTGACTCGAGGCAACGAAGGGGGTCATATCATCATCACACTATCATTCCCCCTCCTCCCGCCAGGGTACGACTTCCACGTGGCCGCTCTTGTCCGTCGATGATTTGTCGGGAAAATGAGTCTCAGAATGAAGCAAGCCTCAAGCGTCGTGATCCCCTCCCTACTCCTACAGCGCAGGATGTCAATCAACAATGACTCTAGCCTGGATCTGGGGTGCGACCACCACCACTTTTCCAGCGAGGAAATACTAATAGATGCAAATAATACGAGGTCCACTACTAGCCGGGCATCTCCTGGGCTCGCGCTGCTGGCTCTTTGATATTGAGAGCCTCGGACCATGGTCGTGCTGAACTCTTCGACATCGATATCATGGCTGGCGAACTGAAATCGTTCCTTGGGCTGGAAGGGCTGCACGTGTTCCTCACAGGCGCGGCGGGGGGGATTGGGACTGCTGCGGTGAAAGAATTCTTGGGTGAGCAAGCGAGCAGTCCAGGCTGGGCTGTTGGTGGTGAGCATTGCAGTGTGTCTAACGTGCAATTCAGATCTGGGATGCCGTGTCACGACTTTTGATCGGAGAGCCGTGGATGTCTCTAGCATATGTTCGACGCCGGCGCAGGCATCCAGACTCTTCACCACCCAAGGTGACCTGACCGTTGAATCTACCATCGCAGAAGCATTCAAGTCCGCGACCAAGGCATTCGGCCCTGTGAACATCTTGATTGCGAATGCCGGCATCACGGACGAAAGTGCGCATCCTCCGATATGGGAGATCGAGACAAGTCTCTGGGACAAGGTATGCGAGCTTCCCCTGCCACACGAGGTGAAAGGATTCTCACGCGAGGAAAGGTTAATGGTAATAACGTCCGGGGCACCTTTCTCACCGTCAAACAATTTTTACGGTCCGTGAAAGAGGTACAGGAGGCTCAAGGCAGTGAGCTGGACAACGTTGCCATTGTCATAACTGGGTCAGAAACGGGAAAGTTTGGCCAGGAGGGCCATGCAGAGTCAGTGGACTCCAACCTTCAGCACATATTCGTCCACATGATGGTCTTACTGAATCTTACTGACGGGACCAGGTATGCCTCTGGCAAAGCAGGTCTACAGTACGGCCTCGTGCGGACCGTCAAGAACGAGGTTGTGCGGTTAAATTCCAAGGCTCGGATCAATGCCGTGGCACCAGGATGGGTGAACACGGCATTGATCGGAGACCGCCTGGATGATCCGAAGGAGATGTGGGCCGAGTGCCAGGCCACAGTTGCCCTGAAGAAGATTGCCCAGCCTGAGGATGTTGCCAGGGCTATGGCTTTCTTAGCCAGTCATCGAGCCGCCGGCCATATTTCTGGGGAGTGCATCTCGGTCGATGGCGGCATGGAAGGCCGGATCATCTGGCGAGAGGACCAGATTCTCAGGGGAAGGTCCAACCCCAGCGGTAGTGGAATTGTCTCGCCAAATGCAGCGATTCCCGCCTCTCTCAGCCCGCTCAAGAGGAAACGACGGCTACGGATCTGCCTCTCCGTTGACTTTGATGCGATTTCGGGGTATCTGGGGACAGGGCATGATCCGGCTAACACTCTGTCAGATTACTCTGCTGGGGTCTTCAGCGCGAATGTCGGAGTGGGCAGATTGCTACGGTTGTTCAGGAAGCATGGTATTTCGAATCAGATGACATGGTTCATCCCGGGCCACACTATGGAAACCTTTCCTGCACAGGCCCGTGAAGTTGTTGAGAGTGGTGCTGAGATTGGGCTCCATGGGTACAGCCACGAGGGGGCATATGCTATGACTGTGCAGCAAGAGAAGGACGTCTTGGAGAAATGTATCGACCTGGTCACCAAGTTGAGAGGCAAGAAACCTTCAGGATATCGAGCGCCGTTGTACCAGATTCGCGAGACCACCGTCCAGATTCTTCAGGATCACGGCTTTCTTTACGACAGCAGCATGAACGCCCACGACTCCCTACCTTACTTCCTACCGAACCCCTTCCCGGGAGATCCACCCCATGTGCCGGACTACGCAAAGGATGCCAGTACTTGGATGATCCCCACGCCCATACCAGAGCAGCCGGCGCCCGGTACTGCCGAAGCAGAGAAGGCGTTGGTGGAGATCCCCGGAAGCTGGTACACTGAGGATATGACTCCTGTGAGTGTTTTTAGATCTTGGTGTCTTGACCTACTGCTAACGTCGCAGCTCGCGTTCTATCCCTACTCAGCCAACACGCAAGGTTACGTCGGCGTGGACCTCGTGGAGAAGATGTGGATGGATCGTTTCGAATGGCTGTGGGAGAATGAAAGCTGGCTGGATGAGGATCCTGGCACAGGCTATGGTTCCGTGTACCCGTAAGTGCCCTACCGCTGAGACCAAGCAAGTGGATTTGATGTGCTGACGCAGGAGCGTGTTGTAGCATAATATGGCATCCGGAAACTGCGGGAAGGGCGCACATTGTAGGCATGATCGATCGGTTCATCTCCAAACTCGTGTCCCGGAGGAATGCAGCGGAAGACGGTGAGATCACCTTTGAGACGATGGAAAGCGTGGCTCAAAGCTGGAAGGACCGTCGGTGAAGCTATGGAAGCATTCGGTCGGGATTATTTCATCCTTCATCCTCAACAGGTGCTGATTGAGGTGGTATAATGTCGCCGGTGTACTCGGTACATATAGGAGGCAGTCGAACGAGGAGGGGCTTATGAACGACAGGAAGCCTTGTACGAAGAATAAGTGACCTGCGTCAAACATCATCGACGTTCAGCGGCTATATACCTAAGCCTTAGAGCTTACGTTGTAAGGCCTAAGGTAACTAAGCCCCTAAGCCCTGCAGAATAGAGGAGATTAGGTAGGGTGGGATCCAACAAATGGAAGGAGGGGTCCTTAGGGTATGTCCGGGGGTGGCCAAAACCAGTAATGGGTCTGCTAGTGACTACATATGTACCTTATGACTACGTAAAGTACCTTGTAAGCACCTACCTAGGTACTGATGACATACATACCTACCTACCTTAGGCACTGGGTAACTTGAAAGTCGTCGTTGTGATAGTTGGCCACCGGCACTCAGAACACCTTCTCTTGGTCCCTCGACCAAACT
Source organism: Capronia epimyces CBS 606.96 (assembly GCF_000585565.1). Classification (NCBI taxonomy): domain Eukaryota; kingdom Fungi; phylum Ascomycota; class Eurotiomycetes; order Chaetothyriales; family Herpotrichiellaceae; genus Capronia; species Capronia epimyces. Next base: position 636,079 of record NW_006912909.1, read on the forward strand.
CTGAGGTCATGGCAGCAATCCACAAACTCTACTCTGACCAGCTGGACTTCTCATCCGAGCCCTGTTTGCTCAGCATGTTTCTTTTCACCACTCCCACCGTCCTGTGCTCAAGTGATCACCAACTGACTTCGCGGTGACGCTCTGTCATACCTCGAACCTGTGTCCGTGGTCCCTGCCAACCCTCTCTCTACCTCGTCTTCTCGCCTCTCGCGCCCTCCCTCTACAATGTGCCACTTCCTTATTCTACTTTTCTAGATGACTTCTCAGTCTAGTAGCCATCCTGATCTCTGATGCCCTAGAAGCGTTGCGGACATGTCTTCCCCAGACCGCTCCACCGAGCAACCGCAAGACCAAGACCCGCCCGCGATCCCGTTCATCCTCCTCGAGGAAGCTGATGCAGCGGCGGGAGCTGCCTTAGAAGAGGAGGAGCGTTCAAGAGAGATCAATGTCTCGAAATCATCTCTCGAAGAGCATGTACGCCATCACCATCATGGCGCTGCTTCTTCCCCACTGGAGGAGGTGCCTCCCCCTGCATACAATGGCGCGGATTATGGTCAATTAGATATCAGCCAAAATGGGCTGGATACAGGCGCCCAAGTCGGCAGCGATGGCAGAGTCAACATCAAGATCAACCAGCGCAACCGAAAACTCACGAATCTCCTCATTCCTGCCCTCCGCCGACAACTCGAACTACAAAAACAAAAGGCTGCCGCGGAGCCCCCTATTCCAGACGGCTTGGGTGAGACAGAGGGGCTTCCGCCTCCTCCCATGAACATTGTTATTCAGATTGTGGGGAGTAGGGGCGATGTGCAGCCATTTATAGCACTGGGTCAAGTCCTGAAGAAAAAATACAACCATCGAGTGCGGATAGCCACCCATCCGACGTTCAAAGAGTTTGTCGTTGAAAATGGCCTGGAGTTCTTCAGCATTGGCGGAGACCCTACTGAGCTCATGGCTTTCATGGTCAAGAATCCTGGTCTCATGCCTGGGTGGGACTCATTGAAGAGTGGCGATGTGGGGAAACGAAGGAGAGGCATCTACGAAATCATCACAGGCTGCTGGAGGTCGTGTATCGAAGCCGGCGATGGCACGGGTGCCCAAATAACCGACGACAACATGGACGCTTGCAGCTTTGACAGCGGTGTTTCATTGGGTCTTGACCCCTCGCAGAAGCCGTTTGTGGCAGATGCTATCATTGCAAATCCACCAAGTTTTGCGCATATTCACATCGCGGAGAAATTGGGCATACCGCTGCATCTAATGTTCACGATGCCTTGGTCGCCAACCCAGTCTTTTCCTCACCCGCTTGCTAATATCATCTCCTCTAATGCCGACCCTAATATGGCCAATTTTATCACTTACGCCTTGGTTGATATGCTGACCTGGCAAGGCCTGGGCGATGTTATAAACCGATTCCGGGAAAGAAGTCTTGGTCTGGAGCCTGTCAGTATCATGTGGGCTCCAGGCATGACAAGTCGTCTCAGGATCCCTTGGACTTACTGCTGGTCGCCCGCTTTGATCCCGAAGCCGGCCGACTGGGGGAGCCATATCGATATCTCGGGCTTCTTTTTCCTAAACCTATCCTCGAACTACACTCCTCCACAGGAACTGGCGGAGTTTTTGGCTGCTGGTCCTCCTCCGATCTACATAGGCTTTGGCTCGATCGTGGTTGACGATCCCAACGCCATGACCAAGCTGATATTCGACGCTGTCAACAAGACCGGACAGCGGGCGATCATCAGCCAAGGCTGGGGTGGCTTGGGAGCCTCTGAACTGAGTATCCCCGAGGGTGTTTTGATGTTGGGTAACTGTCCTCACGACTGGCTTTTCAAGCATGTCTCCTGTGTGGTCCACCACGGTGGCGCCGGTACCACTTCCGCCGGCATCTTGGCTGGTAAACCCACGGTCGTCGTTCCATTCTTCGGCGACCAGCCATTCTGGGGCTCCATGGTAGCCAGGGCTGGAGCCGGTCCTGCGCCAATTCCGTACAAAAACCTGACGGCAGATAAGCTTGCAGAGTCGATCAAGGAAGCATTGAAGCCGGAGTCGCTTGAACGTGCAAAAGATTTGAGCATGAAGATCAAGGCAGAAGATGGCACGGGGGCGGGAGCCGAGTCTTTCCACAAGCACCTCCATTTCTCCGATCTCAGATGTTCCTTAGCTCCTACACGCACTGCTGCTTGGCTTGTGAAGGGAACCGATATCCGTTTATCGCCTCTTGCAGCCACGGTCCTGGGAACAGAGGGTCTACTAAATTTCTCCGACTTGAAGCTCTATCGTCCTCGGGAATATGAGACTGAAGACGGCCCATGGGATCCAATTTCCGGCGGTGCAGCAGCACTAATCGGCACCATCGGCAATCTCTCCATGGGTGTCGCGGATTTCCCTGTGGAACTCCTCAAAGCTCTCAAGGGCGCTTCCAGCGATATCAAGGACATCCATGAGAGGAGAAAGACACAGACTGGAACTTCTACCCCTGTACCGACTTCCGATACTGATTCTGTGCAGGGCACTAACTCGCTTGCAGAGGGGTCATCACCCGCGCAACTCTCTGCCACATCCAACCCGGCGCCTGCAATGGGAGGCCATCAGGCAGGGTCACCCGCTTCGAAACCGTCCGCCATGTCAACAGTCATGTCATCAGCTGGATCTGTACGTGCCCACGGATACCAGCGTCGCTCCCGTTCTGGATCGCCTGTGCCCCGTACCAAAGGTGATCACACTCCCGGCGCAGGCGAAGAGATTGGTCAAGTGTCTCTGGAGACAGCTATGCAAGGAGCCAAAGCCGTCGGGAGCATTGTTTCGGCTGGCATGAAATCACCTCTAGACTTCACGCTGTCCCTGGCAAAAGGCTTTCACAACGCACCAAAGTTATACGGCGACGAGACCGTGCGCCAAAATGAGAAGATCGTGGATCTCCACTCAGGCTTAAAGGCCGCAGGCAGGGAATTTGGTTATGGGTTCTATGATGGCATTACTGGACTGGTAACTCAGCCCTTAGCCGGCGCCAGGAAGGAGGGTCCAGTAGGTTTTCTCAAAGGAGCCGCGAAAGGCTTCGGTGGTTTGATCCTCAAGCCTGGTGCTGGAATCTGGGGACTCCCAGGATACACAGCGAAGGGTATCTATGCCGAGGTCGCGAAGCACTTTGGCCGCTCAGTGCAGAACTACATCATTGCTGCTCGAGTGGCGCAAGGCTACGAGGAATGGACGAACACTACCCCAGAAGAGCGGGCACAAATTGTGTCTGCCTGGCATGACAGCAACCTTGAAACACGGAAACGTGGGAGACTCTACGGGACCGAGCGCAAGGAAGCCATCCAAAGTAATGCCGCGGCGCTATCTGAGATTGAGTCTCCACAACTGCCTCAAGGCTTCAAGAATACGTGGCATATGAGCTGGGACGAACGAAAAGCTCTTTCTGAGCAAAGGGATCGTCTCAAAAAGGAGCAGAAAGAGTTGCAGCAGCGCGAAAAGGAGCTCAAGAGAGCGGAAGGGAAGCAACCCAACAAATTCAAGAGCCGTTGTAAATTTTGCCCTCTTGACCACGACAGTAGTGACCACGTGAAGCACAGCAGCTCAGTTTCAAATATGAGCTCTACTCTGGGTTCCAACAGGGTTCCGTCACGAGAGAATATTGGGGTTGATGACTACGAGCACGCAATCCAGACTTCAATCGGTGCGACAAGCAGGGGCAATGCGGAAGAGGACGTGGTGATTGAAAGAGCATTACGTGCAAGCCTGCAAGAGTTACATGCCACGGGTGAAACTGCGGAGACACACGAAGACGAAGCATATACTTCAGCGGTCGAGGCAAGCATGCAGGAATTCAAAAGGGCCCGGTCTGAACAAGCTCAACAAGCTCAGCAGACCGGCGAAACATCTGTATCCCCTTCGCAACAACCGCCTGAGGATGATCCTGAGCTCGAAAGAATCCTGACTCAGAGCCTGGAAGAATTCAAAGCTGCTCAGTCAGCGTCTCGCAACGCGAGGGGCCGAGGTGGCGGCGATTGGGGTGGCGTAAGCGATTCAGGCATCGACACGGACGATGATGAGAATTTCAAAAGGGTGATCGAGGAGAGTAGGATACTCCATGCCGAGAACGAACAGAAGAAGAGAGAGCTTGCCGAACGAGAAGCCTCGATGACGATGCCGACAGGCCATGGAGTCCACCCCAACGAGAAAGCTGGTCTGCAGGATAATGACAGTGATGACGAGTTGAAACGTGCCAAAACTGCATCTGAACAGGATGAGCGACTGCGCCAGGAAACCCTGAACAAGCAGAGGACGGAGGAGGAGATTATCTTGGAATACATCAAAAAGCAGAGCTTGCTGGAGGAGGAGTTGAAGGCGAAAATGGCGGCTCCCACTACAACCGTAGCAACACCCGGTTCTCCTACGACATAAGAGTGATTACAGATGGACAACCGATGTAGGATTTCTGGTATCCTTACCTGCATTTCATCAGCAGGCCTTTTGTACCAGATCTGGAATGGCGCGGATGGAGGTCTGAAAGAATAAGGGATAATCATTGGGCTGACAATCACGAAGCTACGACTGTGCACGAGAATCAAGATCAATGACGGAATTCTGGAATGTCCAGGTATGGGGTGGAGGATGTTAAAGTATGATGATACAGCAGAATGTCATGAGCTGACGATTATAATGTTCTCACTTTGATGGGTTCCTTCTATCTATACCGTCCATCAATAAACGCCCAATGGATAAACGCTAGGAATGTTCTTCAGAGGCGTAATGTGCGGGATCTCGGTATATGCACTGGTCACTTCGACTGTCGCGTTCAACCCGTTGGTCACGGGCATCCTGCGGGCGTGCAAGCGATCATCGAACCCCTGAGCCAGGCGCAGCAGCGGACCTTCTGTCCATGGCAAGCCCAGAATCTCCATGCCGATGGGTATGCCGATCGGAGCGGAGGCCGTAGAGGGCGAGAAGCCGACCGGCACTGTGATGACGGGGCTTCCGGTCAAGGCGGCCAAAATGCCGTTGCGGCCGGACTGCGACGGCGAGCCTACGGGGACGACCAGGTTCTTCTGTTCCGGGTAGATGAGGCAGTCGAGGCGGTTGGAGACGATGGTGGCGTGCAGCGCCCGTGTCAGGTTCGCGATCAGCGTCTGCCTGGCCGAGTAGCTGCTGTTGGCGGTGGAAGAGCGTAGTGCTGTTTCTACGTACGAGTATTGCGCCGGGCTGACAACGAATTCGTGCTTCGTGTGGTACAGCTCAGGCATCGTCGCCGGATGAATCCCCGTCAGGTTCGGCGAAGATAGATAGGCGCTGAGCATTTCGCGGTACTCCAGCTGCTGTACGTCCATCTGTGCGCTGATGGCTGTCGCGTTGTACGTGCTGGTGTCGGTAATATTGATGACCGTAGCGCCCTGTGAGCGGAGCATCACGATCACATGGTCCATGGCTTGGTTCACGGGGTCGGTCTCGTTGCTGCTTGTGCGGTTGAAGAAGCCTTCGAGCACGCCGATGCGGGTTCCATTGAGACTGGTCGGCGTTCCTGGCGCCAGGAAGGATGTGTAGTCGGCGCCAGCCACCGAGGGCGGGATCGCGGACGTGACGTTGTCCGCCGGGTCGTATCCTACGCCGGCCATGACGGTCAACGCCGTTGCGATGTCCACTACAGACCGGCCGATTGCGCCGACCGTGTCTTGCGTATAGGAGATGGGGACGACCCCGGCTCGTGAGATCAGCCCGCGTGTCGGCCGGAAGCTAAACAGGCTGTTGGCGCTCGCCGGGCTACGCAGCGAATTGACTGTGTCGGTGCCTGTGCCGAAGACGGCGAACGAAGCTGCGATGGCCGCGCCTGTCCCGCCGGAACTGCCTCCCGGCGTGCGCGCAAAGTCGTATGGGTTCAGGGTCTGTCCGCCCAGACTGGACACAGACAGTCCCTCGAGCGCAAGTTCGTGCAGGTTCGACTTTCCTAGGATCACGGCCCCCGCGCGCCGCAATGCAGCTACTGTCGGGCTGTCGTGGGTGGGTTTCGAGGCGTTCAAGGCCAGACAACCACCGGTGGTGGGCATGGGCAGTGCATCATAGTTGTCCTTCAGGAGAATCGGGATGCAGAACAACGGACCAGTGGTGTTGCCTCGCGAGAGAGCTTCGTCGAGACCATCGGCAATTTCGAGGGCATCAGGGTTCAACGCGATGATTGCGTTGATGCTCGGATTGAATCGCTCGATGCGCGCGACAAACGCACTCACGATGTCGCGGCATGTCGTGAGCCTGGAGTAAAGAGAGCCGTGAAGACTGGAGATGGTTGCCTCGCGCACATCGATGGGGGCCAATTGTGTATATGATACCGCTGGGAGGAGTGACAGTGATAGCAGCCTAGAGTGGTACATATTCGCTCTCGCTCGGTCTCAATGGCGGCCCACTGCTCATCGTTTGTGGTAGTTATGGAGAGTCCAAGTCGACCGCTGACCTTGCTTACCGTTGCAGGCGACAGTACGGAGTAGTGCGTGATATAAGGCAGGCAAGCCATGGTCATGGACACATTCTCGATCCGAACGACGACGCCATGACGCCGAGTGGAATACTGCAGTAGACCCTCCGTCAAATGCCGATTTCTGCGAGAGGAGATGTCCGTCTTACCTCGTCCAGGTAAGCCAAGGAGATCCCGTGTTGCGAGGGTCGTAGTCTGGTGTTGGGAGGTGGTTCCAGCCGCAAAGCAACCACCAAGCTGCCCAGACTCTCCCGGTACTGAAAGGTCCTTTCAAGCGTTGTGAGAACTTAGACAGACCAGGAGGCAGCTTGCTTGCGTGGACGAAGACTTCATGGGAGGTCATATCAATGTCATCACGTGGCTAAAAACGGTCACGTGCACCAACACCTTTCGAATGGATTCAATCGCGTGCGCGCTTCACCATAACAACCTAACCTTCCATGACCTCCGTTGATCAGACACATCGGGATCTCCTCACGGCGCGACAGTGTCGACAGCAGCTTCAGCTTTGCCGTTAATTTGATCCTAGGGCTCCCACTCTCAGGGTATCTTCTACCCAATGTCACGGATTGGCGACAGTCCCAACGGCATTTCATCTGATGGTCTCTGTGCTTCTCCTCGCTTTTCCTTGTATACCTTGTGAGTCAATGTTACTCTGAGGAAGGTCACCTCATCTGGATCCCCTGTTTTGATTTCCTCGAGTTCTGTTATAGGTTTGCCGCATTGTCTCTCGGTGCTCATTCTTACTACCTCCAAGGTTTAAGTCTGCAGGACTCTGTTGCGGCATGATCCGAACCCTGCTATCCTAAGCCCCTGGGCCTTGGGCCTGGCCATTGTTCAGCCCTCCTACCCAAATATGCTGCAAGCAATGTCCGGTAAACTGAACCCGGCTTGAAGGCTAATCTCCATCTAGCCGGCCGCCCTGCATATGACATTCACGGTAGGGATTTCCCAGACCTGGCCCTCATAGTTGAATATATTGCTCGGATATCCTGTTCAGGGAACCGATTTGTATGGAAACCTCCCTATCAGCATTGACCATCGAGGCGAAAATGGCACCCGTGGTGTTTTGTTCCTACTCCGACCGGATTGAACATCAAGATTCATGACGTTTATGGCCAGTTCCCGGATTTGGATACGACACGCTCGGAGGTTCTCGACTTCCATTTCTTAGCAGGACCCTCGCCTACTGTTGGAGTCGCCAAGCCGATTTCTGAAGTTGTTGGTAAACCTGGCATGATGACCTACTGGACTTTCAGATTTCGCCAACACAAGTACGATTACCGAGACGTGCATGGAGTGGCTAAAGCGGTGTACAATTACAGCTTAGCTACTTTCCCTCTCGAAATCATGTGCAATGATATCGAGTACGTGGATGGCTGGAAGGTCTTACTCTGGATACAGAACTACTTGCCTCGCCAAAGATGCGGGATTTGATGGTGTATCTTCATGTACACCAACCATTTTATGACTGGAACAACGGCTTGCTCTACTGAGAGGAATGCTTCCATGGTCACGCTCTCCCGTATCAACTTCGATACAATTGACCTGCATGTCCGTGGCAAGACTATCCTGCTCTTAAATGTCGAAGACGCAAACACAACCACAGAGCTACGTAATAAAGGCTTCCACGTCGTCATCATCCCTCTGTGCTGACGAATGCTGGTGGCTCGCTGTGCTTTGGCGATGGGTTGAGCATTGTGCAACCAACCACAACGGTCATCAACTCGACTTACAATCACGAATCATTCTCGACGTATAGAGACTAGAGCTACACAGCCAAATTCTGCACTGATTAAAATCACCAACCGTCTGCAGTGTGAGTTCTATGCCAGAAGCCATTGACATCGCTGGTGAACATGACTCGGCATTCAGATATGACGATACCACGCAGGTTATCACGATCGAGACAAGTATTTCTTTAGCCAAGGACAGGAGCTTCCTGCCGATCACCTCTCAGGTGTGTGCAATTGCTTCGGGAACCGACATCTATGGAGATGTAAAGAATTCCCACGGCAACGAAAGGATCTGGTGGCCAAGGAGAAGGGTCAGGTGGCGACGGTGCATCAGCATCCGGCTGATCGACAACATCAGGTGCAGTGGATTGCAAGTATTGATGGCGACTACCCTGGTAGGACTAAAACGGGTGTTCTTGTAACAAGTTCTCTGCTGCACAATTGCACTCTCATGTAGCCGACAACACTGGACTAGACTGTCAACAAGCGGGTTGTTTGGGGGGGGGGCGGTGAGCTGAGAAGTGACATGCACAGCTTCTTACTCTCTTTGGCCGTCGTGGGTCAAGATAAACGTTTAGTTCCCTGGCGGGCCGAAGACATGGTGATAACCTTGTTTCGACAAGACATGTTGATCGCCATTAATACATGCTCAAACATGCGGCCATCCAAAGGCCTCTCTATTCTCACTGCTGCGTCCTCGAACCCTGCCGCAGAGCTGCGGCTTCCTTTGATGGGCTCAACCACGTTGCGGTGGCCCGGCGATATGATCCGCCGTTTAGGGCTCTCCAGACACAAGTGACAGATGGGAGAGGATCCCCTCTATTATATCCTGAACATCTCATCGATGGCTTATTCGAGGCTGTCGCTTCGGAGCGCACGCGTTGACTGGCCCGACTGGCCCTTGCTCTGCGGCCGCAGGAGACTGAGCCAAGGCAGACTCAGCGTCTCGGAGGCATTTGATTCGAGCCATGCGGCTGCGCCGCTTCCCTGCGGAACGCCTGGCTTGGTTGCCTTTCCACGCGCCTCGTCGGAATAACAACACATGAATCACGCCTCACCGGGGGCACGTAGGTGTCGCTCAAGCTCAGTGCCGGGTTTTGGGGCCATAATCTCTTCATCCCCTTTCCAGTGGAAGTACGAGAGGTAGGGGTCGCCGACGGTCAGACATGCTGCAGAGGTCAGATCTCTAACCAGGGCCAGGCTATAGCCGAAGGAAACGCTGGTGCAGGGAGTTTGGAGGGGGGTCGAGCACTGGAAGAAGGTCAGTAGGTTGGTAGGCGGCGGGGTAAACCGCAGGCTGCCCGCGGTGAGGGAACGCGCGTGTTCACTCGTCCTCTGGTTCTGTTCACTATCTGACCGGCTTCAACTGGCCTCCTACTTCCGGTGTCTGTTGTTGTCCGCTAATGAACTTCGCCTCGCCTTCGCCTTACCTACTGGACTTGAGAGGCTGTCCGTTCTATCCACTCTCTTACTACTACCGCCCATGCCTAAGTGTCGCCTGTCGCGGCCCAATTCTGCCTACGTGCCTACCAGAGATGCTTCGGTCAAGGTCGCAGTTTGCATCCTGACCGGCCGAGTAATTCTTGTTGTTACCTATCTGTCCTCTGCGTCAATGTCCACTCTGGTTCTATCAAGTCTGGATCTGCGTCATCTTGTCAAGCATGCTCATTCGATCTAGCCTTGCTCCATTCCTCGAATCGCCAGTCTGCGTTGCGGCCGAAGTCCTCCACCGTCTGGACAACCGCTGCCAACAACAGCCCTTCTCGTGATTCTCGTTGAATCCCACGCCTTCGTCCCACCACAGCCATGTCCAAGCAGCACTCCAAGTACAGCAAGAAACAGAAGCGGGACGATGACAGTACCTCTGAAGACCTCGATGACGACCTTCAGCCAATCCATTTCTTCGTTCCCGGCGAAAACATTAATGCCGCCGTCCTCGTTGAATACATCACCCAATATGTCGATAGGACTGCGAAGATTACATCAAGTCATCATCCAACCGTGAGGGCATAGTGATGGCAGGTGGCAAGAGAACGCTGACAGTTGCTAGGATAAAACACGAACGGGCTTCAATGTTCTCGCGAAGAAGACCCTCAATGCCGTGAGCCTGAGACCCACCATAGCCGCACCGGTTGCGCCAAAGACTTATCCGTGCTCCAGGTTAGCCTCCGCGATATCATCAATGATTCGAGAGACTGGGATCTCGAAACACAGAGCAGTATGAGCCACTCTCCAGAAAAGGTGGACAAATCATGTTGACGCCGGTTCAGAAAAATTTCGAAAGGATCCGTATCGATATTCAGAATCAGATACAGCAAGGCGGCGTAGCCGTCAGGGAGCATCAAAAGGCGGCGCGATTCGACCAGCAGGAAGACAGCACCGGGAGATGTCAGCTGAACAGACTGAGCCCTATCGGCGTGAAAGGCCTGGCGGTCCACCCGGCACAAGCAACGCTCCTGCCCAGTATGGTTCATATCAACCTTCTCAGCCTCATGAATTTCCTAGATCCGCAACCGGATATTACCAGGCCTCATCAAGGCCGGGAAACGTGTCCAACACTTACATCTATAACGCAATGGCGTCCACATCATACAGTGCGAGTGTACCTCCAAGTACCGGAGGATTTACTTCCAATCAGTATGCCAGCAGTCCTTATGCAGCAGGTCCCAAGCCAGCTCACGACTACCCTCCGCCGTCGTACGACCAATCGAATACGGGAGTGCCACCGCGGCCTCAGCCTCCAGATCAGCCAGACCCCGATACATTTGATGGGGACGACAAGCCAAGAACAAGCCTACCCATGGACATGTCTTCTTTGCGGCCGGGTGAACTGCCTCCAGGAGAGGAGCCAGCCCGGCCGTTCAGTTCTCAGGCTCGCAGGCCATCAGCTTACGACGAAATGATGCGGAGGCCGAGCCATAGGGGGTAGGTATGATTGGAGGCACGGGGATGAGGGTGAGGGTGACGGCGTCTCTTGTCAAGGTGAAGGTCCAAGTGCGGTGAGGCCTGACACCCGGCAGGAAGGAGATCTTTCAGGGCATGGTCAGCAGCACAGCCACAAGGTCCGTCTCTGATATGTACTGTACACCATTGTTCTTTGCGCCGGTACAATCCCCTTCAACTTGAGGGCCTTTCGTGATGTTTTACATGTCTTTTTCCAGCGTTGGTCGATCTGTTACTAGTCTTCCCGACTTCTTTGGCGCACAAAAGATTCAAGCTCTCTCAAGGCCTCGAGTATTCTGACCAATGCCCCGGAATGGTGATCCTGCTAGCCTGTGAGCTGTCATACCCAGACAAAGTCCTCGGAAGAAGCCTGGAAAACAACCTGCTCAGTCAGATTTTCTGTCTATCTGGACGGTATGACAGTCAAGGTCCGGTTAGGTGGTGTTTGCGTTGTTCTGAAGGCAGGAATCCTTCGTGATAGAGCCGACAACAGCGGGATGGTTTTGCAATAATGCATTGTGTTTGAAGCCTTTGTGTGCTCTAGAACCCAGTGGTCGTTCTAACAGGGAGGTGTCGGACTAGATGTGCTTCCGAATGACGATCCCTCGTCAGGCCGGGCAAATAGACAGCAAGCTTCTCCGTCGCAGCTTCATCTTTGCTGCTATATCACAGTCAATTCTCCAGGCTGGGCCGAGATCTCGGAAGGACGGTTGACACGCGGCCGAAAGCTGTTGACTGGGCAGTGTCCAATGGTTGGCCTGCCTATCTGCGCAGAAGCAATCAACAAGGCGCCCTACTTGTTTGCTGCCGGGTCAGCCAGCTGCCAGTGGCTGCGCCCATTACGGCAGAATCATGTGACGGCGGGACAGCAGACCCCGGCCGACTCGCAGGCGTCCAGCTGGTCTCGTCTCGTATGCTGGTGACCCAGGTCCTGGCTGCGTCTGTACAGAGCAATCCTCAAAATCCAAGCTGCCTGGGAGACTTGTACATTTAAGTATCCGTACTCCGTACTTCGTACCCGATCTCTGAAACCACTATTACCACCACTACAGAGTACTAGTCCCCAGGCTCATGGAGCATGATCCGCGCAAAGTCTGAGGGGCTCCTAGGCTTAGGTTCTGGCGGTCGCAATCTTACTGCTTCCACGCCACAGACACAGAAGTATGGCCCGCTGATTGGGCACAGAAGGGACTTTGCATATGCACCAAGCTAATAAACCGGACCTGTCACACTGAGATGCATGTCTCACGGGGGCCACGACAGACGAAGACGAGCCACTGTGACCCCAGGCCTTAGCCGTCCATCACCCACGCCCCTCCTCCTCTCGAACCGTCTTTCAGGGTGACGAGCCGCTCACGCCAGGCAAACGCTCCGTCCGCCCTGTCAAACCGTTAGCAGCCGGACCCGGCAAGCGGTGGCCGAGCCTTCTGCTTCAAAGCTGAATCAGGCCGCACGGCACCTTTCCATCCCAACTTCGCTTTAGGCAGTGATGACCGTTGAGCAAAGCCTCCAACACCGAGTCAATGGCCTCGAGCCCAGACACCGACGAAAAATGGAGGGTCAAGTTAACGCCCGCGGCAACGCCTCCCCAGCTCGAGGCGCGTGAAGGCCCCGCTGCCGCTCAGTGGCAAGCGGTGAAGGAGGAAATCCGGTATCTGTACCAGGACAAGCCATTGCGAGATGTCAGGAGAATCTTGGAACAACGACACGGCTTTCGCGCGACGTATGTCCTATGCAAGCTCCCGAGTTTACCTCGATCGAGTCCACTTCCCCCAACCCCTCTAGCCGGACTCGCTGCGTCTCCGACCTGGGCTGATCTGACTTACTTTCTCGTTGACACAGTGAGCGCATGTACAAAGCCCGACTGTCGCAGTGGGGGTTCAGCAAGAATTACTCTGACAAGGACTATCAAATATGTGCCGTGTTGAACCACTTCCGCCGCAATAGTGGTAAGGCCAGCACCGCCTTTGTCATACATGGTCACAAGCGAACTCTCAGAGACCTGCACAAGTACATCAAAGGCCGGAAGATGTCCGAGGATGAATTCCTCGCGTCCGCTCTCAAGAACATTGACTGCAGTGACCAGCAATTCCAGCTTCAGCACGCTCACGTCCGAGCCTATACCCCGGAGCCTGAGGGCGAGACCAGCACTTACGACGATCCACAGAACTCTGCCGACCCCGCGACAGCAGGCCGCTTGGGATTCTCACCTCCAGGAACAGGCCCAGAGTCGGTGTCGGGCTCATCGGGATCGGGCTCATGTCTCTTCGTCCATCCATATACCCCGTCATCCCAGAACCCATCACCTCGCGAGAATGCCTCACCAGAACCGCTTCTCCAGACTCCTACCACAAATTTGACATCTTCAGAATTTCGATCGTATTCTTCTCGCCTTTCGCCGTCCAGAGATAGTGCCGCATCAGCCTTCATCTGGCCGTCTCAGCAGACACCATTTACTCCTTCGCCACTAAATCTACCCGTCGTCACCGTTTCCGACGAGATCCAACGTCCCGCCACTGGTCAGAACACTAGTACCAGCATACCTTGCCAGCGCCTAGGGAAGCAGGTTGAATACATGGCGCTTCAAATAGTCGACGCGCCAGTACTGAAATCTCTTTGCGGACACGACGACATTCGTTCCTGGAGGTTGATGAGCGATACTTACTCGACAGACTCCGAAGACTACGAAGTGGTCTGTCCAACATGCCATGAACTGACCCGAGACCATTTCATCAGCCTGCCAAACCTCGAACTGCCCGCTCGACAGGTACGGAATATCCTAAATGAGGACAGCGGTGAGTCGGAAAGCATCATCTCCGTGCCTACTTCGACTCGAGGGCACGAGCACTCTTGGAGGTGGGTGGCGCGCTGTTTCGCTGCGTGCATCTACCTGAGCCGAGGCAACGACACGTTATCTCGCATCAGCCTGGCTGATGCGGACGCCGAGTTCGAAAAAATGTTGAGCCCACGACAGGACCCCAAGGTGCTGCTCGCACTCAACCAGACGCTGCAGATCCTGCACGTACACAACCAAGGCCGTATCTCAAAGACGATCATGTCGTCGGCACACAACGTGGCCGAACGGGTACTTGGCCCCGACGACCCCTTGACCACCTGCATCCGATGGATGGTCTATGTCACCGACCTGAACATGCGAGACCGCGATATCACCAGTTCGACACTGCAGCACCTGCACACCCAGTTCGTACAGCGACATGGCTACACAGATCCGCGATCCATCGCGGCCATGTACTGTTATGGGTATATGCTCAATGTGGAGCGGCAGGTTGAGCAAGCCGAGTCGGTTCTGCGCAAAGTTTACGAAGTGTCGAGCGCTCACCTGGGCCCGCAGCATTTGCAGTCTATCTCAGCCTTGACAAACCTCCACCGCGCGATTGAGCGACAGGGCAGGGTTGACGAGGCCATCGCCGTCTTGGGAAAGGCCATCGCCGACTCTCGGGAGACGTTGGGCCGGAATCATCCACGCCGGCTGGAAAGTATGCGCCTGTTAGCTATCTTGCATGAAGGGTGTGGGCACATGGATATCGCAGAGCGCTTGTATTGGCAAGTCCTGGAGGGCCGGATCAAAATGCTCGGTCGTAACCACCACTACACCCAAGGCATGAAGGTTGATCTTGAGGCCTTTCTCAAGCGGACGGGCAAATGGACCGTCAACTACAATTCACACTCGGCGCGAGAAACCGGCACCATCGAAAGCGCCGCGCAGCTTCGCATACAAGATCTGTTCGAATGGGACCCTGACGATAAATGGTACGATACCGATACCCGAACAAATGACTTGGATGGCGGCGGCGGCAGCGGCGGCAGCATAGACTCGGCCGAGGACACTCGTAGCCAGACTGAGGCTTTCTGAGCGACAGGGGAAGCGATGGGGGATGAGGACGGAGATGGTGGATGGTTTCCATCCAACCTGAGGAGAGAGTGGCGGGTTGGAAAGGGTGGAATCTTTCTTCCGGAAATGACTGGATTTCTGGCTGCGTATCTTTGGACTGCATGACCAATCTAGCTTTGCCGCATCTACTGATCTATCTACTTCTTGGAGAGGGTTGAGTCCACCTTGGCATGCGAATGAATGTCTGATGTCTGATGTTTTGGGATCTGATTTGCTTTGCTTTCTAGCAGGGGGGTTTTGTTTGCCCGAAAAAAAAAAAGAGCAAACGAATCAATTCTCGAACGGAAGCCCGCTCTCCAATCGCTTTGCGCCATAAATGGCTGAAATGTCACCCTTTGCACCCTGCGTTTCCTTGACCACCTTAAGGTACGAGTCTGCCAGCTCGACATTCTTCATTCGACACCCACTCTTCTCGGCCAGAGCCATGGCGTGTCGAGCGTCCTTGCGGGCCAGGTCGACGGCGAAGAGAGGCTCGTCACGTTTGTAATAGTCGCCCGTCCGCAACCGATTCGAGTAAGCGGTGTAGGGCCCGGGGAACATGACCTCGATGAACTTGTGCAGCTCGTCCACTCCAAGCCCGGACTTTTCGGCGATGACGTGGCCCTCAGATAACGTCTCGACCATGCTCACCACGAAGGTATTGCCAATGACTTTGAGGAGGGTCGCTTTGCCGGGTTCCTGGCCCGAGAAATCAATGTTCGCTCGACCCATCACGCCCTGACAGTACGGTTTGACCTTGTCCACCGCGTCCGACTTGCCGGCCAGCACACAGATCAAATGTCCCGAGTCGGCCATGGCTGGGGCCCCGAACACAGGACAGGCCACGAAACTGCCGCCTTTCTCTTCAATCATCTTGCTTTCCTGCGTCGTCGTGTCCGGGTGCACCGTGCTGCAGTCCACGAGAACCTTGCCCTTGACGTCCGTCTTGAGGATCTCGCCGAGAGTCGAGAGCACGGCCGCATCGTCGCCTAGGCAGTAGAAGATGATGTCGGCCTTGGATGCCGCCTCGACTGGCGAGCTGGCCACGGTCGAGTGTCCAATCTGGGCGGAAAGGTCTTGTGCTCTCTGCGCCGTGCGGTTGTAGATGATCAGAGGCTCGGATAGGTTTCCCTTTTCCACGAGGTTCTTGCACATGCCCTGTTTCGCGGCCGAGTTAGAGAAGAGGAGAGACTCTCTGGTGTGAGACCGAAGCTTCATGTCTTACCCTGCCCATGTTCCCGAGGCCCAGCCATGCCAGTTGAGGTGCCATCTTACAGTTAGCTGTGCTTTCGAAAGTCTAGGAGTTGCGGTGGACGGAATGTAGCGACAACGGATCCCGCAGCGGCTTGGAGTGAAGACCTCATGTTCAGCGATCGATATTATTTGGGTCCCTAGGGGACTCTCCGAGCCTCATGCGGTGCACCATCCGTCCGTACCTCTCCGTCTGCTTCGTGATGTTCCGAAGGGTGGAGCGTCCCCTCACCAAACAAAGCCAAAGCCGCAGCTGCAACGTTCGATGCTGCGGGTGGTTTCCGCGAGGTCACGTGAAGAAATTCATCACGTGCCAAACGTGGAGCACGCCGCGTTCCTTGCCTTTCTTGCGCTTCGTCAAGAGAAGGTCAGTGAAGACTTGTACAGTAAGTAGTACTCCTTGCTTGAACGAAAGTCCAATGACGCCAACTTCCGGAGAAGGGGGTCGCTGTCAAATCTTTGAAGCCCTTTGTATCCTTGAAAGGATGGAGTGGGCGCGCAATCGATACCCCTCTGCTATTCGGACTTCCCGACACACAGGGACTGGCTTGGGCGAAACTTAGATGGAAGAACCGCTGGCCAGCTCATGAGAGGCCTTTTATATCGAGAAACCCAGCGCCTGCTGCCAGGATATGCTGATATTCTCCTGGCTGTTCAAACACGCACATCGGACACGTGCAAGGCAGTCAACGTCAGCAGCAAACCGCAATCGGTTTCCATACCGAAAAGCGCTTTCCCTGCCTGGAGCCTTCCAAGCAGACTCCAGATATAAATTGAGTCTGAATAGCGCCCCAGACTGGACATCATGCTGAGATTCTAGAGCCAGTTGATACGGACAAGTCTCATCTATATCAACCATGGAACCAAATGCCAAAGGATTGGGGTTCGTGACCCTGCCAACAATATCCACTCCGAAAGATATTGTGTCCTTACTCGCCTCAGTCATTGCCGCGAGACTACTCCTTCGCACTTTTTATACTACAATCCTATATCCTGAACTATTCACACCGTTGAAACACATCCCCACGCCAGCAGGTCGGTCCTTGGGCAAGGGAACTACAGCACCATCCCAAAAATCGCATGCGGCACGCTTACGTTACTGGAGCAAGACGGTCCCAAATAACGGCCTCATCAGGTACTACTTGCCTGGCAACCAAGAGAGGGTGTTGGTGACCAGCCCCAAGGCATTGGCAGAGATCTTGGTCGCTCACCCCACCGATTTCACCAAACCTAAAGCTACAAGAGAGCGACTTTGGTACATCACTGGCAGGGGCCTCCTTTTAGCTGAAGGAGAGGAACACAAGGTTTGCTCATCTTGCAGGTCTCGCGCAGGAGTCTGACCATGCATCCAGATACAGCGCAAGAGCCTTGTGCCCGCATTCTCCTTCCGCCACGTCAAAGACCTGTACCCTGTATTTTGGTCCAAAGCCCGAGAATTGACAGATAGCCTCGAGAAAGAAATCAAAAAAGCGCCGGCAAAGGTGCTTGTGTTGCGAAACTAGGCGACTCGGGCGACTCTCGATATCATTGGGGTCGCGGGCATGAATCATGACTTTGACGCTCTCCACGATCCCGACAACCTCCTCAACAGGCAATATAGGCGATTGCGACAAGAACCATCTTGGATAGAAGTCCTCTGCAGCTTTGTAACCTCCCTGCTTTCGCCAAAGGATGCATCCATCGTTTCGCAATTGCCAACGAGCCGCAAAAGGGAGGTCAAAGAAGCGTCTGACTATATTAGGTCCGTCTGCCGGAGTATCATCCAAGAGAAGCGGGAGAAATCAGAGTCAGATCAGACCACGAGCGAGGTTGATATCATCGCCGTCGCTTTGAAAAGCGGCGTCTTCACTGACGCAAACCTTGTTGACCAAATGATGACCTTTCTAGCCGCCGGGCACGGCACTACCTCACACGCTCTACAGTGGGCTGTTCATGTCCTTTGTAAGCACGGGCAGATCCAAACGCGCCTACGACAAGAGGTCCGCGACAACCTTCCATCAATCACGGATTCCGAATCCACTATTTCTGCTACGGAGTTGGACAGACTTCCCTACCTTCACGCCTTCTGCAATGAGCTCCTCCGCTTTTATCCGCCAGTTCCGATCACTGTGCGCGAGGCTCTCCACGACATGACTGTAGCCGGCCAGCGGATCCCCAAAGGGACAACCTTTACCATTGCGCCTGGGGTGACAAATCTGGACGAACAGCTCTGGGGTCCAGACGCAGGCAAGTTCGACCCGGAGCGCTGGATGCAAAAGGGCTGCGCGAACACGGGCGGTGTGCAGAACCACCTCGGGTTTCTTACCTTTCTGCATGGTCCACGTAGCTGTATCGGGGCGACGTTCGCACGGTCAGAGTTGGCATGTTTGGTGGCTGCGCTCGTCGGCAGATTCCGCTTGGAATTGGAGGATCCCAATAAAGAGGTAGAGCCCACACAGAGGGGGATTGGGGCGGCCCCGGTGGATGGGGTTCGGACGAGGCTGGAGGTTGTGGATGGGTGGTAGAGATCTGTAGGTGCTTTGGTTCTTTCTTTGAGGCCGGTCTGGTGGCTCCGGCTTCGGGCATAGATTGTCGAGGGAGTATTAGATTTCGAGGCATATACTGTAGTGACCGGACCAGCCTAAGCAGCCCTCGTCTCATGCCTTCAGCTGCGTGCAACTCGGTCAAATCGGCTATTAGACTCTACGTGAACTGATCAAAGGCGGCGTGTTGTACGGACGACCAAGTGATGGCCGAGGGACGAATAGAATAATATGTACGGAGTACGGAGTACATAGTAGGTACTGCAATTCGACTCCTGCAGTTACCTTGACCTCATTCTTCTCCCGCTCGGAATCTCTTCTCCCAGTTGACAGCGACGACGACGACCCAAACCAATGGTGCGTGGCAGGAAGCCCAATCTTGTTGCTTGCATTCATTGCCGGCAGGCCAAGGTAAGTCCGGGACCAAGACTGGCTTTTCTCCTTTCTCCCAGCAACTAAGGCGAGACAGCGGGCGTGTGATGGGCATCAGACCTTTCCCTCACCGTGCTCAAGATGCCACCAGTCTAGAAAAATCTGCGCGGTAGATCCGACATTCAGACGCGAGAAAAAGAGAGAGTATGTCGCTTGTGCTCTTCCCCACGGTGCCTATCCTGAGTCCCGAGTCTCGAGTCCCGAGTCCCGAGTCCCGAGTCCGTTTTGGCTGACTGGCTGGTGGTACTGTAAGACGGCTCACGCGAGTCGAGCAAGAAGTGCAAGAGATCAGTGTGGACGATGACTCCGACTCTTCCTCTCCCACGACCGTGCGGTCCACCAGGCAGCACATGGAGCATCCGCCTTCGTCGCCTGACGCGGAGATATCAGACGTTGACTTCTCGTCGCAAGTCGAAGCGAGATCAATCCCAGGAGTTCACCTCGAGGCACCAAGAATCCACGCCCTCCTGGACCAGTAGGTCCCGTCTCTCCCAACCGACAAGAAAGAGTTCGTCAACAGATTGCTAACTTGACACATTCAAAGCTTCTTTGCAAAGTATCATCCTCTTTGTCCCATTCTACCGGACCAGTCAAAGTTCCTGGAGTATTCGAGGACATGCCCGCTTCTCTTCTGGACCGTGTTGATTACCGCGCTGAGAGGAAAGGTCGAGGATCGTGGACTGTATTCGACCATGGCCGAGGCAGTTCGGAAAATGGCCTTTGACACGGTCCAGCCGGCTTCCGCGTCCTTGCAGGCCATGCAGGCCCTTCTGTTACTCTGCCAGTGGCCTCTTCCGTACCCACGAGCGCAGGATCCATCTCATTCCTTCATCGCGTTGGCCACCAACTTTGGCCTTGGGATGGGGCTGCATCGACCACGTCACGCCGGCGAGTATGTCAATGAAATTTCCTTCGACGCGGAGACGGAGGCCGTTCGGAGGAGGACGTGGGTGGTGTGCTTTATCACGAATGTGAGGTAAGGACGAATCATTTGCTCAATCGCCGGCTGTTTGAGTTTGACCTGGCCATTAACTGTCGACCGCCATTGTAGTGTCCATGGTGGACGGGGGCTCCCGGCCACAGTGCAGCTGGATCAAGGTCTCCTCGAGCTTCTGGTGGCCAAACCGGCGTGGCTGCCTACCACGCTGTACCACCAACTCCATCTGTCACAACACGGCTTTAAAATGATTTCCAGCCTTGGATGCTGTGAGTCATCGAGCACAGGCTTACTGCCCGCGGCGATGCCCATCATCCGGACCTTTGAGACTGAATTGCGGGCTCTAGAATGCCAGTTTTGTTCCTCCTGGTCGCCCATTGAGTACATAGTCTTCCTCGGCTACCGGATGATCTTGTACATATTCGCCCTCTCGTCGGCCGACAACAGCAACACCGGCGATGGCGGTTCCGGATCCACGTCGAGGTCCATGGAGATTGAGACTCTTTCACATTGGCTCATCCAAGGCTACGTGACGGCGACCGCCATCATCCAAACGGCGTCGGCTCTACAGGACCAGCTGTTTCACGCCCCTTGTCGTGTCCAGAACATGGTCACCAACGCGGTATGTTTCCTGCTGCTCCTGAAAAGTTCTCCCCACCACAATCTGGTCAACAACAGCACGCTCTTCAACTGTATCAGTCAGGGCTGGCAGACTTTGCAAGGCCTCTCCATCACCCAAGGCGATATCATGTCTCGCGCATGCTGGCTCATCGAGCGTTTCAGCAAGGTCTTGTACAACGGCAGGCCCGGGCGGGAGGGAGGGGACAAAACGGATGCATTTCTACTTGTCAGATCGAGGATGGGCGCAAACGTCCTCTTGAGTGTCGTCCGTCGGGCCAGGCAGTACTTCGTCCCACTGCAGGAGCCAGCTACGACGACAGCACCAGCACCAGCACCAGCATCAGCACCAGCACCAGCATCAGCACCAGCACCAGCACCAGATCCCTCGGCCATGTTACTTGTTGGAGACCATGCACCTGAGTCCGACACACCGAATATATGGGATGCCGACGGCGAGTCGTTCGCTGATATCAACTGGGACGAATTGTTCTCCGAGATGGCCGGCTATCCGAGCTTTTGAGAGTCTGTCCAACCCCTGTTTGGTGCCTGTGACTCTCCTACTCTTCCACCTTCATGGCCGTCCGTCATCAGTTCCCAATCCATGCAAGCTGCGCGGCACGTATGCAGACCAAGACAGACCCTTGGCCAGCTATTCCGCCACTGGGAACATCAACGAGTCTCAACTGGTGTATATATCACACTTGCCGCATTGAGACAGCGGCATCTTCATTCGCAGTGCCCAAGAAACTGCACACAATCCTCCAGAATGACATAGTAGACGACCAACATTTGCACTTCCCTCATGCCTTTACAATCCCCTAGCCCTGCCACAAAGCTGGCACGTCTCCAATCAATAACGCCGGCCTCATCCTATTGACCACCCAACAACCTAGCTGAACGCGATCAAAACATCAACACTGTACAAGGTCTCTCATTCCTCGGTTCGTCTTTTGGTCAAGGTATCCACGACCCTGCCATAGAACTTGGCGGCGTTCTGTCTGGCAAATGTGATGTCCTCGGTGAGATAACTCGGCATCAGGTCGATCATCGCGCGGTCCTGGTTGGCATCCAGAAGAGGCGTATAGAGAAACTCGGTCTCTTCGAAGCTGGCTGTTCTCGCGTCCTCTTGATCGACATACAACTTGAAATGCAACGCTACATGATCATTAGCTTTCCGAGCACTGTGCAAAACCGCGACATTACTTACTGCCGTTCCGGCCCGTCTGAATGCAGTCATAAGTATCACCCTCCTCTGTTCTCTTCACACTGCGAATAATGAGGCCCGTCAGGTCGCTGTACAGGTCTTCCTTCATCTGAGCCGTCTGGGCAGCTTGAGCAGCTTGAGCAGCTTCTGCACTTGCAATCATGAGTGGTCGATGGCCTGCGGCCTTGATGGCGCTTCCTGGCGTCTTGACTTTCGCATTGTCGACTGAAGGTGCCCGGGCCGCTGCTAGTTTCGCCTGCAGTGCCTTATTCTCATTTTGTGCGGCGCTGAGAGAATTCTCCAGGCCCGACAAGGTTTGGCGCATTGTGGCCATTTCTTCTTCCTGGGTTTGGAACTGCTTCTTGAGTTGTCGAGCTTCCTGGGCCAGAGGGGCCTGCATAGCCAGCTCTTTTCTCAATGATGCGATCAACTCATTGGACGCCTGCATTGCGGCATCACATTGCTTGCGGACTTTCTCCATGTTTGCATTGGCTTCGTTGATGCCAACGTCCTTGAGGTTTCGGTACTTCAGGTCGACATTCTCGAGTTTCCGCGTAATGTCCCCCAATTTGCGGCGAAGGTTAGGATCTCCTCGCTCGGCGTCAGATGCGCTTTCTGCCCGTCGCCTATACCCTGATTCTTGTCTTGTCCTGGACGCCTCTCGCATGGCTGTCCTCCGTTTCGGTATGGCTACCGTCACCACTGATTTGGGGTCTTCCTCGATCTCCTCAACTTCATCATCCTGCATTTCGGGATCTGCCGAGCTGGCCTGCTGGACGGCTTTCGCTTTCGGTGCAGCCTTCGTCCTGTTTGTAACTCTAACTTTGGGAGCATCCTGCGTGTTCCGACTTGCAGCGTGTTTCGAGCGTACAATGACAGGCGATCCCTCAGTCTCCATTATGTCTTCAGCCATTTCGTTAGTCCCTGCTGTTTCCTTGGTCGCATTCGGCTTTGCCTTCGCGCGGGATGGTTTCTTCGGCTTCAGAGCAGATACCTCTTGCACGACCTCAGAGGCCTCCAAGTCTTGGTTTCCATTGACGTCCGTGTTCTCCAAGTGGTCCTCAAGAGCTTTGCGCTTTGTCGCGGGCATCCGTTTTGTCGCAGTCTTCCTGCCGGGGCCGGCCGCGGGCGCGGGCGCAGACTTTTGAACTTTCGATTTCGGTTTCGAAGGCATGGTGACGCGATGCCGTTTCTTGCCTCTCTTTGCCGGCGCGGATTTGGCTGTGCTCGCCGCCGTCGCGTCTGATGCGGAGGAGAGGATCGAATTCTCGTCGATGAAGTCGGTCGACTCCTCCATAGCAGATTCCACGAGATCAGCGATGCCTTTCATATTTGTGAGTCTAAATTGAAGTGAATTTGAAGCATAAGCGTCGGCGAGGGAGCACAAATTCTTCACTACTGCTCCCCAGGTGCGCTCCCGCAGATGTTTGGGCACAGTAAACAGTGCTCCCGATGCGGATTAGTTCGGTTTCCCGGTTTCGCTTATCTGACTGACGGTCACATGTGACATGCCATCCCGAGGCGCCACACTGCAAAGGCGATCTTTCGTCTTCAGCACACCCGTCACAACTCGCAATCCATGTTCTGGTGCCCTCGCGTCCTCGACCAGTCCCTCAACCACTATGTCGCCAGATAGAGGAGGGGCCTGGTGGCAACGCCTCCTCGAAGAGATTGCTTTTACAGCCCCGTTGGTATGGCAGATCCAGCCTCTCAGACAATTGCCCAGCATCTAATCCTCTTCAGGCTATCGGAGGCTACTACCTGGTCAAATATGTGCTGAGGCAGATGAACTATGACCCTGAGGCGGAGCAAAAAGAACAGACACGTCTGCAATCTTCCGCTATCCTGCGTAGGCTGGACGATCCTAAGCGCGATCAGCAAACACAGCCTCCGGGTTCTCGTCGCCCCAACCGAGGAGAGCTGCAACTGTCGCCGTATGAACAAAATATCCTACAAGACTTGGTGTTTCCGGAAGATATCCCTGTCACATTCGACGATATTGGGGGTCTATCTGATATCATAGAAGAGCTGAAAGAGTCGGTGATATATCCGTTAACCATGCCGGAACTTTACTCGACCTCATCTTCTCTGCTATCGGCACCATCAGGGGTACTGCTATATGGGCAACCTGGGTGTGGAAAGACAATGTTGGCCAAAGCATTGGCACATGAGAGCGGCGCATGCTTCATTAATCTCCACATCTCGACATTGACCGAAAAATGGTTCGGCGACTCAAACAAGCTTGTGAATGCCGTCTTCTCCCTTGCTCGGAAGCTCGAACCGGCCATTGTTTTCATTGACGAGATCGATGCGGTGCTAGGCACCCGGCGAAGCGGGGAGCACGAGGCGAGCGGCATGGTGAAAGCAGAGTTCATGACCCACTGGGATGGGCTGGCTTCCGCATCATCAACCGGTCGGCCTCAACGGATCCTGGTTCTAGGGGCCACGAACCGCATTCAAGATATTGACGATGCGATCCTACGACGAATGCCAAAGAAATTCCCAGTGTCGTTACCTAACACATCACAACGGTTAAAGATCCTAAAAATCATCCTCAAAGATACCAAGATCGACAAGTCACAATTCGACATGGAGTATCTTGCGAGGGTCATGTCCGGAATGTCTGGAAGCGACATCAAGGAGGCTTGTCGGGAAGCAGCAATGACACCGGTCCGGGAGATGATACAGCGTCAAATACAGAGTGGACAGAGGATTGACCAAATGAAGGCTGGAGATGTGCGACCTCTCCGCACGACCGATTTCTTCAAACAAGGGGCGGAGGTCACGCGGCCCAGCCGAGCCATAGAGGACGGAGACAATCGAGCATGGAGTACTGTGTCGTCGTCGTCGGGAGTGAATTCGCATATGGAGGAAGCGCTGGAACAGCCCCAACAATAATATGTAACATGTGCTTTTCAGCCTCAGCTCTCCATACCGCCATCGATCTGGAGAATGGACGCCGTACAGTCCTACAGAGTACGGTGTAGGTGTAGGAGCCGATCTGCTGACCTTCTGGGATTGGAACGCATTGTCTTAGGCGCATCTTGAATGATGGGCAAACGAATGAGCTTCGGCATCGTGCTCTGATGGCAGGGAGGCAGGCCACAATAGTGGCAATGTGGCTTGGAAGCCTGTCTCACCTCCAGGCATTCGTTTGCCATGCACTTTCCTGGAGCCTTTACCTGGCTCGAGGCTGCAAACGGGTATCTCCCGGTATATCAGACTCGTTCACACCTAATACGCATATTCCCCTGCTGAAGGAATGGACACACAGGGTGTATTGATGCAGAGCGATGTTGCCGTTGCATGGGCATGGGTATGGGCATGGCATGTGCAAGTTGATCGGGGTCAATGCCCGATTCGGCGGTGATGCGAAGGAAACCGCCGCGTGATGGGCGGTCGGGGTGGTTGCTTAGGCCTTAGGCTTACCCCACAATCTCTCGAACATGCTTCCCGAGCTCCTAGAGCTTGAGCCTAAAGGTGGCCTAATTGATGGTGGTGTGGGCGTCTGGAGGGCAAGAGATGGGCGGCAGAGGCCCAAGGAGCCCTCTGAGGGCTTAGGGGCCTAAGGAGCCTCCGTAGTGCAAGTCAAGTGTGGACAGCCGCCTGCCCTTAGCTGCCTCGACCCAGGCTAAACCCCAGACCCCGACTTACATACATAACTCGACAGGTGGACAGACGGTCAAGCCGGGAAGCCTCCAGAGCGTCAAAGGCAGCCCGCCCGCCCGCTGCGTCCGCCCAGTTCCAATCTTTGTTGCAAACTTGAACATCTCATCTCGTCGCCGCTTCCTTTTCGCCCACTAAGTTTTGCAACCGCCATGCGCCATTCCCCCCGAGTCGGTCGACAACAGCCCTCTTCAACTGTCTCGTTCCTCACAAACCCCTCGACGCTGCAGCCATGAGCGACCGAAGCCCGCCCTCTGAATCGCAGTCAACTCCTGCGCATGCGCCGTTGCAGGCTTCCAACGACCAGCCTGCCACCAAGAAGGCACCGGCGAACCAGACACCTGGCCACCCTAGCTTCAGAAGGTATTTCAGACAGACTCGGACAGAGTTTTCCACCGTACAGGCTGTTCGCTAACACACTCCACATAGGCAGCGCGCATCTCGAGCATGTGGTAAGCTTTGCTTCCTGTCCCTCTTTTGAACCCCTCATCCTCCCACGGGCTCGGATCATGCGGAATGGTTGGGATACTGGATCGAACACGAGGAATATATATGTTTTCGTCGCAGGTCGCACAATAGTCAGGAATGCTGCCGCGGACGAGGTCAAATATTACTTTCGTTCGCTGGAGAACGCGACAAACCGAGAACCTCGGTTCAGAGTGCCTCTCTTCTCGATCCTCCATACTGGAGGCCGCCACTTTCAACGTCCAGATCCAATGAGGATAGAGAACACCCACATCCTTGAAGTGTACTTGGTGATTGCGATGGTATTGCGATGGTATTGCTAACCTCTGATCTGTACAGAAACATGCCACGCCCGCAAAGTACGTTTCCTCGTTGTCGTCGGACTGCTGCAATGGCCGCCACCTGACTTAAGAAACTGACACGTTTGTCGCATAGGTCCGCTGCGATGCCGCCTCTCTCGGGTAAGCAAGCAGGTAATCGTCGAGGCTACACATGGAGAATAACCGCGTCTAGGGTGCCCTGTACCAACTGCGTCGCCTTTTCTATCGAGTGCAGGATACCCATACCGAAAAGGAAGCGAGCCAGTACCGCTCGAGCCAAAGACGAGGAAAGGTAAGCTATCCATTTCGTGTGCCTGTGCCACGGGCCATTCCCAAAAAGCCAAATGCATGGTACTTTCATACCGAAAATCTAACGTATGATGCATCAGTGAGGTGGGCGAGTCGCAACAGCCTGCTACGCCTACAGATCCTCGCATCGCACGCCCTTCGCAGCCGAAACCGACTGTCGGATACAATTCGCCAGATGGAATGCCTTCAACCCAGATTTCCGAGGCACAAGCCGCCCAGCAAGCCGCCAATAATGGTACCATGGCACAGTTCATGAAGCCAAAGTTCGCCCGAGCACCAATAAAAGAGGCTGGTCGAGTAGCCTACCTGGGGGAATCCTCGAACCTGTCTTTACTGGTTCATGATCGGCATGGCACGACAGATGTGGTTCATTATCCCTTGCCAGAGAACATCAGAGGTGCTCGAGCTCGATTGACCGAGCCGGACCAGATGGAGATCGAGATTCTTCAACAGCGAGGGGCGTTTTTACTTCCGCCTCGCGCTCTGTGTGATGAGCTTGTCGACGCTTACTTCCGGTGGGTGGCGCCAATTGTGCCCGTCATCAATAAAAGTCGGTTTATGAAAAGGTATAAAGACACCAAGAACCCGCCATCCTTACTACTTCTTCAAGCTGTGTTACTGGCCGGCTCAAGGGTCTGCCAGAACCCGCAGCTTATGGATGCCACTGGTTCGACGACGCCTGCAGCAATGACGTTCTACAAACGCGCAAAGGCACTATATGATGCAAACTACGAAGATGACCGCATCACTATCGTGCAGGCTCTAGTGTTAATGGGCTGGTACTGGGAGGGCCCAGAAGGTAAGGGCCAGGCGTCAATTGAATATGCCGACGCTGCCCGGTCTAACATCGGAGCAGATGTGACGAAGAATGTTTTTTATTGGACCAGAGTGGCGATTGTGGTGGCTCAGGGCGCCGGTATGCATCGAAGGTATGCATCCGTCGCTCAAATGTGGCAACACGCCTGCTGACAGCGCTGCCCAGTGTCGAAAGCTCTCAGCTGAGTAGACAGGACAAGCGGCTCTGGAAAAGAGTCTGGTGGTCTCTTTTCACGAGAGATCGCTCGGTCGCCGTTGCCCTTGGCCGTCCGGTTTCCATCAACACGGATGACTCGGACGTCGAGATGATCACCGAAGACGATTTCATCGAAGACGAAGGAGACACAAACAATGACTCTCAGCCAGATCCAGTACATGTTCAGTTCTTCTTGCAGTACGTCAAGCTTTGCGAGATCATGGGGCTTGTACTCTCTCAACAATACTCGGTCGCGTCCAAGGCTCGACGAACAAATGCCATCGACCTCACCCACAGCGACATGGCCTTGGCTGACTGGCTTCAAAACTGTCCTCGAGAGGTGTACTGGGAACGTTCACGCCACCATTTTTGGTCAGCCTTGTTACACTCGAATTACTAGTAAGTATCGGTCGGATGATATCGAAAGTCTGAACTGAATCGATCCCAGTACAACATTATGTCTGCTCCACCGCGCTCACATGCCCCCTGCCACGGCGAAACCGAACGACCATGAAAATGTCGACATGGCCTATCCTTCGAGGACGATAGCATTCCAAGCCGCTGGCATGATCACCTCGATCATGGAAAACCTTCTGGCACACGATCAAGTCAAGTATACGCCGGCGTTCATGTAAGTTGCCCAAACGCACGATTCTGCTGCCAGTCTGACCCATTACAGTGTATACAGTTTGTTTTCAGCACTTATTATGCACGTGTATCAAATGCGCTCTTCAGTACCGTCAGTGGTGGCAGCCAGCCAGGAGCGTATCAACGTATGTATGAACGCGTTGAAAGAAGTCTCCAAGGTATGGTTGGTCGCAAAGATGGTGCACACTCTATTTGAATCCATTCTCGGCAACAAAGTCCTCGAGGAGAGACTGCAGAAAGCAACGGGCAGAAAAGCTCAACGTTCCAGGCCTCAGGCTGCTGGACATGCAAACGGGAACACGAATGGCACAACGCACTCCTCGTCTGCACCCACGTCTAACCTCGCAGCACCCCCAAACCCTACCAAGCGAAAGTTTGACGACATCGATCTAGGGTTCAACGTTGGTCCGCCTGCTCCCCAAATGTCGTATGAGCGGTCGCGCCCTCAAACTCCTGCTGCAACCCCTTCTCGCGATCTTCCGCAGCAGCACCAACACCAGCACAACTTCCTAGGATCCCCCCCGCTTCCGGGTGAACAATATCTACCAACTTCCCGATCCCGTGGACCGTCTCGGCTACCCTCGCGGGGTCCCACCAGAGCCAACTCCCCGTTCAACGGATACTCGATCCCTGCCACTCCGCCGGATCTTTTCCTGGTCACCAGGGACTCACCAAACATTTCCCAACAACTGTGGGAGAATTTCCAACCGGATCAACTTTTCCCTGACGGAACCATTGGGGATGCCATCAATTTCGCCAGTCCTATCATGAACCACGCGGTTGATCCTCAACTCCAAATGCAAGCACCAGGAATGAATGGTCAACAAATGCCACAAGTGGATATGTCCGGCCAGCCACAAGTGTGGCCGTCGGGGATACCGGGACTCATGGGAGGAGGCATGGAGATGCATGACAGCGACGGATGGTCCACGAGTTCGATTGGCAATGCTCCAGTGGCACCCACCACCCTCAACGTGGAAGATTGGTTCCAGTTCTTTGGGATCAATGGGGAAATGGCCGGGATGAGTGATGGCAAAATGGCTGTTGATGGATAGACCGACAAAAGGTCATGTAATGCTTGTCCAGGACATCTTCGTCACGGGTACTTCTCTACGGCATACGGAGTTGTACCCGAAGGACGTCACTGGATCTACGACTATATGGGGACTTATATGGAGTTTCTGCACATGTGGACGAAGACCTACCGCAACGGATGTTAGACTGTATGACTTTGACAGCTACGTCTTCAAAGTGATATTGTACTCGTGGTACCAGATCCGATTCGATAGTAGTACCTAAGTTTGAGGGGCAAATAGGCCAGATATTGTATGAGCTCAGAGACTATTGAGCTGTTTAGGCCTTCGAGCTGTGTCTCAGTGTTATGACATGATGCTATGGAACGAGCCGCGCTGTAAAGAGAGCGAGATATTAAGGCGTAGGAGGTGAGCGAACAGGAGGATTGTGAACTGTGTATCCGTAAATGGAGAGACCCATATTGAATATTGAATATTGAGAATTGCCAGTCCATTCTTCGGGACGCGTGGCAGTAGAAATTATGTAATTAGCCAGCTTAGGCGCCTTGGGGGAGGCTCCGGAGGCTTGTAGGACGAATCTAGTTACTGGCTTTATCGACACTCTCGACGTAGATGACGAGGCTCAGTTGTAACTAGAGAAACGAGGGACGTCTGCGGCTGTCATTCTTCCTCGGTGGCCTGTCTGTCTCAGGTCTCCGGAAATAGAGACCACAAACTGCATGGTAGCGGTCAACTCCCTTCTAAACAAACTGTCCGCTTCCTGCAGTAGTAGTACCTCCCATTCAGCTTACTGTGTATGTGTCGCTGGACCATCGCACCATCGACGATCCAACCATCCTCCTTCATACGGTCACCTCCGACCCTATCTTGTCCCAAGGCATCATAATTCCAACAACGACTTCCCCTGGACACATCCTCCTCCTTCTCCTCCTCCTCCTCCCCCCTATTGCAGGGACGGACAGCCGTCCTGTCTCTCCGCGTTGACTCCGCTCTCTCCTGGCTCTCCATGTCGTCAACCCTCAATGTCGCGTGTTGGCATTCGGGCCAACCATGAACACCAGTGCCCACCCTGCCGGGCTCTACCAATCCTCCCCCTTGAGCAGCAGCTCCTCGACACTCCGGCCGCGTGCTCCTCGTTTGATCTCCTACGTCGAAGATGATACCACGGTCGAGACCACGGCCATCTCCACATCCTCCTTGTCCACCCCGCCACGGTTTCCGAGCAGAGGCGTCTCCCCGAACACCGGTGGCAGTCGAACCAGATCTACGGACGACCAACGAGATGGTGGCGGGGCAAATAATCCCCGTAACAGAACTGCCTCAGACGCGTCAAAAGCCTCCGCAGGAAGAGCAAGAGCAGGAGGGAGTCAAGGCCTATGGGAGTCATGGTCGTCAATCCAAGGTCTGGCTTCGACACTTTTGGGAGATGTCCACAGCCCATCCAAGGACAAAACGGACAAGCCATTCAAGACGCCCGTCTGGATGAAGCAGGATAAGCGGTATGGTCCTAAACGACCGACTGCGCAATGGGGCCCCAGCTCCGAGCCTTCGACGGTGGAGGCTGCCATTACAGTCCCGGGAGCAATCGAGGAGCGACAAGCCATGGTGCAAGCAAAGAAGAGGGAGGTGTTATTGCTAGCTAGTGCGTCAGAAAGCCGTGATGGCTCTGGACGATACAAGAGAAGAGATTCCGATGCGGGCTTGTCCTCTACCAACGCAAACGGCCTGGCCGACTCGGATGCCGACGCCCTCGTTTACCTACACAAAGTCCAGAAAAATGACACTCTGGCTGGCGTCGTTATCAAATACAACTGTCAAGCCGAGGTTTTCCGGAAGATCAATCGATTCTGGCCCAACGACAATATCCAAACAAGGAGTCACGTCGTGATACCGCTGGAAGGGTGTACGGTAAGGGGCAGAAAGGTCGACAGTCCCTACTTGTCCAAAGAGATGTTCGATTCTGGCTTCGGGCTGGACCAGTTGAGCCTCCGCGCCGCACCTGCTTCATCACCAGCGGAAAGTGGCTCATCCGCTGCTGTGAATGGGACACATGTACCTGTGCAAGGCAATTCCGCGACCTTATCGACTAGTTTCACCTCCAACCCCTCGTCCCTCATTACATCCATGTCTCAAGAGACAGAATTCAGACACGATTCCTGGGTCATGCTACCCAATTTCAAAGAGGCAGTAGAGATTGTGCGCGTCCCGCGTCGCGCCTTGGGCTACTTCCCTCGCCCCCGGCGAAAATCAAACGCAACGCTCACCGACGCTTCTACTCCCTCCACGCCCAAGACCTCATT
Organism: Capronia epimyces CBS 606.96; assembly: GCF_000585565.1. Classification (NCBI taxonomy): domain Eukaryota; kingdom Fungi; phylum Ascomycota; class Eurotiomycetes; order Chaetothyriales; family Herpotrichiellaceae; genus Capronia; species Capronia epimyces. The sequence goes on from NW_006912909.1 coordinate 667,834, forward strand.
CGACATGCTCCGTCATCCACCGACTCATGCAGCGCAGACCACAGCATCCTTGAATACCTCCCCGGTCCGCCGGCCTGGAGTGACGTCCCGACTTAGCTCCACCTCCAGCCGGCAACGCTCGTCCAGCGTCACAGGCGGGTCCTTTGCCGAAGCCCTTCGAGGCCCCGGCGGGGTGGGAAACCTGCGCGGCCTGCGCACCGAAGCTGCCCGTCCAGGGCCCGCGGAGGACCCTCTCAACCGCCAATTCGCCCAGTATCTGCCCGACCTGCTTCCCCCTTTGCAACAAACACCACCATTGCGGTCTGGCTTCAGTCTGCGTCTTCCGACCCCGCGGGCCGCTACGCCACGCGCAAGCACGGACTCGATGCGGAGCACACGGTCAAACTCGAATGGCTCCGGCCTGGGCGAGGTGGGAGGCGCGATCGAAGGGTGGGTGAGGAAGATCGCTGGAGCAAAGAGCCACAGAGGCGCGACCGTCGACAAGATGGGCGATCTGATCGAGTTGGAAACCAACACTGAAGACACCTCAGGCCTGGACTCGAACGGGGATGGTAGCAGCACAGGCGGAAATGGCCAGATTGCTGCAGCAAACCCCGATATGGACACTATTACGTTGGCTCAGAAGGCCACCATGACAGCATCGGCATCAACGTCTGCGTCAGTGTCAGCGACCGAAGAAGCATTGTTGAATGAACGCTTCCCCATGCGCGGCCGGTTGAGGAATGCGAATGCGTACTCGAGAATGGATTCATCTTCAGGAAAAGACAAAAATGCCTGATTCTGACTTTGGTGGACTCTACGATCTGCTTCTGCATATCCTCGGCGTCCCGTTCTGGCCCGTTCCTGTCTGGGCACAATTCAACAGCGAGGACGGATGGCCGTATGTATGTTTGAGCCAAGATCAACATCAAGGTAATAGGTATTCAAACAGGAGCGATCTGATTCATTGGTATTGTTGCGGCTCTGGAATTGGCATTGGAATCGGGATGGAACGGATATGCGATTGAATCACAATCGAATTGAGATTTGGGCACGGTTTTTCGAATTCATCGTTGGCTTGGAGCCTTGCTCTTGAACACCATGACCATACTACACTTGCACTTAGTCGCCTGGGGTTTAGGAAGGACCGGTTTGATTTTGCACACCTTACATATAGTAGGGAGTAGTGAGCAGTGAGCAGTGAGCAGTGAGCAGTGAGCAGTTATAGCGAACCCCCACAAGACGAGCATATTAAGTAAGTCCCTACCTACCTATATGTAACTTGAATCTGCGGTGCATCTGGGGAGCATCCATCTATTATCTAGTCTCGGTAAGTGTAAGTAACCATATCGAGGTCTCTTATATCCCCCCCCCTCTCTCTCTTCCTCCCTCCCTTCTCGGACGTGGTACTCCGTACAATTACATGCATGGTTCTGATCATCTACCCGTCCTTCCGGTCGGTTCTGTTCTATTTCATCCTGATATCTGGTCTGTCTTGAGCAGAGCACACCGCAAACACTCCCCGCTCCCGCTGGATGTTGGCACCCCTTCTACAAGAGCAAAATGGCCGGGCGGATGGAAGGCAGAAACGAGACGGAGCTGCCGTGAATAGAATCGTTACGAGGACACATTACATCTGGCCTGGATGAACCGCTGATGCAGATGCAGGGGGACGACTTGATTTGCACAACTTCTCTCTGTTCTCAACTATCCTCTCACTCCTCTGGATCTGGTCTGGCCTGGTCTGAGGTGATGCTACCGACACCTTTGTCTGGAGCATGGGAGGTGTGTTTGGCCCTCCAACCCTCCCCAGACAACACGGAGGTATGATGCACCAGCCGCAGCCTCGCAAATTGAACATGTCCTGCCCGTCTCACTTTCGAGGCCTTCACATTTCAACACTCCTCTCTTCCCATAGTCCTCCACAACTCAGCCACCGCTTCTTTCAGCTTCCTGCAGCGTTATTCTAATGAAACTCTGCAAATTCTCACACAGATAAACCTCTTCACCTTCTTTGAAACCCAAATAAACAAGGAAAAGGAAAATAAAAACCATTGAAAATGAAAGGGAGATTCATCGTGGACGGGCATGGATGGTGACTGAAGAACACGCTCTCTGTACAAAAAGTCCACTGGCATCCTCTTCGGGCCCGATCAGTTCCAGCCCAGGCTGTTTTCCGCCATCACGGGTGGACTGATGTAGGTTCGACCGCTCCGACTTGAATTGCTGCGGTCGCTGTTCCGAGAGGTTCGTCCACCGAACCTAGTGCCGTAGCTACCTCGGGCGCCAGCAGCCACCAGGTTGGATTGTTCTCCAGGCCGATTGACTTGACCCGACTGTACGCTGCTCGCCCTTTGGTGGCCGGCCTTTCTCTTTCTGTACCGTCGGGCTACTAGGAACATTGCAGCCCCGTAGACTGCGGCACCGGCAACAGCCCCTACAGCGATACCGACCGAAGAAGGACGGACTGGAGAATTATCAGAGTCTGAGGAGCCGGGAGAACCGTCGTTAGATTTGCTGGTGTCTGAGGTGGTAGCAGCAGTGTTTGCCGAATTGACAGGAGTGCCTCCACCAGCGACGGCAGACCCAGGGAGTATAGGAATAGATGGATCAATCATGCCCATTAGAGTGACGACAGATGGGTTTGAGTTCTGGTACAGGTCGGAATTGGGATTCAACAGCTCCAAAGAGAGTGCATCAACTTTGCTTGCGGGAATGAAAGCCATGGCCAAAGTGGTGATGTAGTCGACCGTGGCCAAAGTGTTGTATGGTTGCAAATATTGGATGACGACTCCATCCAAGTCAAGACCGAGACCATGTGAGATACCAACAGGGAGATAAGCGAAGATCTGTGAGACCGCGGTTGAGGAAGAGACAACAAATGCGTAGTTCAGAGCATAGGTGAACCCAATTTGGATCAAGGTGGAGTTATCTGGCGCGTCCGGAACACCGCCCTGAGGCTGGATTACTCGGGGAAGAGTAGTTGGGATCACGGCCTGGCTTGATGACGTAGAATCGGGAGGTGAGATAGTCGACGGTGCAGAGATAATGCTAGACTGTGGTGTTAGAGCCGTAGCTGAATCCGTTCCAGTTGGCTCGATGGTATTAACAGGTACAGACACAGTCGGTATGGTACTCGTCGTAATCAGAGGCGTGGTGAAGTTCCCAACAATGGGTGGCGTCACTGACGGAGTTTCAGTAGGTGTCACTGTCGGAATCTCACTTGTCGTGACTGCTGCAGTATCGCTTGTGGTATCCGTTGGAATGAGGGTCGTGGAATCCGTCGGAGTAGTGATCGGAGGGGTAGTGATAGTGTCATTATTGAGGGTTACTGGTGGTAAGGTCGGGGATACGGTGTCGATAACAATGGGTGTTGTAGTGTTGGTATCCGTGGGGGTGGGCGTGATAGTACCAACGTCAGTCGGAGACACTGTATCGCTATCTGTAGGTAACACAGTAGGGGTGCCTGGGGGTGGCGTAGTTATATCAGTCGTAGTGACCGGGTCTGTAGGCGTAGTGATCGAGTCTGTAGGCAGAGTGACCGAGTCTGTAGGAGTGATTGTGGGCGTGATTGTGGAGGCAAAGGGGTCAGATGTGACGTCCGCGATACCGGAAGTCGTAGTGGCCGCACTTCCAGGATCTGAGGAAGTGAGGGCTGATTCAGCCGAGCTCACGTCTGACGCGATTGAGGATGCGACCGAAGCAGCAGAGGACAAGGCTGAGGTGATCGACGCCAGGTCCGAACTAGCAGCTGTTGCAGCGACCGATTGTAGAGAGCTCGCTACTGACAGGATCGAGGTTGCAGCATCGCTTGCAGAGGAAAGTGCAGATGATGCAGCATCGGTAGTGGCTGTGTCGGCCCCAGTCGTAGTCTCTGTCGCAGTATCGCTTGTTAAAATACCACTCAAACCAAGCGTGATGCCAAGCTCGCCATCCGTTGTACTAGTGGTAGCAGCGTCGGTAATGGTGCTGGGGAGATCGGTGGTCGTCGGTGTGGTGTCGGTACTGCCGTCGGTGGACACATCAGTTGCAGACGCAATGGCTGTCTCTGTAGACGTCGGAATGAAAACGGGACCAGTTTCGAGTGAAGATTGAGTGAGAGGCTGATCAGTTACTGATGCATCAGTGCTTGCGGGTATCGAAGTCACAGTGTCGGGCGAAATGGCGGATGCGACTCCCGACAAGACATCTCCCAGAGTGGAGAGGAGGCTCCCAACTCCTGAGTCTTCACTGCTCGAACTGCTAGGATCGGTCGTGGTGGTGTTTGCGAATGATGTGACTTGTCTCTTGACAGCCCTCGGAAAGTAGTATCTGGGCTTAAAGTCCGATCGTCGAGCATGGGACGCAGGAACGGCTTCGGCGAAAGACACTGCAGCCACGGCAGAAAAAAGAGCAACGACCGAGACCTTCATGTCCGCACTTGTCCGTCGTCAAGAGAGGTTGCTACCCGGCTTGTCAGCACAAATACCGCGAATCTGGATATCGGGATACCAACTTTTGTTGGGTTCCTGAAATGAGTGTATAGGTTAAGCGTCTATTTCAAAAGAGTGGCTAGGATCAAGTGATCCTGATGTGTGGTCTGTGATGCAGAATTGTCTGGAGGATATCCAAGCTGCCTCGTCTTCGTCGTTCCACAAACCAGAGCAGGCCGTAGTCTACGTGGGCCGTCGCTGCGAATATGCTTGAGAATTTCTTTGTTCCCGAAACGTGTTCCGATGAAAGAGCGCAATTGAGCGTTCTTTGACCTAAAATTATCCGAGTCCGTCCAACAAATACAGCCGTCGTGGCTTGTACGCTTCCTCGAATGGTTGGACCAGCCAAATGATTGAAAGGACAAAGTTGCTATTGAAGAACGGTGTTGTATGCTTGTCCTTTGGCGCGAGGGCGCGGCAAGGGGGAATGGTCTGTCTCAGGGTTCGCAGCACGAAACTTGTAGTCGTCAAAGAAGAATATGTCTTAAGGAGCGCGGTCGAGCGTGTCGAACAAGGAACTGAATGTTGTCGATGTAAAGAGCGAACGCGAGCACTGGGGGTTGTGTGCTGGCCAACTGAGGGAAAACGCAGGAGCGTCGCCGTCGAGGCGGAAGTTGACAAGTCGAAGGATGAAGTTATCGGTCGCAGAACGAGAGACAGCGACCACGGCGACGTTGACGGATCATCGAGGCTCAACGGAGAGGACGTAGGAGGCGGAGGCGAGAGTGTAGAGTCGGAAAAGAGAACGAGTGAGCAAGGAAAGCATATCGTCGATGGCAGATGGCAGATGGCGTTAGGCGGAGGCCCATACCAGGTAGGAAAGGAGGAGGACGTGGCGCGCACCAGGACTGCTGCTACAGCGCTGCTACTACCTCGTGAGAAAAGGGCGGAGCTGTTAGGTGGTCGGTAACGCTGCTGTACGGTACACTACAAGGCTAACCAAACTGAGCAATGATCGTAGTCGAACCCGGGGCTTAAAGAACAGGAAAATAACGCGCTAGCTATGAACGGTATGGACTAAACGTTGTCAAACGATTACCTTACGTGACACGACCTGACTGCGCCCCCATCATCCTGGCTGGTCGGGCTCCAGCCAATTTCAAGCCGCAATCTCGTTCCCACTGTTGTTCTCTCTATTCTTCAGACGGTTGACATTGTAGTCAGCACGAGCCAGGGTCTGTTCATCTCTCTCGTCAAAACATACGGTGTACCCAAAGAAGGGGGACTTAACACTGTGGCGGTTGCTACAACTCTTAAGTTCGGAGCTCGCTTTCTGGGACGAGACATTGTTCGAGACAGCTTGCCAGCGCGGTTGCAACCTGGGCTTGACTGCCAGTTTCGCGACTCGCCGCACGGTGTCCAGGTCCAAGTAGCAGTGTTCGACGCCGGACAGCATGCGTGGCCCCGTGGCACAGAGCCGGTGAAGTGAACTGAGCATGGCAATTTCAGGGTGAGGAATCAGGAGCCAGCGGCGTGTCAGCCAGACGCCAGGGACTGACTTGGCGACACCGATGGCCTCGAGTAACCCATTGGATTGGAGAAAATTCTCCATCCGCCGCTTCGTTCACAATCTCACCATCCAGCCTCCACAATTCAAGTGGTGGTTGTTTACGCCGCCGAGCATATGTTGTTGTTATAGCAGCACTGCAGATGCAGCATCAAGAAAAGGTACGACCCGGCATTGCATCGTGTCGGGTGCTCGTCTTGTTTTGCACAATAACGAGCTTGCATTCCTCCTGACTACATACCAGTCACATTGCTTATTCAGGCCCAGCGCGTAATATGGAGCACAAGCAAGGAAGAAGCATTTCTCTGATATTTGCCCGGGGGCCTAAGCCCCGCTGGCGGATATGCCGGTTTGTTTCATTCAGGGGCAGCCAAAGCCACGGAGGAGCCACACTTCCCAAGCCGAGATTTTTTTTTATCCCAGCCAGTGGCCCGACCACGCCTGCTCAGCATGCTCACCATGCACGGATTTCATACTCGAAAACACTGCACGCCCCAAGGACTTGCTTGCTGGGACACGCGTCGGACCAACGTGCATGTTTCAGCGTTTCAAACCAGGGCATTCTTCGACGCACTGGCCATGGTTGACGTGTGTCTCTGACTTTTTGATGACAATGACCAGTTTTGGAGCATCCAGAGCATTCCAGTAGGATGCAGTCGATCGCGTGGCGGTCTTGAGTTATCCTAGCCCGGAACCACCCCGGTGATGACAGAACCGAGACTGTCGTCCTTGCAGTGGATATATTAGCCAGGATCAGCATTGATACCCTCGTGTTATTCTTGGTATATCCCTGCGGTCGGAACAATTGACCTGGATCCGTGACTCTTCTGGAATGTGTTATGATAATGCAGTCCGGAAACTCTATCCATTTGTTGAGCTTCAGGTGATGATCTTCCCAGAAGCATCTCGATCTACCAGAACCAGGCAGAGCACCATGCGAACGTGGAGAGGAGAATAATCAGTGCTCCGTAGAGCACCAATATTTAGCACCTAGCAAAGAATCAGGACGAAGATAGAGAATGATGCTGGGCTGGTTGGGTATCCTTGGTATCAAGAACAAAGGGAGTCATTTCTGGAGCAAGCATAGACACAATGTAGCTGTAGCTTGATATTGTGATATATAATTTGGATACGTTTCGTTAGAGAGTAAGGAGTAGTCAGAGGACACTATGAAGGCGAAGTGTAAATATGCGACATATTGAACAATGATTTGCGACAACGCGACGTCGTGCGAGTGGTTGCCGCCCTGAGACGTTGCCTATACCGCTGCCAACATCAAGAGGGTACAGCTATGGCGATGGCGATGGCGATGGCGATGGCGATGTTGATTGTTGTGCCTTGTTACTCCCATCGAGTCCTAAGCTACTCGTAGGTACTAGGTACGAGCACGACGAGTGAGTGCTGCGAGCACGTCATTAGTATTCGCACAACCACACCACACGGCTGTCGGCTTGCTCCACACTCCAGAGCCGGTCGACCTGGGGATTTTTCGCCGTCGACTCATCTGTCCGCATGATGTACCTTTCCAGCTCTCCTGAACCAACGTTTCTCGAGGATCAGCATCAGTCGTCTAATACACGCTTGATCTCACATGTCCTTGAGCATCCTCATATCTAATCTTCAAGTCGTCGAGCTCATTCCCCCATTTCCCCGCCACCGCCACCATGTCTGAGCCAGGTTCCTCCTCTGCTCCGCCCTTGAAGGACCCGAAACTCGGCGCTATGAGCAAAGCCTTCGCACGAGTCGACCTGGACGGTCACGATCTGCCACCGTCGCCGACGCCCTCCAGTCCCCGAGGTGGTCGTCAATACTCGATTGCAACTCAGCTGGTCTTTTCGGAGGGCAATGACCAGTTCAATGCAAGCAGCGTGCCCATTTACCAGGTCAGCTCTGACAGCCTTGGGCCTCTAAGACCACAAACTGACAGTCTACAGTCCGCTACATTTAAGCAATCGTCCGCCACCGGAGGCGCCTCTGACTACGACTACACCCGTAGTGGCAATCCCACTCGGACCCATCTTGAGAAACACCTTGCAAAAATCATGCGTGCACAGCGAGCCCTTGTTGTATCCTCCGGAATGGGTGCTCTCGATGTGTTAACCCGCCAACTTCGACCTGGAGATGAAGTCGTGACAGGTGACGACCTGTACGGGGGGACCAATCGATTGTTGAAATACCTGTCCACGCATGGAGGCATTATTGTCCATCATGTGGATACCACCACGCCTGAAAAGGTACAGGAAGTCCTCAACGGGAAGACTGCCATGGTATTGCTCGAGACACCTACAAACCCCTTGATCAAGATCGTGGACATTCCCACCATCGCCAAAATGGCGCATGCCGCCAGCCCATCATGCATTGTGAGTGTGGATAACACCATGCTCTCTCCGTTATTACAAAACCCTCTAGAAATGGGCGCGGATGTTGTCTATGAGTCGGGCACGAAATACCTATCGGGCCACCATGATCTCATGGCTGGAGTACTGGCTGTCAACGACGAGGCTCTCGGCGACAAGCTGTACTTTACCATCAATGCGTCAGGTTGCGGGCTTGCTCCTTTCGACTGCTGGCTATTGATGCGCGGCATCAAAACCTTGAAAGTCCGCATGGATGCTCAACAAAATAACGCCATGCTGATCGCCCAGTTTCTTGAATCTGCTGGTTTCAAAGTGCGTTACCCGGGACTCAAAAGCCACCCACAATACGACCTGTTTCAATCCATGGCTCGGGGCCCTGGTGCGGTCCTGTCTTTTGAGACCGGTGACATCCAGCTGTCCGAGCGGATTGTGGAGTCGGCGAAACTGTGGGCTATTAGTGTCAGCTTTGGCTGCGTCAACTCTCTCATTAGCATGCCGTGCCGCATGAGCCACGCCAGCATTGACGCCAAAACACGCAAAGAGCGCGGAGTCCCCGAGGACTTGATCCGTTTGTGCGTAGGCATCGAGGATGGCGAAGATTTGCTGGACGATTTGCGCAGCGCGCTGGTCCAGGCGGGTGCGATGAATGTCACGCTTGACGGGATCTATGCAAAGTCCGCGACTGTCGGCAATGAACATCCAGAAGAAGGTGAACGTCTGGCGGCCGACGCTGCCGCCATCAACGAACCATGAGAGGTCATATATTTCTGGAGAAGGTGTCACAAATGGCATAAAAAGGAAGGCGGTTTCTGTCTAAACCAAAAGGATAGAGGCAAAAAGCAACCGTCAAGAATTGACGGGACACAAAAAATATATTTGGGCTGAGTATAGGTGCGAACTTGTTGCTAGATTTTGGTGTATTGTTTCTCGTACTTGGGACCATCAGGCACAGGGACTGGCAGTGCAATAGGAAAATGCATTACAGGATTCTTGCTTGTTTCACCTTTGACCATACCTTTGCTTCATAGCCGCTAGGATTCGTGCAAGTAGTTCAAAGTCGTTGTTAACAGCAGTCACAGACTCGGCGAGCTGCACTCGAAAAGATCTCTTTGGTCTGAGGTCTGAGGTCCGATGTCTGAGCAGCCCTTCGTGAGCCCTGAGAGGAGCTCCTTCCGGCGGAAGTTCTTCGAAGCGTGTTCAATGAGGGAAAGTTCGCCTCAGAGGCCAGACTCCTCTGAACCATCAAGGCAAGCCTTTTCCAGTCGTAGTCCGTCATTGCCTTGGGGATATTGAAGACAACTTTGCCAACCACGGCCTCGACAGCTGGAAGGGTATCTTCCCGTCCTCTGACACTCGGTGACAAAGCTTGATCGTGTCAGCGCACGGAATGTGATGATACCTCCTCACCTGCTGTGGGCGCGCCCAACCAAATGGACTCGTGTCATTCCAATCGATCGCATTGGTGGCATCCCGTCCACCGAGGTGCGTAAAGAAAAGCCGTCTTCTGCGGTGCAGAGGTGCATCGACTCATGGCTACGACTGAGTCGAGTCGAGTAGGACATCACGAACTTGTATTGCCAGGGTCGCTTGAACTTCTACTGGTCCGCTTCGTTTCCTCCTCTGAAACGGCAGGGCCGCGATCGAATCGATAAGTGGAGAGACAAGCATCAACCGTCAGTGTTGTCCTCCATGACACGCATTCTTGACGTTGCTCTGCCGCACTCGAATCGACACCGTCCACACTATTCGATTCGAGTCGAGTCTTTCGGAACTGAGTCGAAACGAGGCAGCAGACTTTGATAAACCGGACCGCTGTGAGCCCGCATATCAGCAGACTCTGGCTCAGCGCGGTGCTCCACTGCACACCACAAATGTTGCTGCGTCGTTGGGGGGTGTCTGGGGACGTCTGGGATAATGGCTGGATGTCTCTGACTAAATGCGGAGAGTTCGGACAGTGCTTACACAAACTTTCGAGATGGTGCTCAACGGTGTCGACGTCGGTCGCCAAGTCATCAAATCGTCAGTCGTCGGCCGTAGTGATCCATTGCTCATTTCACCATATGTCTGCTCTTACGTATCGCGAACAAGTTGTGTACTGAAGGACACCCCACTCACTGACAGAGCTTTGTCGAGTAAGTACAGTAAGACATCTTGGCCAGAAGTAGGTTAGGCTGAGGCTTGGACACAGCACTGAACAATGAACAATGAAGGGGTGCCTGGTCACGAGCCCCAGGCGCCTCTTTGTGCACTGACGGCTTCAATTTCGTGTTCGCCATGATGTAGGGGCGTGCCACTGCCCACCTGAAGGCGCACTCGATCGAATGTAGAGCAACAGCCACGCCGAATCGAGTCAATTCAGCGTAGCCCAAGTAACATGCACACTCAAGCAGTGAGAGAAACACGCCTCTCATTCTCAACCCAGCTAGTTGAGCGCTTAGCTAGCTGCTGTTAGGGCCTGAAACGGGAGTTTTCAGTAGGACTGTACAGGTGCATCCACGGTACCGGCACTGGTACGACCAGTAGTCAGTTAGTAGTCAGTCAATGCTTACCCACTATTACCATCGCTCTCGTCGGGGGGCGTGGACCTGAATTCAGAACACAGAGACCCTGGACCCCAACAGAGGGGGAAGCCGAAGCTCATGTCCGTTCCTGCTGTGTGAGGTACATTCCTCTTTGCTGTGGTGTATAAGGTAGGTAGACGAGTGTGGTAGTCTCGTCTGCTACAGGAAGGGTGGGCATGTCATCCTGACAACAATCGGGTGGCAGCAATCACATTACCAGAAAGGAGTGCGGTGGGCATCGTCGGTGAGCGAAGCGTGGCTGATCACGTGCATTGACCGGACATGGTTATAATTTGTAGCCGTGTAAAATTCCCCTGAAACCATGTTGAAAATCGACAGAGATTTAACATGAATTGTTATTATTGCAATGGGGGATTGGCGCAATGGTAGCGCGTGGCTCTCCTACACTGGTCACTAATTCGATCGTAAGTGTAAAGCCAAGGCTGTGGGTTCGAGTCCCATGTTCCTCGCTCATTAGGCAGAACTCGTCCAGTTTTCTCTGGACGAGTTTATTTTGACCTGCCATATTTTTTTGGTGATATTAAACCGATTGAGCTGTTTAAGATAGTTGAGATCAATTGTTACACTGCACAGTGCACACGTTCAGTCTAGTAAAGCTTGGCGCGCCTTGCAACTATCCGCAAGAACTCGCAGCACGCATCCCATCATAGAATTCATTGTCTGCAACCGCAACGATGGTCTCTCCATTTTTTCTTCTTATTTTTTCCAGCCTTCCTTTCTTGTCTGGTCATGGGTTCTTACCGTGATGGGCCAATGCTCACCCTCTCCCTGAAGGTGACCCGTCAACACCCTTCATTCTGGCATTGGCGACCCCGACCATACTCGTACCGTATCGCCAACATCGTGGTGGCCGAGCCCAGCCTCAGGGTGCCCTGAGCTGAGGTGCTGAGTGAGAATTCCGCCCCATGCCAAAGTATCTACATGGAATTCTCCTTTTTTAGTCTAGATTGGTCGATGGAAAAAGATTCCGTAGGAGAGGCCCTAAGGCCTATCCTGAATGGCTGGGCGTCATCGCATTGGCACTTTTTCCTTTTCGTACGTGCCGTGTCACCCTTGGCCGTGCAGCCACGAAACTCTACAGATACAGAGCAGGGGTTCGAGGTCCACTTTGAACCATACTCTGTGCATATGCCATATGCCATATGGGACATTTCCAGGCCTGGATCTGCTATCTGGCGCCTCGCAAGACAACATGTCATCTCACTTCACAAACGCCAATTCTCAGTCTCTTGACAGCGCCCCCTTTGCGACCAGCCAGAGCGCGATGGATGGCCAGAAATGGGATGTCCCAAGCCCAACCTCGCTAATAAGCTTCCGTAACAATCCTGGTCGTCTAGAGATCATGTTGGTTCTCTGTGCCTGATGGGAGGGACTCGGTTGTCCTTTTGCGTTCACGGACCCAGGGGCCAGCGGCCGGATGCCAGATCGCAAAACATCGGCTAGCTCATCGCGTGATGCAGGACCGTGAACGCGCTCCATATTGCTAAGCTCCAGCTGCAGCTGCACGCGCGCGAGGGCTCGCGCGGCATCGGATCGACGCAGGAGGCGAGCTTCGGAAAGGAAAGAAGATGGAGGCGACCAGGTTCAACGGGTACGTAGTACGTACAAAGTCGCCAACCTTATCTTGCCATGTGGGAGCTATTCAAGCTGTGTTCTTCCGAAAAACCTTAATTCGGCGACATGCCTTCAGGATTCAGCGGGCTTGCGAAGCCTTCCTTAACTTGTGCTCGTGCCCCGTTATCGCACATGAAACTAACATAGACGCGAGAGGGTTTGAATTAGCTTTTGTATCCTCCCCCACGCATTAAGCTAGCTGCCTGACCACAGGGGAGATAGGGTGGCGAAAAATTGTCTGTGTCTCTCTCTCTCTCCTCTCTTTTCCTCTCCCTCTTCCCCCGCCCCCAGTAAACTTCGGATGGGCTGGCGGATAGAAAGTTCGGCATCCATTAAATCCTTTTCGACTAACGGAGAGGGTGACGTAGATGTCGTGCATTCCACCCCGCTTCGGAAGCGGTTAGCTCTACTACTGAGTACGTATACCACTGTGGCGTGCTGGTCCGAACTATGTCATTCGAGGAAGAGGGCACGTCAACGACGTCAAGCTGCTGACATGGCGACTAGAATCGTGCTGCCAGGGTGAGGAGGAGACAGACATCAGCGAAAATGAAGTCTTGCCACCTTTCTTCGGATGAACCTTTTGGTCGAATCGAACTCTTCGCCTCGTAGGCTTTGGATCACGGCATTGCGCAATGCCGGAACGATCCCCGAATTTCGATGTTGATGCCTAGTCAGACTAACACTGGGCGAACCGGGGTCGCATCACGGGGCACCACCCGCTTGAGATGACAGTAAGTACTCCGTACTGCTAGTTGTACGGAGTACTAAATTAATACATGTTATTAATAATGTAGAGTACTCGTAGCCGGGGCTGCGTGGAACGTCCCATTACTTGTACCTATCGGCCAATGCCCGTCGTTGCTCGAGATAGTTCTTTTGTTTTTACACCCAGCTCGAATGGAAACGCAAATGCCACGTCGATGGCTGTGCACCCCTGCTTGCAGCAAGCAGGTGTCCTTGCGCGTCGAGGACTCGAAGTATAGGCCATGTGCTGGTAGTCGGACTCGCCCGTAGTCCGGAAAGGCTCGGTGACAGGACAGAGGAGGTCTTGGGTGATAAGCACAGCAAAGCGAGGGAGGTGTTGTACTCCGTACGGGATTACCTACTGTAGTACAAACAAGCCGCTTCAAGTTTGTGTCAAGAATAATATCAGCCTTCTGGGCTGGGATTGGTCCGAGGATGACCGTGACTGCCGTGTGCGTGTGAGGCTCGAGAACAGAGATGGCATTTCCCGGCTTTACCTCGGCACTGCACACTGGGCTCTGGATACCGCGTACTCCGTACTTCGTACCCCGTAAGTTTGTCGCGTTGCGGTATTTGTCGGGGGGGACAAGGAGCAGCGCCTTGCGGCTTCAACTTCACTCGACCATTCAGCAACCGCCTGGTCCAGACTTCAGAGATAGAGCCAGGTGTCTTATCTACGGCTCAAGGCCTATTCGGGCATCGCGTCGAGTCCATTAATTTCCCAGCTTGGCTAGACGCCCTCACAAAGAACCCTGGGAACAATGCCCTTCTCCCATCACAGCCATTCCGGGCAATTCTGTCCCGGCCATGCTCAGGACTCTCTCGAAGAGATTGTTCTGACGGCCATCTCCAAAAACATACAAGACTTGGCCCTAACAGAACATATGCCACGTCATGATCAGGACAGCTATCCTGAAGAAATCAAGGCGGGGGTGACACTTGCCTGGCACTTGAACAATGAGAAGGCATATGTCGCCGAAGCCAAGCGACTGCGACAGAAATATGCGTCTCGAATTGGACTTCCTCTGGGGTTTGAGGGCGAATGGATCCGGCCTGGATCGGTTGACCTCATCAACCAAAGCATCAAAACGTACCAGTATGACTTTTTCATTGGGTCTGTCCACCACGTCCACACTGTTCCGATCGATTACGACCGCCAGATGTACGAACAGGCGCGTGACATAGCTGGGGGAACAGATGAACAGCTGTTTGCCGACTATTTCGATTCGCAGTTGGCCATGTTACAAGCCGTGAAGCCACCGGTGGTGGGTCACTTTGATCTCATTCGACTCAAGAGCGATCATCCCAATGCGGCATTCCAGAGCATGCCGGATGTGTGGCAACGAATCCTGCGCAATCTGGACTTCATCGCCTCTTATCACGGCGTGATGGAAGTGAATACAGCAGCTCTTCGGAAGGGAATGGATGAACCGTATCCCACCAAAGAAATATGCCAGGTACGCTCACGAACTGCCGGTTCCAGGACTGTGCCCAAAGCTGACCGGCCAGGCTGCTCTCTCGAGAGGCATCCGCTTCTGTCTGTCCGATGACAGCCATGGCGTCGGCCAGTTGGCTTCCCATTATGAACGTGCGTTGTCTTTTCTCGACGAGGTTGGAATGACGTCGGTCACTGTCCTGCGGCACGCTGCAGCTGTTGAGACTGCCTCACACCACGACGATCGCTTCCCTACCTTGCGATTAGATCAAATAGAGCTCAGCCAGGTGCGCGAACTTGCTTTTTGGGGAAAGCGACCTGCAACGCAACACACGGGCTGAGCGCCGGGATGCGGACCACACAAATACACCCTGAAAACCCCCACGCAAACAGGAGTTGTGGTTACCTCATTCAACCAACTGCACCTCTAAGAGCTCCTGACCCTGACCTGGTGCGTTATCTGCCTGAGAATATAGTTTGCATCTTAACTCATTTGGGAGCGGGACTGATGCATATCTGAAGATCGACAATTCGCACAGCCACCACTTATACGCCCATTAGAATCTCTGCTGCATTCTGCTGTGAGCACTTTTAGGTGCTTGAAGAATATGTTTGCTATGATCTATACTCGACAGAGCGGACCAGCCAGCTCTGACCATCTGAATCATCCCTCGACTTCTATGCTGATCTACCAAGGGATTTTTGCAATTGCGCCATCGTAGACCATGGGTGTCGGTCCAGAGAGCGGTTCGAGCATATGCCGCATTGTGGGTCGAACGTGCTGCTGACACACGGCCGAAAGATTCCACTACGTAGCTTGTGATACGTAGTATGTGTATCTGTGTACGGAGTAGAGGTCTTGCGAATGCTGTTGTTAGTCTATATGCCATGTGACGCCATGTGTTTTGGCGCGAGCAAGACCGTAGGAGGATAGAATGTGAGCAGAGCGGGTGGCAGTGATGGCGGCCATGAAGAGCCAGGAAGACCGTTGGGTAGCCATTTGTCACTGTGTATGGCCACGAAGACTTGAATCGGTGGCCGGTCGAGCAGGGGGTGCGGAGAGATCAAAGACTCAACTCGAGCAACCATGTGGAGCAGCTGATGGTGCCAAAGCTCCACAGGATAGGTAAAGCAACGTCGATCCGAAGAGGAGGGGTTCATCCAAGGGTTGCCCTGTGACTGGGTACCAACGAACGTTTAGTGACGGAAGCATCCCTGAACTGGTTTCTTTGGGCCCGGCTTGTGACGCTCATCCGATGCCTTCTCGCAAGACTCGCAAAGACCTGCGCGGGCCCCACATTGCAGTTAAAGGCTGACGCGAGGTTGCGCATGCAGCACAAAATGAAGGAGGTCGTCAGGCAGGCACACATTTGCAGAGCGGCACACCCCCCAGAGCTTGACCAGAGAGGAAAGGTCGGCGTCACCCAAGTTTGTTGGCGTCACCAGCGTCAGCGTGCTGCCTTACGTGATTGAAAGCGTGGCCCGGATGGGCACATTGGACAGAAGAAAAAGCGGAACACCTCGCTTGTCGACGGGACGACAGGTAAAAGATAACCGAGACATGTCGAGAGATCCCCTCCACCGGGTCGCCTCGGTCTAGAGTTAGCGGTGTCAATCCATGAGCAGACACCGCGACAAGTTACTGTCAAATGGTTTTGCCCTGGGCGTGGGAGGAATCGAAGGTAAATCGATGAAGTCGATGGCTCAAGTTCTCATCCCGTAAAGTGAGAAGGTGCTGGCCAGGGACGGAACAAACGCTACGTGTACCGTATGTCCGAGTCCCTGTCTCCATCTCTTTGGGACAATACAGAGTAGCGTATGGCAAGTTCAGCCGGGGCAGCACGGCATGCAGTCTCTGTCGATGCATGGAAAAGCGGTGACTGATTCGGAAGCGGCGTGGCTACTATCTAGGGTTAGGTGGTGCTGCTGCCACCGCAGCGGTGACCTGCGTTGAGATACAAGTCCAGCTGGGTTGTCAAGTAGAGATGCGATTTCTCAGTCATCCGGCAGGGTAGTATGTAGGCCTATGGCAAGTGCTGGAATAAGCTTCCGATATGTGATAACTGCAGCCGATAAATCTCTGCGCGCAAAGGGTGCTTCGTGGGGACTCACACACTGCAGTGACTGCACAGCTCTTGACAGGAGCCGAGTTAGCCTTGGCCGGCTTTGCTCGAAAATGGCGGTGACACGTCAACCAGCGCACTGGCAACTGGCTCCCGCAGCCCGGCGCGATCACGTCAAAGACTACAGAGCACTCCGTAAAGTACCTGGAGTCCAGGTCAGATCCACCCAGCCCGAGTCGGTCTGGAGGTACAGGCAGGGGTCGGTCACCGATGCACCAGCAGGCACACGCTGCAGTGGACACCGCCTCATCGCGGCACGGGATCGTGATGGTTGGGTTGTCCTTTGATGCTCGGCCGGTGGTAATTAAGGGAGGGAACGGGCAAGGATACGCCAGCCGGCAGTTGTGACAGCATCAGCTCAGCTCTCCTTGCGGCGGGCAGAGCGAATGAAAACACACAGCACATTGGAAGACACTTAGCTGACCCATAAGCAACGCAAGGTGGCGTTCGCAGGCTTTGTTGGACGAGATTTCTGAGTGTCACCGGTGCAGGTGCAGCCAGGTGCAGCCAGGTGCAGGCACAGGCGCAGGCAGGCGCAGGCGCAGGCGTACCTCGCTGTAACTACTCCGGACAGAGCGACACAGACGCAGGTTGATAACACAAGCTGTAGTACGAACTACGTACTACTTGCTGCTGCGACCACTAGTGCCAAACTGCCCCGCTGTGCTGGGGGACAATAATCTGCCTTGTTTCCTCTTTGGCCTGCGCTCCGGCCGCTGCCCCTCACTGCGCTCACAAATTTCTCTGCACCAAGGGAACCCCACCCTGCCACCATAGCCTGCGGTCGCTCTGTTCAGTGTTCAGTCCTCTTTCGTCTCCTCCTGCCTCTGCGCGGCCGCCCCACGGGCCATTTCTGTTTCCAATGCATGCACTCACTGCACTGCCATCCACCTTACAGGTCGTTAATTCGTCCGCACAGGGTTGGCGCGGCCGGCGCATCACTGCACTCCTGCATCCGACCGGGCTGACTAGTAGCACATCATTATTACCCAGGCTTCGCTGTATCCATACTTGTCACTTCTGTCCCGCGCGTGCATCCCCATCTGCTTGATGATCGCCCTCCCATCACAATTCCATTTCTCTGCCCCAACCAGTATCTTTCCGGCCCAGGACCCCTAATCCCTGCAGGTTCTGGCAAGCTCATGGCTCTCCGGCAGGCGATCCCCTAATTTGCTCCCTGTCAGAGCCTGACGTGCCCAACACTGTCATTTTTGTAACGCGCTACACGTCGGCAGCGGTACACACGGTAGCACCGCCAAACCACCATCCGTACTTTCCACTATCAACACGCATCGTTGCGTCCTTTAGCCTTCTGTCATTCGTGTCCTCCGTACCGAGAAATCGTTCTGTGCCTTGTCTCCCTGTCTCCGATCTGGCTCCGCCCGGTCTCTCGTTCAGGCCAGCCCTTCCCGGTAGGGGAATCTGCCAACTTGCCGGTGTCATATTCTTTTCTGGCGAATCCTCTTCTTCTTCCTCTTGATTGATCGCTCCTTCTCCCTGGCTCCCTTCGCACTAGGCGAAACACCCACTGTCGCCCGCCGCCGCCTTTGCCCAGCTACGTACCAGCTACCGCCGGATTCCCGCCCACCTGCTCGGTCGCATAATCATAACCACTTTGGCCAAATCAAAGAGCAGGACTTCTCTTGCCAAGGGGCTCAGGTGGGCTTTAAAAGGACATCCCTACCTCCAGACTCTCTGATACCAACCTGCTCGTGAAGACTTCTACACAGTTGTCCTCTGCTCTCGATTACGCTGGCTCCTCTCTGTCCTCCGTCACAACTCTATTGAAGACCCCGCCTGTGATCTCTAAAGTCTATCTGGTCCACTGTGGTCTCACGACAATGTCTCAATTTGAAAGGAAGGTCATCACCCCCGGCAACGGGGTCGATTATCCCCAGACCGGCGACCAAGTCACGATAGAGTACACTGGTTGGCTCTTCGACCCCTCGAAAGCCGCAAATGGGTTCAAGGGCACACAGTATGTTCATCGTCGGCAATTCCACTCCGTGCCCATCCTCGATTCTGACTGCTTTGGTCCAGGTTCGATTCTTCCGTCGGTCGTGGAGACTTCCAGACCCAGATCGGGGTCGGTAGGGTCATCCCAGGTAGGCCTTTCCGAGACAGACGTGCTGTGGTTAGAGCATCTTCTGACCATCATCACGCTGGGCAGGTTGGGACGTGGGTGTGAAACAAATGTCTTTGGGAGAGAAGAGCACTTTGATCATTCCGGGGTGAGTCTCCATCGTTACATCTGCCTCTCCCTTGGTATTACGCGCAGCGTGGAAGAGGCCTGTCATATCCAGAAATCTCAGTCCGGTTGCACTTTTGACATCAATACTCCCTGGTTCACTCGGTACCCAGCCTCATGACTGACTATTTTTTGACTATTTTCTAGGAATATGGCATATGGAGAACGGTTAGTGCTTTACAACTTGTCGCAGAAAATAATCGTCGATCCTACCGATGCCATGTCCCGGCATCCGCCAGTCACGGTGCTGCAATCATTGTTCAGTGCGAACTGAAGCAGCCGGGGCTCAGCTGCGTCGGCATGGAACCTCCCTTTGCTGGGATAGGTCATCGCCACACCTCAAAAGAAGAAGAAAACACCCTTGCTGAAACCGCGCGGCAAAGACGCTGACTTCTTGTCCAATATTTAGTGGATTTCCCGGCCTCATCCCCCAGAATGCGACCTTGATCTTGTAAGCCACCTTTTCTTCCAGCCCTACCGCTCTTTTTGAGGCATTATGGCGACATTCCACCGGCATCAGCATCTCTGCTGCCTGGCCCTGGGCATCTCAAACGCCAAAACACGCAAGCGTCTACATACAGCCGCATGAAGTCCTGGGAATTTGATTTGCTGACAACTCTCCTCCTCCCCAGTGACGTACATCTCAAAGGCATTGGTCACAAGAAGACCTGAAACCTCGTCCGGCTCACACGAACGGTGGACTCGGTAACGACAGACGGCATCATGGGAACGGCGGCATTGTGTTTATCATGGGATGACTTCACGCATGGGAGGTTGTCTTTTGCTAAGTTTTACGTCCGGCGTCATCAGCAGGTGTTTCCTTAGCTCGTCTTTTGCTTACGACGGATAATGAGACTAAAGAGCCTGCATGGTCGCTGTTTCTGAACAGATGGCGAAGATAAAGTCACACTACAGTTTCACAAACCCCTCTTCTCCTTGTCTCACGCCACTGTGCTTGCGAGCTGAGCGCTCCTTGCATGCATTTTCTGCGACCACCGTATTTGCATATCTACAGGCTTGCCACCTTGAGTGGCGTTTGGAAGCTGTACCAGCAGCAAGCCGGTCGAGACTAAGAAGCGTGATCTGAAGGGAACACAACCGTTCTCGAAGCTACCCATTATGTGCCACAGCTTGCTCCTCGGTGTCCCCTAGTCAGAACTAGGTCGGCCACTGTGCTTCTTTCTCAAAAGCCCAATGCCTAAGGAGGATGGACCCATACACCCACCCCCCCTAGCAGTGGCATTCATTCTTACTCGTCCTAATTCCCATGAACAGCGCAGCTGTCCTACAGCGAAACACGACCGTGTACCGCCAGGTCATCGGCTGTCTGGAATCTTTCAGAGGGTTATTCTGCGCGCGGCAGTAGGCGCCCTGCATGTTGGCACTCGATCATGGCCCAGGTGGCTTGCGCAACCACGAACAAGCGGTAAGCATTGGATTCTTCTTTTGGTGATGGGGGAGACCTGATCCACTACGATTGAGTCGCAGCATCTAGTGATAGTGCCACCTCGCCCACGATCTACACGGCTTGACTGGTATTGATTGGACAGGTTGTGGGTTGTATTTTCCCGCCGCGAAAGTACCCCTCGGCTAGGTAAAGACAGAGGTCAAGTCTTTGCCAGCGGACTTTGTTTGTGTACGGATAGCAGACGAGGTGAAGAAGGCCTCTGAGAGATCTCAGATATAGAAAGAACCTAATACAGTAACCGAGACCAGGGCCACGACGACCTTCGCTCCTACTACTACTCAGTACTACTAGGCATCGGCGTGGTCCGTCGGTCATGGCACCTACATGGTAACAGCGCAGGAGCGGAGTTTGATTCCGTTCTCTGGGTATGTATTAGTCAAGTGATTAATTACCATCTGGCTGGTCAAGTGGCATGATCCCTTTTCGATTTCTTTCAGCATCTGCATCCAGCTATCCGTACAGAGAACTAGTTAATTAGTAGTGTCTCGGCTTAGCCTCAGCAAGTTGTGGGGCGTAGGAGGCCAAGGGGCGTTTAGTGACTTTACGGTACTCTGGATGCAGAATCGGTGCAGCAAAGTCCTGCAGCTTGCGAGAATGCGGGATGCAGATGAAGTCGCGTGTCCCATCAACATCTCTGCAATATCTTGTGACGCATGTGGCATGCGAGTGGGCATGCAAGTGAGGACCCGTTGGCGGCGGATCCAGTAAAAGCAGCTCTGACCAGGATAGAGGATAGGTCGCTTTTGCTTGCTGGCCGATCTTCGGGCGAAGGGGAATGGCCTCCTCGATCGGTCAGTCCGAGTCCACGGCAGAGAAACGACCAGCTTCTTCAGAATCAGCTTCCATCTTCTACGATGTGGCCAAGTGAAATCTTCCCACCGCCGCTGTTGGACATGCCAAATGCAGAGCAGAGCCTTGTGCCCCAACGGTGGAGATATGACTGGTGCGGGAATCCTCTAATTTTACTAGATATATCAAACTCTAAACAACGTGGGTGGCCTCGCTGCTGAACAACATGTTTCGATTTAATCAGGTCTCAACCCTTCGACCTCTGGTTCTGGGACAAGCACAACCACCCCACCGGGTAGTACGGCACATCCGAGACCAGTCCGTATTGCGTAGTGGCGTCAACGGTCCGCAATTAATGATGATGATTGAAGGAGAAAACCACATGGACACTGGGACAGAATGTTGGAACGGTGAAGCCGACTAGTTAGTAGTGGTTCGTTCGCTTCGCCCCTCGTCTGCCTCAGGGCCCCATCGACCTAGTCCTGTACAGTGTACGGAGTATACTAAGTCCTATACAAGAGTAGGGCCGAAGCGTGCATAAACGGCGCTGGGTAGACGACCTATAGGATCGCCAAACCGCAGAGTTGGTGATCGTCTACCCTGTGCATAATTTGTCAGCCGTGCAGAATACTATTCCGTCTTCAACTACCGTTCTGTCCTCCAGAGTATGTACAGTAGTAGTGGGATGTCGAGTATGTACGGAGTTAGTAGTGGGATGTCGAATACCTGGGATGGCTGCTAGGTGGAATAATGTCACTTCACGTTGAGCAGCACCAGTAGTAAGCTGTACAAGATACTTCTCTGTAGCTCGATTCAACATACAGTATCCCGTACCCGTACCGATACTCTGTAGAGCCTTGCCAAGGTAGGCAGGTGTGAAACTACGGCACACTGGCACAATACACGCCTGAAGCCCGCAATAGTTAACAATTAATGATACCAAGTGTGCCTCGTGGAGCCTGAGCCACTCGACTTATCGGCCTGTACAGTGTACGGAGTACTTCGTATGGAGGACGGATACTCGGTCCAGAAGTACGTACGTGGTACTCCGTACTGTACTCTGGAATTGTGGAATTAGGCCAAGATCGCTTGAGGATCTCATAGGGATCACGCGGAATGATCGCTCTCGTCTGGTTTGCGGGTTCGCTTGTACTATTATGAGTAACAATATGAAACAAAAGAGAATCCATCCCACAATATTTGGACATCCCGCCCAATGTATTGTTAGTCTTATTCTAGATCCGGAGATCCGGCCCGAAAGAGAAAAAGATGCTTCCTAGACCGCTCGGAACTCTGTAGATTCGACTCCTCGCATAGCATTATTCCGAGTGTCTTTTTGCGTGCTCTGCTCATCAAATCCTGACGACTTCTCTGACCTTTCTGTCCTCCCCCACCACCAGGCGCAGCTGGCGGCCCCTCCAATCCGTTCTCGCGCCGTCGAAACTAAACACGCCTTCTCGTAGCGTGTCAGTGTACAGCTCGTACGCAGGATAGTAACCGTCGACGAACTCCTTGACCTGGACGTCCGTCATGCCGGTGCCGCGAGTTGCGCGCAAGCCGGCCTCCTGTTCCACGCGCCATCTGTACACGTACTGCGGGTTTTGGGCGTCGATATGGATGAAGGCGTCGAGCTGCGCCGTCAGTGCATCGTAGGACTTCAACGCCTCGTTGATGGTCGTGACGCTTTCCAGCGTGTTGTGGCCCAGTCGGCCCGTGTAAGGATTGGAAGGCGTGGACTTTTGCCGCGCCTGCACCGCGGCGGCGTGCTTTGCCACGAGGGCCTCCTCCGAGAGTGGGCGGAACCCGACACACCAACCTTCAAAGAGAACCACGCGCACGGGCGACGATGGGGCGGTGTTGACTGGTTCCCACTCGCTCTCGGGGATGCGGTCCCCCTGACCCGAGAACGCGGCCTTGTTGTACTGTGGGATCTTGGTGGGTTTGTTCTGTTTTAGACTCGCGAACACCGACAGCGCAAGCGGGATGTCGTGAGTGGACGGTTGTCCGCGGTGCTGGAGCAGCGGGTTGTCTGAATGCTTGTTGGCGAGGGCCACCTGGTCGGCATGGCTGAGATAGAAATCGTCCAGCGAGAACACCACCGTCGACAGGTTGTGTGGGGGAGAAGACAATGTTCTCTTCAGAATCTCGACCAGCACCGACTTACCGGCGCCTTGGACGCCGTTCAGGCCGATGAAGAATGGCGCTGGGCTGGCCTCGCTCAAGTGTTGCGCTTGATGCTCGGATAACAGCGACAGAATGAACGGGACTACATACGGCGCCTTATCGTCTTGGATTTCGGTTTCGGGCATTTTCTGTTTGGGCCTTTGCTCAGCAGGGCCAAGGTCAGGTCATTTCATCAACATCAAGGTCAACAACGATACGGAATGACGGGTTTACGGATGAGTAGAGAGAAGTGTGTGTCCAGGACGTAAGTCGTAGATATTTGTTTGGCGTTGGGGAGCGGCTATAAAATTGGCCGACGTGACAAGCAATCCGGACTGCTGCCCGGCTCATATGTACCTGTGTACAGTGTATGTACTCCGGACACAAGCTCTGAGCGATCCAGTGGCTGCGGGCTCGGCACTGCTCCCGTTCGTCTAATGGCAGACGTATATATAGACGTGGTTATTGAATGTTCTCATTGCCACCGAGGCCTACCGATGAGGGGGCTGAACGTGGTGTTGCAGGATTAAGGTAGAGATAGGTAATTAGGTATACCTACTCGGTACATATATAGGTACCTAGGTAGCCTAACGGCCTTAGGGCCACCTAGGTGGTAGGTACGTACCTTAGGTACCTAAGTTAGTAAGGTTACTTAGGTAATAGGTGCCTAGAAGTCTAAACCTTAGGACCCTTGGCCCATCGCCATTGGCTAAGAATTAGGAGACTGCCAGGCAGGCTTAGGCTTAGGGGCTACATCTACAGTAAGCCATCCTGTCATGTGCCTACCCAAGTAGGGTTCGGCAACAACGTGCCACTTCACATGTCAACAATTGGCCCATTTTGAGCGTTATGCGAGGCGGAGGCGACAATCAATCTGAACACAGTACGGCCAACGTACGGACGTACGGGGAACTGTGAGACTTAATGCTCGCTTGCAGTATAGCCATAGTGAAGCGAGCAGAAGATGCCGAATATTGATCAGGAGTAGTGTCACCTACGGAGCAGGTATGTGGCCAAGGGTAAAGACTAGGTACCTACCTAAAGAGCGTTGCTGGTAACTACATACCTACGGAGGTCATGCCCACCCCCGGGCGTGCTTTGCCACGGGTAGGTACCTTACCTGGGCACCTACTGGGTACGCTCTCCGACTCTTCTGTACGGCGCTCCAATAAGGCTCGAGGCGGAGGTGTCACATGATCCCAAACCGAGGCTTTCGTTGCCTCGGCTCCAAATCCGAAATGCCGCTTACTCTGGAGTACAGTATCCGTACACAGCGGCAGGACGAAGCGGCAGACGGTGACGTCCAAACACATGCCACAGCGCAGTTCTGTACTCTGTTTTGTCCTGTCACTACCCTTCGAGTGCTTCTAATCGCACATCATTCTGTCTATCTCTCGATTCTCTCCTGAACTACCTCTACCAAGTTGTCTTCCTTGCCGTCCCTCATCCGCCTCTGGTTGTAAACCATCCTTCCGTACCCGCATGAGCAGCAAGTAAGATGGGACAAGAGTTGCGTTTCGACAGCCAGACCGTTGTGGTCACTGGTGCAGGCGGAGGCCTGGGGAAAGCATACGCCCTGTTCTTTGCATCAAGAGGTGCCAACGTTGTCGTCAATGACTTGGGCGGTTCTTTCAAGGGTGAAGGTGCAGACACAAAGGTGCGTACTGGCATTCTGTTGCCCCATCCCCATGCTCTGAACTGCGTGAGGTGGCATTTCTGACGTGAGCATCAGGCTGCCGACGTGGTGGTCAATGAGATCAAGGCCGCCGGCGGGAAAGCCGTGGCCAACTATGACAGTGTCGAAAACGGCGACAAGATCATCCAGACGGCTATTGATAACTTCGGCCGCATCGATGTCCTCATCAACAACGCCGGCATCCTGCGAGACGTCAGCTTCAAAAACATCAAAGATTCCGATTGGGACTTGGTCAATGCCGTTCATATCAAGGGTGCATACAAGTGCGCAAGAGCTGCTTGGACACACTTCAGGAAACAAAAGTACGGTCGAGTCATCAATACTGCTTCTGCCGCAGGCTTGTTCGGCAGCTTCGGTCAAACCAACTACTCGGCTGCAAAACTCGCCCAGGTCGGCTTCACCGAGACCTTGGCCAAGGAAGGTGCCAAATACAACATCATTGCCAATGTCATTGCACCCATCGCCGCCAGCCGAATGACCGCGACCGTCATGCCACCCGACGTGCTCAACAACTTGAAGCCTGAATGGGTTGTTCCCTTGGTTGCGGTCTTGGTCCACCCTTCCAATACTCACGAAAGCGGCTCCATTTTCGAGGTCGGCGGCGGCCACATTGCAAAGTTGAGATGGGAGCGTGCCAAAGGTCTTCTGCTCAAAGCCGATGAGACCTATACGCCTGGTGCCATTCTGAAGAGATGGGACGAAGTCAACGACTTCTCCGAGCCGGAGTATCCCACTGGCCCTGCGGATATGGTCACTAAACTTGAAGAGTCGCTCAAGATAGGGCGGAACGATCCCGGTGAGGAGATCAGGTTTGACGGAAAAGTGGTTTTGGTGACCGGCGGTGGTGCTGGGTACGTTCCACATATGACCACCATTGCGATTTCATGCTAACAGCCCCAGTCTGGGCCGTGCATACTCTCTGGCCTTTGCCAAACTCGGCGCTTCCGTGGTGGTTAACGATCTTGTGAACCCCGACACAGTCGTGCAGGAGATTCAAAAGCTTGGTGGCAAGGCGGTGGGCAACAAAGCTTCCGTTGAAGACGGAGAGGCCGTTGTCAAGACCGCTATCGACACCTACGGGAGAATTGATATCCTGATCAACAACGCCGGCATCCTCAGGGACAAGGCCTTCGCCAACATGACCGATGAGCAATGGGATATCATCTTGGCTGTCCATCTCCGCGGTACCTACAAGGTGACCAAGGCCGCATACCCCTACATGGTGAAGCAGAAATACGGCAGAATCATCAACACCACCAGCACTAGTGGCATCTATGGCAACTTTGGACAAGCCAACTATGCCGCAGCAGTAAGTCGCCTAGCCGAATATTGTGCCACCAGAGCTGTACTGATGAGAGCAGAAACTTGGCATTCTTGGGTTCTCCCGAGCTCTGGCATTGGAAGGCCGAAAGAACAACATCTTCGTCAACACCATCGCGCCAAACGCCGGGACCGCGCTCACCCGAACAATCTTACCCGAGGAACTGGTGCAAGCATTTAAGCCTGAATACGTCGCCCCACTTGTCCTGCTGCTGTCCTCCGACAAGACCCCAGACCCCCCAACAGGTCTACTCTTCGAGGTCGGCAGTGGCTGGCAAGGCCGGACGAGATGGCAGCGGTCAGGAGGGGTGGGATTCCCCATCGATGTTCCCTTGACTCCTGAGCATGTGGTCGAGAAATGGGCCAAGGTCGTTGACTTCGATGACGGCCGTGCGGATCACCCTGAGTCTCCTCAAGACGGCCTCAAGGCCATCATGGCTAACATGCAGAACAAGAGTACGGAGTCTTCCAGCTCAGGCGACGAGAATGATTACCTTGGGGCCATTGAAAAGGCAAAGAAGGCCAAGGCTAAGGGTACCAGCTTCAGCTATGATGACAGGGACGTCATCCTCTACAATTTGTCCCTGAACGCACACAGGACGCAACTACCTCTGGTGTATGAGAATGACGACAACTTCCAAGTGCTGCCGACATTTGGTGTCATCCCATACTTCAACGCCGAATCTCCTTTCAGCTTTGACGAGATTGTGCCAAATTTCTCACCGATGCTGTTGCTCCATGGTGAACAGTACCTGGAAATCCGAAAGTATCCGATCCCGACACAGGCGAAGACGGTCTCCTATCCCAAGCTTATTGAAGTTGTCGACAAGGGCAGCGCGGCGATCGTTGCCACCGGTGTCACCACCAAGGATGCAAACACCGGAGAAGATCTGTTCTACAACGAATCCACAGTTTTCATCCGGGGAGCTGGCGGGTTCGGAGGACCGAAGAAGGGATCCAATCGTGGCAATGCCACCGCGATCTACCAGCCACCCAAGCGTGCCCCCGACGCCGTTGTCGAGGAAGCCACCTCGCCAGATCAGGCCGCTTTATACAGACTGAACGGTGACCGAAATCCTCTGCACATCGATCCAGAGTTCAGCAAGGTCGGTGGGTTCAAGGAGCCCATCCTCCACGGGCTATGCTTCTTTGGCTTTAGTGGCAAGCACATCGTTCAGACGTATGGTTTGTTCAAGAGTATCAAGGTCCGCTTTGCCGGCACTGTCCTCCCCGGACAGACCCTGGTCACCGAACTGTGGAAGGAGGGTAACAAGGTCATCTTCCAGACCAAGGTGAAAGAGACTGGCAAGTTGGCCATTGCTGGCGCGGGAGCAGAATTGCTGGAAGGCCCCAAGCCGAAATTGTAAACTTAGTCTAAGCGCGATCTATCTGATTTTCCAAAGGTTCGAGGTGGAGGGTCTTCTCCCGGTCTCCAAGCATATACACTTCCCTCACGGCTGCTGCATGTCAGTGACGGAAGCCCGCGGCCCTCACAGACGCAGATGTGCTTCTTACATTTTCCTGGCCGCTGCCGTGGCATCTTCGTAAAAGCGTAATGTGATGGGAGGATGTGCTTCTGTTCGACAGAGACCGCAAACACATTCATCCCGCGTTTTAGCACTTGGATCGGTCGTTCCCAGCTGTATTGGTTCACGCTCTCCTTGATAACCTCACAGCTTACAGCTTACATACGTACAGCTTAAGGGGCTTTTTTATAGGCACCGGACTTAGGGGGAGGAAGCCGAAAGTGGAGTCCCCCGGGCCTCTTTATTTGAGTACGTTATATATCTAGCCTGCCGAAAACTTGCAAATTTCTCGATCACAAATTTGATCAAGGCGTAAGTGCATCATAGGTCATTTCTGTAGTTCTTCTTACTCACAATTTCTTTAGTCAATGGTCTAGTGGTATGATTGTCGCTTCGGGTGTCTCTTGGTTGAAAAAGCCATGAACTGTGACAGGCCTCGGGTTCGAATCCCGATTGAGCCCGTTTTTTTGGTCTTTCAGACTATCATAATTTATTTTTGGCTGCTAGTAAAGACTGGCGATGAGGATGATGATAGGTTTAAGCTGTTTCGGAACCCAAGGCATCTGAGATAATCATTCGCTTACTTTATGAATCGAATACTCCACATATCACCACCACTCTCCAAAGATTCACACAGCTCAAGAGCAGGACGACTGGGTGCCCATACGCTACTGAACAGTGTCTAAATGTCCCATTTGCCTTACAGATAGCTAGGAGCTTTCTGATTGAGCAACAGGCTGGTACTACTCGGAACGGTGTCTTAATTTGCAGCATCCGGATCTCCAAGTGAGGCTGGTACTGTACGGGGGCAACCAGCCTTGCTAACATTGCCAACATCGAACACATACCATGACAGCCAACCCGAAACCGGAACACCCAACACTCACAGCTTCGAGGAAACCAGAGTCTCCAATGCCGCGTCTCCAGCTGCCGCCCAACCTCAAGTTCGGCCCCTTCCCCGTCTCCCAGCAAGTGTTTCATCTCTCGCGCTCCCGCCTATCTTTTGGCCTGGTGAATCTCAAACCCCTGCTGCCCGGACACGTGCTGATCTGCCCGGTGCGATGTGTGCCTCGTCTTGCGCAACTCAGCCCTGCCGAGACGGCCGATCTCTTCAAGACGGCCCAACGCGTCTCGCGGACCCTAGAGCGCCTGTACTCAGCCAGCGCCTTTAACATCGCCGTCCAGGATGGCGTGGACGCCGGCCAGTCTGTGCCCCATGTCCATGTGCATGTCATTCCGAGGCGGAGAGGAGACTACGACCACAAAGGCGGCGGAGATCAGCTTTACAACGCAATGGACGGCGAGGACGGAGACGTTGGAAAGGCTTTTCTCGATATGCAGCGTCAACGCGGCGAGCTGGCTCGCCAGAGGAAAGATTTCGCCAACGGTCCTGACGGCGACAGCGACAGGAAGCCCCGAAATCAGGAGGAGATGGCCAAGGAGGCAGTTTGGCTGAGGGAGGAAATGGAAACAGACCGTGTGCGCGGCGAAGAAAAAGAACAAGACAACTGAGAGACGGAGGGTGGTGAGCTATCATGGATGGACAATGTCCGATCACCGCCGTTCATGCAGGTCGCAACTCGTCTACATACTCTTAAGAACTGTTTCAAAATTCGGAAATTCGCGCTGTGCTCAAGAAGACGCACCGCACCGGTGCATATGTCTCGAGGTTTCTAGGCTCAATCAGCGAATAAACAGGAGTCTCGCCTGGCCGTCGGTGTCTATCTATGGCTTTCTGGGTATCACTGTTACGATGTTGCGCCCGATCCTGTCACATCCGTCCAATTCATGCTCTGCAGACCATCTCATGACCCCACATCCCCGTTCGTCTCCGTCTTCCCGTTATCATAGTAAGCATCCTGTCGCTCCTTGTTCGTCGCCGTGGGTCCTTGGGGCTGTATGTCCTTGCTTTGCCATAGCATCGTTCGTTCGTCCAGAATTTCCCGCGCCCACGCCTTCATTTCTTCCAGAGAGATCTTCGTAGCCACCCAACTAAATTCGCTGAGATCGATGGTGCAGTTGCTGGCCCGCTCATACTCCACCATCTGCAGGATCAACTCGATCTTATCGACATCATGGACAAACTTTGATTCCAGAGTGTCGCCGTCTTCGTATTCCTGCCAAACGGCGCGTATATCTTTCCCAGGGATCCCTCCGTGGACTTTGCCGAGCAACGAATCTGCGACCCAATCCATGGTTTCGGTCTCACGTCTGCTTTTCTCCACCTTGGGTACGCCGTCCACAGGAGTCAGGTCGCCAACCAGCCCCTCAGCCATGTCGTGCACCAGAGCCATTTTGGTACAGCGCGGGATATCCAATCGTGAGCTCAACGCCGGCGGTGCAAGCATGGTGATCAACGACATGCGGTACATATGATCTGCTATCGATTCCCCTTTGAAGATGCCAAATCTACGCCATCCCTCACGCTTCTCGATTTTCAGTCGCTCGACATAGTGGAAGAATGAGACCGGAGAGGAAGTGTTTTCGGCCGGCGGGTTCGGAAGATCTTTGAGCACGGCTCGGACGGACCACGGGTTGGGCTTGGGTAGGAGAGAGGTGTGCGAGGTCCCAGCCCTAGCATCCGCTGGAGGAACTGCATGTCTGAGTTAGCGAAAGCATTGAGAAAGGTGAAGTCGCATACCTTGAGGTTGGGGGGTAGTCATGGCGGTGGGGCTGACAGGAGTAGAGAGTTGGGATGTAATTAACAGAGAAACAGAGTTAAGGGACCAGAACAACCTTTATACCGGCGTCCTGCCAGGTCTATGTACAGCGACAAACACGCAGACACAAAGAACAAGCAAAAGATCAAGGCTGTACTCTGAGGCGAGTGTGGAAAAACGCAGTCTGAATTCTCTCGTTTCTGCTTTGTTTACCAGCTGACGTTGCGTGCCGTCCCGCCGCCGCCGCCCACCCACTATTCATTCGTCTGTAATATCAACACATTTGCTCTGTACAGTTTGTTGGGAGTGGCCTGTCCAGGGGACAGATGATTTTCAGGAGGGCCATTGATCTTCCTACCATGCCGAATGAGCCCCTATGGATCGTTCAAGTCCAACCACCGGCGCTCCCAAGCCAGCTCATCAGATCCAATGGCGTCCGCGAAGCGACGTCGCCGTCTTCGTCAGAACTCTCCATCTCCTGGATCTGGACCTCCTCCCCGATTTCCCGGGGATAGCTGAATCGACCTTTGCCAGGACCACATCCACTTCCGCGTCCATGTCTAGGTCGGCAGCAAGTCAGCCACAAACCCCTCAGTCTCGCATCAAAGCAGTTGAGTGGAGTTTCTACCGGCTCTTCCAGATCTACGACGCCGAAGGTACACGCGCAAAGCTAGCGAGCCATTTCCCGCCCGCGGCACCCATCCAATCGTTAAACCTCCGTGCCGGGATTTACAAATGGCTGACCGAGCTGAAGAAGGACGGCATACTTCCCCGTGAGACGGTGTTGCGGAAGACGATGCTGGATGAATGTAAAGGCGAGAAGTTTGAGGAGTTGCTCGCCGCCTTCGCCATGCTTGTTTTACGGGCAAGTCTGGCGAGGAACGCCGATCAGTCTGTCAAGGGCAGGGAAAGATGGACTGGGGCAGTCAAGACATGTCGAACTCCAGATGGAGAAGACGTTGTTCCATTGATCCTTGCCCATCGATTCCTCCTCCAGCAATCGCTGCGAAAGCGTCAGGATCTTCGCGAAAAAGCTACCGTCCACGCGCACGACCTGAAACGACTCCAAAGCGATATCACGACGAGGCTGCAGCTGGCGTCGCAACCAGGAGACGTTGAAGAATTGTCTGCGGAGGAGTACGAGGTGCTAAAGGATCAGGTCAATCATGCATTTGCCGCGGACCGACAATGGGCCGCCTATATCCTGCAGGGCAATCCTGCATCCACGACCCTTTCCGCTGCGACGCAAGAGGCACTCGATTGGACTTCCGGAGAATCCGCTCCGTCTATGTCGGGCGTGGAGGATCGGTTTCAAGACACCCTGGACAGCTCGCAGGCTGAACAAGCGATGAAGCGCTTACGACAGTCCACACTAGATCACCAGGCACAAGTACAGCGCCTGGAACGTCTCCGGACGTCTCTGCTCGCAACCACTCAGTCACAACCCCGGCCTACTCCTTCGCCTACATCCACGCTCCCACCTGCGCCGGTGGGTGCCAGACCTACCGAAAGCAGAGATCAGAAGAAAACCTCGGCCGGATCACGCTTCAACAAACACCAGACGCTGACCGTCACAAGCCTTATGGGCTAATATATTCGGCCAACCAGGCAATACGATGCAGACAATACGAAGCTTTGTCTAGCCACCTACATATTTGGGTGTAACACGTATCTCAGGCCTCCAGAGTCTGTCTGTCTAGGGCCAACACTCCCTACGCACATCTCCCCGTCGCCCAGGACGAAACGACCGACCATGCAGAGCAGTATCTCTGGCGGAGATAGATGTTTCCCGGAGCACGTCCTCGAAGTACGGATACACTATGTTGCGTTTGCGCCTCTACCCGTGAGATCGAAGAACCAACCACTCATGCCTTAGGAGAGGGATGTCCCCCCTCAGGCGAGCGGTCCCGGCTCGGCATGCTAGACACGCCCACCTCTCTATCTGGGGCGATGGGTGGTCTGTTTATGCAAAGGAAAGGCCCAGCGCACCAAGTTGGGCAGGATGGAGCGGAAAGAAATCGGCGCTGAATCCGATTTCATTGGTGCTTCTTCTCCTACATGCGACAAACAATGCACTCACCTCTGTCTGGTCTGTTGAGCCATGCAGTCGAGCGCTACAGCATTCCCATTACCTGGATGCATTGACTACAGAGTAGATGATTCGACACGCCTGTCTTCGGCTGGAATCTGGGATCTGGGATCGGGTATCTGGCATCTAAGTATCCGGATAATCGCCCATCGTGTATAACCTCCCACTTTGCCTCTACCCGTGACTCCAGACTGCCGCCACCGCCTCTTGGGGGGTAGAACTCTAGCAACTGTTGTGGCGGGGGTGACAAGCTACCTTACGGGCTAAGCCCAGAGCCCTGGCCGAACATAGTCCCTCTCCCATCTCTCTAAACTCTTGCCATTGCCATCATCTCCTCCATACCCCTCGTCGACATCCAGGTCCGCGCCGTCGTCGATCTCAACTTCAATTTTGGATCCCAAAGCTTGCTGCCCTTCGCGTATCATGGCCTCTAACTGGGAATTGAACCGATTCATCGTTTCGTCCCGTTTTGCTTCTTTGCGTCGCAGCTTCTGCTCGAACTTGCGTACCTCCGGAGACGGTTGAGATATCGAGGCCGAAGAGGCGGGTTGGCTAGCATGTCGGCGGGGTGAGGCCAGCGAAGCTTTGCTGCTGGTTGAAACTTTTGCGTTTTGAGGCGCCTGCTCCTGGAGGTCGGTGTTGGCGCTGGAGACAGACTGCCGCCTCTGCGAGGAGTGAGTGAGTGTGTTCGGATTCAAAGATGAAAATGTACGAGGTGAGGCAAAAGATGCCGAAGGTCTGTGGGTGGATGATCGCGAAACCAGACGCGGGCGGCCCGAGCTGCTGGCATGTCTCGGAGGAGCTGCACGGCCATAGAGGTTTGCGGTGCTTGCTCTCGATTTCTTTCGTACTGGGCTGCTTTCCCTTGATATGCTTTCTTTGGGGCGGTCCACCACGACCCAACTGTCTCGATAGATAGAGCCCGCAGCTCGACCAGTGGTCATCGTCGGAGTTGAAACTAAATCGTTCATCCGAGGTGGAGATGTGTTAGACATGTAATCTTGGGTGAAGTTTGGTTCTTCTGGAAAACCACCCGGAACTGGAGTATGTAACCGTTCCCGTCTAATGGGGGGGACAGGGTAGTCGGCATGAAACACATCCTCTCGAGAATCCACTTCCGTCCATGTATTTGAAGCAACATCGGGCGTACCGAGGTCGAAGCGGTATCCATCTCCCCCGCCCGCGTGGAACCCTTTGAAGGTGGTGTTCCAGCAGAAATCGAAGACCTTGCCGGCAATGCCACCAGTCAGGGCCCAAACGGTCTTGCCCCAGCCCTTTGGTGAGTTTGAAGGTTGTTTCCTCTTGGTCCGTCCGGCGTCGTTTGGGCCAGGGGTATTTGGAAAGTAAGAGTCAGGATGTTGGGATGACCCCCGCTGAGTGAATCTGGTGGGTCTGCAGTCCACTTCATAGTCATGGTCATGCCCGTCTTCTTCTCTTTGTACCATCGAGGCAAATTGGGCATCAAGACCTCCGGCCATGCGGTAGTTTGTATTGACGAACAGGGGTGGACTGAGAGCATCTCGACAGGAAGATGGAGTCGAGGCGTCTGAGTGAGCGTGGTTGCACACTGTGTCGAGGCGGGGTCGCTTGCGGCTGTTCTCGTGACTGGTGGCTTTCGCTGAATTTAAGATCGACTGCGATGCGAATGAAATTGACGGTGGAGTCGCTGAATGGGGACTGTCATCCGTAGGAGGCCGAAATACAGAAGACTCGTATCGCGTGAAGTGCGAGACACCATCAGGCTCAGGCAAAAAGGAGCCTGGTATGAGGACGGGTGATTCCGTGACTGCGGGCATGGTCACGAATGTTGTCGAGGAGGGTGGTGTAGCGCGTAGGATGTCAGGGTGAGGCGGATGACATTATTCTGTCGGTAACAAAGATGGAAAAATCACGAGGAAGAAGAAGCAATAGACTGACCTAGGAACAGATTTAGATGGCTATGTGCTTCAGTGTATTTCAAGTTGGTGCACTGCGACATCAAACTTCCAGGCTCCAGCAAGGCCAACAAGGCACAACTTGGGTTGGTTACCCAGCAACTGGCGCAGTGCGGGGCAACTAACTCCAGCAGTCACGTGCTGCGAGCGCTATCACGTGCCGTAGGCGCAGGCAAGATATCCCGTGACCACGATTTGGGGTGAAAGACTGCCGCTCCAACATCTTGCTTTCGATGTGATAAAGCACCTGTCGAACAGTCCAGATCAAGTCACTGGCTGCATGGTGTCACTCGAGAGACAGGCCGTCAGCAAGCAACAGCGCCTGGAGGACTTTGGGAGTTCAGTCAGTTATGCGATCAACATCGAAATGGAGAAATGGTGTAACAGCTCTATTGGGTCTTCCGTGCGGTCTGCGTGTAGAAAGGCCAAAGTTATGATAGAATCTCTCGTTTTAACCAGATACCAGGGCGCCGCCGATTCCCTTGCTTGTAATCCATTACATTAAGTACAAGGAAACGCTTCCATCCGCATCGAGGTATGTCCCGCCAGTTAGGGAGGTTCCGCCAGACCGTTCAAATTAAATCAGACATGTCCAAACACCGTCACAATAATTAAAAGGCGGACACAGCAACGGCGATGGCCTGGCTGTCGCTATGGCTGATGCTCACATTGACGTTCTTCACGCCAACCGACTTTGCGGCCTCGAGGGCAGCTCCATGAAGGGCAACTTGGGGTGCTCCGTTCTCGTCGTTCAGAATCTCAATGTCGTGAAGTGGAGCTCCAGCCCCTTTACTGCAAACCCCCAACGACTTGAACACAGCTTCTTTGGCACTCCATCGTCCGGCGTATGAAGCCTGAGGAGAGGGGGCCTTGTCGCAGTAAGCTCGCTCCTTTTCGGTGAAGTTTCTCTCGACAAAGGTCTCGTTGTCAATATTGATGGCTCGGATGTCTTCAACATCCACGCCCACCTTGGAGCCTTCAGTCGCGCTTGCCTTGGCCAGAGACTCAAGTAGAACCTTCGTCTCCAAAACTTTGGGGCTTGAAGACGACTTGGGGGGCGCAGCGGGGAAGACAAGCTCGCCAGATTTCTTGTCTGCAGTAACCCGCTGTTCGGGGTTCAGGAACACCTGCTGCATCATCTCATCTGGATAAGGTGCCTTGGACTTTGCCACAAACAGGGTGTTGTTGATCATGCCGTTGTGGAAGTATCTATAAGCCTTCTTCTGTCGGGCCTCAACCTTCGCCTTATATCTCGCAAATTCGGCTTCTTCTAAAGTGGCAAAGAGATATTTCGGGTGGATGCCGATCGCCTGGGCACCCTTTTGACCGAAACCGAATGAGGTGACGGAGAAGGCTTTGATGCCGTCAGTCTGCAACGTCCGGTTTGGATAGACAATGTAGTCAAACTTCTCCATGACTTGATCCACGTTGTCAGCATTTCGGTTGCCCGGAACAAGACCGCTGTTCAGGACTTGCAAGCAGCCATTGAACATCCAAGCTCCAGCAGCACCCTTGGGATGACCGGTCAAGTACTTCTGGAAAATGCCGAGCAGGGCATTGCCCTTCTTGCGGCCCAAATGCTTCATTTGTTGACAAATGACCTCGGACTCGTTCTTGTCATTGGCCACCGTCGAGGTACCGTGGAAAGATGCAACATCGAGATCATCGATCGTCAGACCCCAGGTGGCCAAAGCACCACGCAGGGGAGCAATAGTAGAATCTTGTTTCCAGAAGTTGTTGCCCAGGCTGAACTGGGCCTCCTTTTCTTGTCGGATGGCTTCACGCTCGATGTGGGCAGCACGCTCTTCCATGTACTCGGTTTCGTTGAAGCCAAAGCCAGCCTGAGCCTTCATAGCAGCAACCTCCTCGTGAAGGTACAAGAGCTCAGATTCGTGCCAGTTTTTGATGGCCCGTCTTCGAAGGTCAAGTTGCCTCCGTCGGTAGTTGATATCGAGCATAGGCGAAGGGTATTTGCCAGGATTTTCACGGGCTGTAGTCAACACACCCTGCCCAGGAGCTGGCACGGAACGGCCGATCTTGTCGGTGGCGGTGGTGGTCAGGCCGATGATGCCGTATATGGGAGTTCCCATGTCGAGAGCCAGTCGGGCAGACATGATGACTTGCATACCGCAGCCTTGGGACTCCATGAAACCGTTTCGAGTTGTGGTTGTGGGGCGAGACATCTCCCCAGGGGTACGGCCGTGGGCAAACTCATCATCCGCATTGCTGGTGGCTTTCATGTTGGCAAATTCATATGAGCCTTCCTCTTGGAAGTCATCGAACCCCCCGACCAGACAAACTCGTGCCTTCCCCTCAACAATAGTCTCATAACCAATATCGATAGACTCGACTGCGGTAGCGCAAGCGCCGACAGGTGTCTTGATCGGACCCGTCGAAGACAGGAGCAACATGTTGACCCACGCAGACATGGTGTTGATGAACGACTCTTGCAAAATATCCTTCTGAACAGGCTTATCCATGAATCGATCCTTGTACATGCCACGAAGAGCGGTGGTGCCACCAATACCAGAACCGACACAGTTACCCACTTCTGAAAGGTGGACATACTTGTAGAATTCGTATGGATCAGTGATGCCAGCCGAAAGGAGAGCCTCAACTGTGCACACAAGAACGAAGAGTGTGACCTGGTCGACCTGCGAAATGATGTCGTCCGGAATGCCGTATGTCTTCGCGTTCCAGCCAGTAGGGATTTGACCGGCAACAAGACGGTCAAATCTGAGAGCCTTGGGAACGAGCAGGGTAGCCCCCTTCTTTAGGCGAACACTGTACTCTCCTGATTCCAGCTCAAATATCTCAACCTTATCGCCGTGTTGTCGCTTGAACTCTTCGGCATTCTCTTTGGAGGCTTCAAATTGGTCTAGGTCCTCCTCGATTTGTACCTCCTGTAGGAGCTGCTTCTTCGCGGGATCGTATCCATTGAACAACTCTGGTTCAATCAACCGGATACCGGAATGCTCAAGGATGTGCTTCTCGTATTTTGCTTTGACATCCTTGTCGTCGACAGGCTCGTTGGTCTTTCCGTCAACCCAGCCGGAGTACGACTTGCCCTTGAGAGGCCCGTTGTGATTCTTGATGAGCCCCATAATCCATGCCATCTCAACGCAGCCTTCCAGCGAGAACTCACCATACGCCTCCATCTCCCAACGGGTGTGGGAATTACCCCATGGACCAATTTCAGCGAAACCGGTAACCACCACGACCTTGTCGAGATCGACCATGCCCTTGAGTTTCGAGTTGAGTGGCTGAATATCCGCCTCCCACTTGGGAAGCTCAGGGAATGGGACCTTGATATTTGCCCTCGGTTCGATAGTGACCTTCTTGTAGAGAGCTTCACTGTCTTCACCGTTGACGACTTTATTCTCCAGTGCCGTCTCTTTGGTGACGGCTTGTCGAATAGCGCTTGTCTCCATGATCTCAGCACGCAGCTTAGTCATGAGGTCTTTCAGGTCTGGCAAGAATTGCAAGCCACCGTTAAGATCAGCAAAGACCGGTTCAGTCTGGCACAAGTCAACAATCGCCGGAGACATGAGGCCGAGCAAATTGAAAGCCATCTCTTGCTGGGAGAAAGTCCGAACTCCATATTTCTCGACTCCATCGGCGACGATGTTGTTGCCGCTCATCAGGCCAGTTCCACGAGTCCAGCCAATGACTGCACCACAAATTGTGAGGTAGTCGCCCCAGCTCTCGGAATGCCAACGATTGAATAGAGTCTCTAAAGCCAGCTTAGATTCAGAGTAGAGGCCATCATTCCCGAAGGTGCCGTGGTTGGGTGACAGAGGCAGCATTACTTGTGCGGGTCGAGTGTTATATCCATTTTCAAACTTCTTGGCTTTGACAGAGCCCAGAAGGCGGATGAGGTTGGTCAGCATGATGCGGTGCGCAAGCTCCGACTTGGAATCAATGCTATCAATTTCGCGGCCATTCTCAGGGATGGCGGCAAAAGGGATAATGTAATCCAGATCCCAACCGAGGCCCTTTTTGGTGTCGTAAATATAGTCGATGAGGGCCTCGACATCCTGCTTGCTGCCCTGGTTAAATGGAACAACCACGAGCTGAGATCCTCGGCCGCCATAGCGAGCATACATGGATTGATAGTACTCGGTGACTCCTCGGGAATAGCGGCTAGTGGTGACCACAACTTTGGCACCGCCACTGATGAGTCCTTGCAAGACCTCAGCACCGATTGAACCCGCGCCCGCGCCAGTCATGAGAGCCATCTTGCCTTGAAAACTGAGGCCAGATCGAGCAGCGTTCTCCAGGCATTCAAGATAGACCCCGGTGAGCTTCTTGCTGTATTCCCAGCCATGCGGGTCCTTCTTTTTGAGGTGGAGGAAGGGAATTGTCTCGGTCTTGCCTTGCTTGATAGTCCCGTTCACTGTTGCTCGACTGAAAGAGCCATTTCGGCCGGGTTTCTTCACATCGCCATTTTCTTGCGGCATGATTTGAGACTCGTTCATAGCTAGAGCGCGGATCACATCCTTGTACAGAGTGTTGAATTGCAATTGAGCCGTCTTTGAAAGCTTGTGTTGTTTCCGAATCAGCTTGTACACTTGACGAAGGTCATTCTGCACCTTCGTGCGGTTGCTGTATTCGGTGATTTTTCCACCATCTGCCATCTCACGAACGTAGTGCTCAAGTTTGCGGGCACTCTGCCGCGGCACTTCTTTGTAATCAAGGTTGCCGCGGGCGTCGATGGTTGTTTGCGGACCTGTGGGAAGAGACACATCTTTGTAGACGGGTGCTTCGTTGAGGACGTCTTTGCAATTCTCAATGAGTTGTTCCCCTAGCTCTTTAGCCAACTGGTAGGTTTCGCCTCGTTCAGTAGGACAGTTGTCGATATGGTATTGCATGTACTCGATCAAAGTGGGGTTCGATCGGTTCATGATACGAATGCACTGACTGACGATTTCTCGGTCAACGACCTTCAGGCGGCCAAAGATAATGTCGTAGTACATGCTCAAAGCATCCTGGCGAGCCCAATTCCACGAAGAATCATAGATTCTGGCCTTCAAAGAGCTGAAGGAAGGCTCGATACCGGAGGCATAGACTTCTCCGTGTTCCGTGTTCCACAAATCGAGCTGAGCCTGGAGAGCCTTGTTGGTGTCCTGAGAGACAATGAATGCCTTGTCTCCAGAACGAAGATCCATCTTGAGATAGCGAGCATACAATTCGAGTTGCTGCTTGAAAAGAGTCCTCTGGTCCTTCGTGAGCGCGTCGAGGGCGGCAGGATCCATCATCATGCCTGCACCTGCTGCACCAGCAGCGGCACCGCCAGCTGATGCAGATGACAGGCTGACTCCTGCTGTTGAGGCATATTTCTGAGCGACATCAGCAAGATAAGTTTTTGCGTCAGTCTCGGAGCCAAGACGAGACGGTGGTTCCATGGTGAGAGCGAGCAGAAGAACACCATCCTGCCTACCAGGACCAAGACCAAAAGTGTTCTCCAGGTGTTTTCTAACAGCTGTGATGTTGAAACCACCGGGCATTTTGGAAGAAACCAAACGGGCAATTAGCGATTGTGATTGCTTGCCTAGTTGGCCATTGAACGTAGACTGCATTGAAGCACCCAGTTCATCGAGAGGAGTATCTTCCGGCTTCTCAGGGGTGGAGCCAAATTCTTTGCCCAAGTCACCAAGAATCTCATTTTGCAGTGTCGACTTCCCGCCAACGAGATCTTTGATGGCTTTGCTCAGCGGGATGTCTGTCAAAGATTTCTTGAGTTTCTGAGCAATCAAAGCTCGCACAATATCGACAGCGCCGACTGGCGCATCGGGAACAGCTGCAGCAGGACCAGCGCTAGCTGCAGGCTGAGGAGCAGCCGCGGCCGGAACTGCAGCTGCTGGCGCTGGAGTAGAGGGTGCTAGAGCAGCGGAGGACGACGAGGGGGCGGCAGCAGGTTCCTCTTCGACGGGGTCAACATCATAGTAGATCTCTTTTAAATCTTTGTTGTAGGCCAAAACTTGTCTTTGCACCGAAGTAGCTGCGTCGTAGGCTTCATATTTGGACGCCAACGTCCTCTTTGCCATTCCCCCAAGTGTATCTGCTGGGCCAATTTCAACA
Source organism: Capronia epimyces CBS 606.96 (assembly GCF_000585565.1). Taxonomy (NCBI): domain Eukaryota; kingdom Fungi; phylum Ascomycota; class Eurotiomycetes; order Chaetothyriales; family Herpotrichiellaceae; genus Capronia; species Capronia epimyces. The sequence continues at coordinate 708,624 of NW_006912909.1, forward strand.
ATCCGCTCTGTTCGATTCTTCTCAAGAATAACATCTTGAGTCTCGATCCACCGCACTGGTGACGCAAATTGATATGCCAGCAGCTCAACAAGGAGCGTGTGGGCGAGCTCCTGCTCGACTTCGGGACGCATTATGACGGGATGCGGTCGTGGCGAGGAGGTATGTCTGGATTGTGCCGCAACGTAAAGGAGCTATGGAAATGTTCGTATTAAGGTCTGGTGCCGGTGCTGGATGAAGTGAATCAGAGCAGGGCAAGAGACAAGAGGCTGCACGGGTGTAGGAGGAGAGGGAGCCGTGCGAGCTAAATAACTGAAACAGTCGAGGCTGGTGATTGAGGGAAACTGAGAGAGAGGATAGTAGGACTGAGAGAGGACCAGTTGATCGAGTGGTGAACGGATTTCAAAGAGATAGTAATCAGTAACCCTGCAGGCCGCCTCTGCTCTTGACGGTTCGGACAAGAGGGTTGGGTTTGAGGATCTGGTGGACTATTGAAGGAGTTGGTTGGGATTGTAGCAAGGGAAAATTCACCAGCACCGGCGTCAGTCTGCTTGCAAGAACCCCAGTCAGCAGTTTGGGCTAGTCGTAGTACGGCTCCGAGCGCAGGTAGGACTATTAGGCGAGGGTTTCTTACAGGGTCCGATTATGATCTGTTCCCCCAGCCGTTGGCTGGTTGGAAGCTCAATGAAGGTTGAGAAAAAGAGTGGAGTGCAGTGTCTGGCCACCCAGCGGCCGCCCCGCCAATTTTTGGGAGGTGGTACGCAGTAATTACACCGGTACCTAACAGTCAACCCCCGAAGCTTCTCCTCCTTAGGCACCTCCTACGCAATGCGGCAAGAGATGTTCATTCAGAATGACTTCAATACGTCGTATAGGAATCAGACATACGAGATACGATAGACTCAACCCGTCTACCTAGTCTATCTTGCATTCACTGCTGCCTGGAATATGATCCGTGTTCTGATTAGTATGCAATCAAAATATCGTCAAGGGACAGACTGTCCGTTTTTTTTCCCTTGCAGTTGGGAGAAATGGTGACGATTATGGGCCTTGTCCCTGCAGCAGCGCCCGCCCACCAGATTTTAGCCTACTCCCCGCCGTCTTTATGAGCTCTGTGATTGGCGGATGCCTCTGTCCAGCGGTGCCGGAAAAACCTCGTCGCCGTTCTCAACCATCTCAGCCTGCGGCGCATAATTCTCATAGTACCTGCTATACTACGCTACAAGGCCTCGCCCAATCCATCCAATATTCAAGGAACGACATACAGAGTACACATTCCGTCTCAACTTCCGTTGCTCCAGCGGGTGTGTTACTATCCTCAATAACTAATCACCTCTGTCAGCGTCATCCTTCATCACTCTTCCTTCGACCTCATTTATCTTCCTCCACGCCTCCCAGTCGTCTGACCTCTTCCCTCCAGCTCTGTATAGCAACAGCTTTTCGTCGGCCGAGAGCTTCTTCATTCATTTCCTGCACCTACCCCTCAAGTGGCATTAGCTTGCTCACTTCGACAATCTAGACAAATCCTTTCTCGGCAGTCCTCCGCATACGATTCGCAACATGTACTCGGGCGGTGCGACAGGCACGCACACTCCTCGATCTTCCCAAAACCTGCGACCTCTGAGTCTGACCCATGGCTCCCTCGAATACTCCTTTCTGATTCCGACTGCCCTCCATTTCCAGGCCTCACAGCTCCAAGACGCTTTCAAAGCCTCCCTACCCGAACCTACAGACGAATTAGCCCAAGATGACGAGCCATCGTCAAATGCAGAGCTTGTCGCTCGTTTCATTGGCTTCATTGCCGCTGAAATCGATGAGGACGAGGAAGCTTCTGGCTTTGTCGAAGCGTTGAAAGTCGTCTTGAACGAGTTTGAAAGATCTTTTATGCACGCCAATGATGTCCATGCTCTGGCTGCAACTCTCCCAGGGATTACGGCAAAGAAGTTGGAAGTGGTCAAATGCTACTATGCCGGCCGGGCAGCAGTTGCGAGACCCATCAAACCACACGAATCAGCTCTTTTCAGAGCTGCAGACGATGAGGAGGCTAGCATCTACACAGTTTTCGGCGGCCAAGGCAACATCGAAGAATATTTTGATGAGCTCCGAGAAGTTTTCACTACATACCCTTCTTTCACCAAAGACTTGATCGAGTCTTCGGCAGAGCTACTGCAAAATCTGGCCAGAAGCCCAAAGGCGGACAAATTTTATTCCAAAGGCCTAGATATCCTCCGCTGGTTGGAAGACCGGGAAACTCAGCCAGACACTGATTATTTGGTTTCTGCGCCCGTCAGCTTGCCTTTGATCGGTTTGGTTCAACTCGCCCATTACCAAGTCACCTGTAAAGTCCTCGGCAAGACCCCTAGAGAGGTCAATGAACATTTCAATGGAACCACCGGCCACTCGCAAGGCGTGGTCACTGCCGCCGCCATTGCTACTGCGACGTCGTGGGACAGTTTTGCAAAAATCGCACGAGACGCAATCACAATGTTGTTCTGGATAGGCATGAGGAGCCAACAGGCATATCCTCGTACAAGCATCGCGCCGTCCATCTTGCAGGATTCGCTCGAGGCCGGAGAAGGTGTTCCTACACCTATGCTGTCTGTGCGAGATCTATCTCTAAAACAGCTCCAGGAGCACATTGATGCTACCAACGAACACCTGCCCACTGATCGCCACATTGCCGTCTCCTTGATCAACAGCGCTCGCAACTTTGTGGTCACTGGAGCTCCTATATCTCTCCATGGGTTGAACCTCCGGTTGCGTAAGGTCAAGGCTCCCACCGGGTTGGACCAAAATCGCATACCTTATACGGAGCGCAAAGTACGCTTTGTCAATCGATTCTTGCCAATCACGTCTCCTTTCCACAGCCCTCTTCTAAGTGAAGCCTCCAAGAACATTAAGGAAGATCTCAGCGACATCAAGATTCCCGCGTCTCGGTTAACGATACCGGTGTTCGACACGAATACCGGCGAGGACCTCCGCGCCCAACATGATCAAGACATCGTTCCAGCTCTTGTTCGTATGATCACCCAAGACCCAGTTCACTGGGAACAGGCTACTGTGTTTGAAGGCGCCACGCATATTATCGACTTTGGACCAGGAGGAATCTCTGGTCTTGGAGTCCTCACCAACCGCAACAAAGATGGCACCGGCGTCCGCGTCATTCTGGCAGGTGCGATGGATGGCACCAACGCTGAAGTTGGGTACAAGCCGGAGCTCTTCGACCGAGATGAGGAACATGCAGTCAAGTACGCGACCAACTGGGTCAAAGAGCATGGCCCTAAACTAGTCAAGACCTCGGTTGGCCAGACATATGTCGATACAAAGATGTCACGCTTACTCGGTGTTCCGCCATTGATGGTTGCCGGTATGACTCCCACCACCGTGCCTTGGGATTTTGTTGCTGCAACCATGAACGCGGGTTATCACATCGAATTGGCGGGTGGTGGCTACTACAATGCCGAAAGCATGACTGAGGCCCTGACGCAAATCGAAAAGACCATCCCTCCAGGACGCGGTATCACTGTCAATTTGATCTATGTTAATCCTCGTGCCATGGGCTGGCAGATCCCTCTGCTGGGCCAGCTCCGCGCGGATGGCGTTCCTATTGAGGGCTTGACTATTGGTGCCGGTGTACCATCCATTGACGTCGCTCAGGAATACATCGACACCCTAGGGATCAAGCACATTGCCTTCAAGCCTGGTTCAATGGATGCAATCCAACAAGTGATCAACATCGCAAAGGCTAATCCATCATTCCCCGTCATTCTACAGTGGACTGGCGGTCGTGGTGGTGGTCATCACTCGTTTGAGGATTTCCATCAACCAATCCTCCAAATGTACGGACGTATCCGAAAATGCCAGAACATCATTCTAGTGGCGGGGAGCGGCTTTGGCGGCTCTGAGGATACTTATCCATATCTCACTGGTGTTTGGTCTCGCAGATTCGGATATCCCCCGATGCCATACGACGGTTGTCTCTTTGGCAGTCGACTGATGACTGCCAAGGAGTCTCATACTTCGACAAACGCTAAGAAAGCCATCGTCGAGGCCCCGGGCCTGGATGACGGCGAGTGGGAGAAGACCTACAAAGGACCTGCTGGCGGCGTCATCACTGTGCGATCTGAGATGGGCGAGCCAATCCACAAGCTGGCCACACGAGGTGTTAAATTCTGGGCCGAGATGGATCAGAAGATCTTTAGTTTGGACAAGAAGAAACGAGTTGCAGAGCTCAAGAAGCAGCGCGACTATATCATCAAGAAACTGAACGATGACTTCCAGAAGGTTTGGTTTGGCCGAAACTCGGCCGGCGAGACAGTTGACCTCGAAGACATGACTTACGCCGAAGTGGTTCGCCGCATGGTTGAGCTCATGTACGTCAAGCACCAATCACGGTGGATCGATGCCAGTCTTCGCAACCTTACTGTTGACTTTGTTCGCCGCGTCGAGGAGCGCTTTACTGTTGGCTCTGGTAAACCATCTCTTGTCCAAAGCTACGCCGAACTGGACAAGCCATTTGCAGTTGTTGAGAAAGTCCTAGCTGCTTACCCTGAGGCCGAGACCCAACTAATCAGCGCCCAAGATGTTCAGCATTTCTTGCTTCTCTGCCAGCGCCGTGGCCAGAAGCCTGTTCCGTTTGTCCCATCTTTGGACGAGAATTTTGAATTCTGGTTCAAAAAGGACTCACTATGGCAAGCTGAGGATCTGGACGCCGTGGTAGGCCAGGATGTCGGCAGAACTTGTATTTTACAGGGCCCCATGTCCGCCAAATATTCCACAAAGATTGACGAACCCGTCAAAGACATTTTGGATGGAATCCACAATGATCATATCAAGGGTCTGATTAGAGATGTTTACGGTGGCCGTGAGTCCGCTGTTCCAGTCGTCGAGTACTTTGGCGGCAAGATTATCACCTCGCCGGACAGCGTCGTCGAGCTTGATGGTGTTACTGTTATCCCAGACGGCTCTCGCATTACCTACAGACTGTCTCCTTCTCCATCGGCGACTCTGCCGGATGTTGATGCTTGGACTCAACTGCTGGCCGGCAAGACGTATTCATGGCGCCACGCTCTCTTCACCACCGACGTTTTCGTTCAGGGCGCGAGATATCAAAACAACCCTCTTAGGCGCATCTTGGCTCCTACCCGGGGCATGACCGTTGAGATCGCCCATCCTAAAGATCCTTCCAAGACTAGTATTGTTGTCAAGGAACCCAACCAATCGGGACAGACAGTCAAGACTCTTGACATTGGTTTAGTAGGAAAGAGCGAGATCTTGATCAACATGTGGGAAGAAAGGACTGCCGAGGGCGAGGCTGTTCCATTGCCCTTGAAATTGCGCTATCATCCGGAGACCGGCTATGCACCCATCCACGAAGTCATGGATGGTCGCAATGACCGGATCAAGGAATTTTATTACCGAATCTGGTTCGGTGAGAAGGATGTGCCGTTCGACATTCCGACCACCAACACCTTCGATGGTGGCAAAGCGACAGTCAACGCCCAGGACATTGCTGATTTCGTTCATGCCGTTGGCAACACAGCGGAGGCTTTTGTTGACCGCCCAGGCAAGGAGGTCTTTGCTCCTATGGACTTCGCCATTGTCGTGGGATGGAAGGCCATCACTAAGCCAATCTTCCCGCGGTCGATTGATGGAGACTTGCTCAAGCTCGTTCATCTGTCAAACGGCTTCCGCATGCTTCCTGGAGCTGAGCCGTTGAAGGTCGGTGATGAGCTTCACACTACCGCTCGAATCAACGCTGTCATCAACCAGGACGCTGGTAAGATGGTCGAGGTTTGCGGCACAATCACTCGTGGAAGCCAGCCTGTTATGGAAGTCACCAGCCAGTTCTTATATCGGGGGAGCTATACAGACTACGAGAACACATTCCAGCGCAAGGAGGAAACTCCCATGCAGGTCACTCTTGCTACAAGCAAGGACGTGTCTGTTCTCAGATCCAAGGAGTGGTTCCATCTTGACGAGCCCGATATTGACCTCCTGGGTCAGGTTTTGACTTTCCGTCTGTCGAGTTTGATTCGTTTCAAGAACAAGTCTGTCTTCCAAAGTGTTGAGACAGTTGGCCAGGTTCTTCTTGAGCTTCCAACGAAGGAAGTGATCCAAGTCGCTTCCGTGGAATATGACGCCGGTGTGTCCCATGGGAACCCGGTCGTCGATTACCTACAGCGACATGGCCAATCCATTGAACAGCCTGTCAACTTCGAGAATCCGATTCCGCTAAGTGGCAAGACGCCTCTGTCTTTGAAGGCTCCCGCATCCAACGAGACCTATGCTCGAGTGTCTGGCGACTACAATCCAATCCACGTTTCTCGCATTTTTGCCAGCTATGCCAACCTCCCTGGAACCATCACTCACGGCATGTACTCCAGTGCTGCGGTTCGAAGCTTAGTCGAGACATGGGCGGCTGAGAACAACATTGGTCGTGTCCGAAGCTACCACGTCTCTTTGGTTGGTATGGTCCTACCCAACGACGATTTGGAAGTGAAACTTGAACACGTGGGAATGATTGGTGGTCGCAAGATTATCAAGATCGAAACCAGCAACAAGGAGACTGGGGACAAGGTTCTCCTAGCAGAAGCTGAGGTTGAACAACCAGTCTCATCCTACGTATTCACCGGTCAAGGCTCCCAAGAACAAGGCATGGGTATGGATCTCTACGCTCGCAGTCCTGTGGCCAAAGAAGTCTGGGATCGTGCTGATCGTCACTTTTTGGATAATTACGGCCTCTCCATCATCAACATTGTTAAGAACAATCCGAAGGAACTTACCATTCACTTTGGCGGACCTCGTGGCAAGGCGATTCGCCAGAATTATATGGCCATGACGTTTGAAACCGTCAATGCCGATGGGTCTATCAAGTCTGAGAGGATCTTTAAGGAGATCAACGAGAACACCACCTCGTACACTTACCGATCACCTACCGGCCTTCTTTCGGCCACGCAGTTTACTCAGCCCGCTTTGACATTGATGGAAAAGGCCAGTTTCGAGGACATGCGCTCCAAGGGTCTCATTCAACGAGACAGCAGCTTTGCCGGCCACTCTCTGGGTGAATACTCTGCTTTGGCTTCCATTGCTGAAGTTATGCCTATTGAGAGTTTGGTGTCGGTTGTGTTCTACCGTGGATTGACCATGCAGGTGGCTGTGGAGCGTGATGAACAAGGCAGAAGCAACTACTCCATGTGCGCCGTCAATCCTAGCCGTATCTCTAAGACGTTCAACGAGCAAGCTCTCCAATACGTTGTGGAGAACATTGCCGAAAGTACTGGCTGGCTGATTGAGATTGTCAACTACAACGTGGCCAACATGCAGTACGTATGTGCAGGCGACCTTCGGGCTTTGGACTGCTTGACCAACGTGCTCAACGTCCTGAAATTGCAAAAGATCGACATACAAGCATTGATGCAACAGATGTCTTTGGACGATGTCAAGGCGCATTTGGTGGAGATTATCGGTGAATGCCGCAAGAAGACGGACGCCAAACCCCAGCCCATCGAGCTCGAAAGAGGCTTTGCGGTAATTCCCCTCAAGGGCATTGATGTGCCTTTCCACAGCACATTCTTGCGATCGGGTGTCAAGCCATTCCGGTCGTTCTTGTTGAAGAAGATCAACAAAACCAGCATCGATCCGGCCAAGTTGGTTGGCAAGTACATTCCCAACGTGACTGCCAAACCATTTGAGATTACCAAGGAATATTTCGAGGAGGTCTATCGCCTGACCAACTCACCCCGGCTGGCGAAGATCTTGGAGGACTGGGACAAATATGAAAACGCCAGCGAAACAGTGGCAAGTCGCCTGTCGTCTACGGTGGCATAATTTTGGGACGATGATCGATTGAGCGTGTACTTGCGTTGCTGAGATGTTTCTTTTGTCTGGTATCTTCAAAACACATGGAGCAGGTTGCAAAATGGCGTTGGCAATGGTGGACAGGTTGACGTACGCACCTTGTCTGATTAAACTAGACTTCCTTTTTCCTTCGATACACAAGATAGTGGCGAGGACGACAGTCCACTTATCGGGAGATCATGGATAATAGCGGCGGATTCACTACCTCCACATCTCTAATACCTAGCATGTTCTCTTCCTTGTGCTATGTAACTCTCTTCCGCCTACGCCATTCCCGACCAGGCTGAGTGTAGCGAACGTAAGATGAACTGCGGATCTCGAGGAAAGAGACAGAAGCCGAGGAAGATGAGCATGTGCGACATGTCAGGCGAGGTTGACAGCGGCCAGCATCGGGACCGGGGATAATGATGGACCAGGGTTCGAGGGTTCGAGGGTCCTTGGAATCGACATCGACAGGAAAAGCACAGAGGTATGGCTCCATACAGGACGGGGAGGAGACTCGATTGCGCCTAGGTCCAAGGCTTGAAGAAGCGCAGAGAAGGGGTAGAATGTTCGATAGAGTGTTCCTAGACCCGGGACCGGAGTAGTAGTATCTACGGAGTAGTAGTAGCGTCGTATCCTCCCGTTGGAGGAACCTGAACGTTGGCGGCAGTGGAAGCCGCCCCAAAGAAGCCTGACGGGGCAGCCCCTCAGCCTGCGGCAGAGTGTTGATAGAGGAGCCTCAAACAACCACTCTTCTTGCTCAGTCCCGGGGATGCCTACTCTCCTCACCGACCATCTCGACCCCTAGTCCATGCCCTCCGGCCCGCTAGCGCAGCTCAAGGCGTATCACTTCACTGTCTCATTGCCCAACCAACAAGTAGTCTGGTCTGCCTGCTTGCCTTTGATTTGGCTGTGCTACTGTTGCATGCAATGTCTGCCTGCTTGCCTTTGATTTGGCTGTGCTACTGTTGCATGCAATGTCTGCCCGATCCTCAGGCCCTCCTTGTGAGAGGCAATTGAGGAGTAGGGCTACCATGGCCAACGGACGCCTTTGGAGCCTCCCGTCGGACCTGGGGCTCGTCGACGCCATCAATGGTTTCCTCTCCGTCTCCACGAGGGCTGCTTTCCCATGTACAACTCATTCTTTCGTTTTGCAGTGACCGCATCTCTCCTAGTTGGACTTCTCTAACGGAGCATGTGCGTCCCTCCGTCCGGGTTGACCAGTGCAGCAGTCTCCCCAAGCACTTAGTATCAACATCAGGCTGAGATGGATATATCGTCGCTCGTACGGGCTGGTACGTGTGTCTTTCCCCAGCGACGGTCACCGTCTAACCTCTGTAGTGACCGCAGCTTTCGAAGATGCCTCGAGTCTGGTACAGCGCATCCGCGATCAGAGAAAGTCCGGGAGCACTACACGGCTTCCAGAAGAGCCTACCCGAGAGCTATTGGAATCTCTAGCCCTGGGGCCTGTCATTGTTCGCGGTCACTATGACCATGACTTGAAGCGCTTCGGAGAGCCATACGCATGTGGGGACATACAAGCTCGTGAACAGATGAAAGATGTCTTGATCAATCTCCAGATGACTCTCATCATCACTCTGCGGAGTGTGTATATGGACGAGATGGATCTCGACTTCAACACACTTCAAACAGCCTCGGACGATTGTCGTGTGAATGCCGGGGTCTGCCTTGGGCAGTTGTCTCAACGTCTTTCCGACGCCGTGAAAGCGCAGGCGTGCTATCCTCAAAACATGGCCTACTCCTCAAGCGCGAGCCTCATGCCACCAATGTCTCCGTCGCTCGGGTATTCTAGTAGTCGGAGCACACAATCGTCAGCAGCCTTTGCAGCTCCTCAGACGCCAGACACTGTCATGGAACAATTCGGCAATCTCGCTGTCTCGCCACCTGTGCATCCTCCATATATGGACCGAAAGATGTCCATGCGCTCGGGGGACTCCCAGGAGCGCCGTGAACGAACATCCTTGGCCCCCGCGGCTGCAGAGTTTCAAATCACCGTACCTCCTATTGGCGTCCACAAAATTGACGATCCGGATGCAATGAGCTTACGACGGAGGTCTTCCCAAGCACTTGCGTCCGATGACAACATTTTACTCCTCTTTCCCCAACCCGGTGGCCAGCCGATTGTGTCCTCCGCACCGTCTGGTAAAGAACCAGATCGGGGGTCCTTTGGGTCTTCAGGTAGAAGCAGCCAAGGGTACTTTTCTCCGGACGTCTCGCGAGCCTCAAGCGGTCACCGAAGTCAGAACTCGCGAGATCGATATGGCCCCGACGATTATGGTGAACATGAACAAACTCAGCGGTCCGATGGCAGACAATACAGCCATGGTACGATATATGACATGTACCAGCCTTCGAGTCCCGAGAAACAGCCTTCTTCCACTTCCTATTCAACACGAGCTCAAGCTGCTAACCACAGCTCCTTGGATTATGTTCGGTACTTACAAGAAAACAGCAGACCACCTCGGGCCCTACCGAGAACTGACTCCCTGACACCGTTCAAAAGAATAGATCATATCCACGAACATCTTCGCCACCCAGTTCGTTTAGCAAAGGATGCCCAGACATCGCGACAGTATGAAAGCAGCCCTTCTTTTTCTACTCCGATTCCAGTTGACTCACGTTATGAACTTCGCTCGTCTCCCTCGAACCCTACATCTCGGCCTCCATCTCATCATCAGTCGACTGGCTCAAGGCACCTTTCACCCACGGTTTTAAGTTCCTCCATAGGCGTCCCGTCCATAGACGCCCCGTCCGTACACACCGTTGCATCCTCGACCCCGTCCGTCAACTCTGCCATGGCTAGCGGACCGGTGATGCTGCCCACGGATAAAAACTTGATGGGTTTCTGTAAAGGAGCGTTTCGTCTTCAGGCCGGTCTCGAACGCAAAGCCTTTTCACTCGTCAATCGTCCAGCCGGATTGGCCAGCATGATTACGTCTTGGAAATGCGAGAAATGCAATTTCGAAGGGCCCGTCTATGAGTCGGTCGGGGTAGCTGAAGGAAAGAAGAAAGGCAAATCGCAGCGCTCGTTCGACCCCAAGGTCCGCACCTCCGAAGGCGGAGGCGTAAGGTATCGATGGGCCTTTCTAGCTAGATGTCACGTCGCCTTGAAAGCAATGGTCCCCACCAACACCGCACTTGGCAGAGAAGGCGGCTTTGGGAGCTACGGGTGTATCTTTTGCTGCGCCGAGGGTAGGAGTCGAGGCTGGTTGGACGCTGGCAACGCGCTCGCCAGTGGCGCCGCTTCGAGCAAAGGGTCAAGTGGGAGTGTCAGGTCAGGAAATACCGCGAACACCGCCATCAAGATAACCGACACTGGCACCCAAGTAACGACGCCGATCTTTGGGAACGTGGCGAGCTTCATGGACCATCTCGAGACTGTGCATCGTGGACAGGATGGCTGGCCTAACGCCGAGATGGTTGGGCGGTTTAGGGTTGTGCTGGGTCGAGTTGCTCCCGCTGAAGAGCATGATTGGGAGATCAACTTCGTCCCGTTTTGATCTGGGTACGCAGGTTTGAGTTTATTGCGGGTTGGGGAAGGGGAATGGCATCTGAATCGCGGTTGGGCTGAACTGTGCGTGGGTTGAAGATATAGGCGGCCATCGTAACAGGGACTCTCTTTGGATTTACACTGATGATCTGAGGCGGTTGGACAACTTGGATCCTAATTTAATAATATTGAAAAGATCCTTACTGGCGTGAAGATATGCAGTCCGTGTCCGGGAATCCGCGAACCGTGTCTTGCCCTTGCGGCACACACGAGCTGGGATGGAAACGGACAGCTCACTCGTCCATCTGCCACTGATACTTCAACTCTTCGGTCCTTGCATTGCGCGAGCGAGCCTGGAACCACTCCTTCTCGAAGCCGGTGCTTCGATCGACCCCGTCCCAGCGCCATCCTGGTAGTATGCCGTATCTGTTAGGCGGGGCGTGGCCTGCATAGACCTTTTTCTTGGTTCCGCCGCCGCTGCCGCCGCCACTGCGCGCCACTGTCTTCGCAGACCCGACATCTTTCCCAGTGACCTGGGACTCTACCTCTTTGTCCGAGTCCCCTTCAGCCTGCCTTTGGGCGAGATACGCCGCCATCGGGTCATCCCACCGACGCTGCTTGCGAAGCATATCGTTCATTTCATCGTCGTCGGCCCCGCGGGCCAGCGGCATGAACTTGGCCTCCTCCAGTTGCTGTTTGCGCAATTCCTTCTCGCGCCGCTGCACGTCGCCCATGGCGTCTTCGCGCGCTTTCCGCTCGGCTCGTAGTTTCTCTTGCTCCGCGGCCCGCGCCTCTGCGCGCTTCATGCTGATGTCGATCCGTCGGCCCGTGGCGTCGCGGTAGATTGTCTCCTGCTCCTGCTCATCTTCGGCGGGCGCTTTTTTGGAAGACTTGGATTTCCTGCGCCGCGCCAATTCCTGTTGTTCTTGCTCTTCCCGCTCCTTCTCTCGCGCCATCAGCGCAGCCGTGTCTGCGGCGGTTTGCAGTCCTGCACGCACACCGGACGCCATGAGCGCCGGAGTGGTTACATTGTCGTCGTCTCCGCCGGCATCGGCGCTGTCGACAATCGCAGGGGCGTCTTCGTCGCCGAGCTCGCGCCGGCGTACGCGCGCTTCTTGTTCTGCTTCGGCCAGAATCCGGTCTGCTTCTGCCGCTTCATCACTGCCGTCACCGTGTCCCCTACGTCTGTTGTTGGTAGCTTTGTCGTCCGCTGCAGCTGCCGCACTCGTTGTGTTCGCTGTTGCATTCGTCGGCTCAGATACTACTTTCCATCCACTCCCGCTCTTCTTTTTTCTAAACTCGGCAGACCTCACGCCTGTTTCGAACACAGGCACCTCGTTGGCATCGTCGCCATCGCCCCCAACTCCTCTGCGCAGGGACAAATCTTCGTCGTCGTCGGCAATGATCAGCCCGTCACCAAGCTTCGTCTTCTTCCGCCTTTTCTTCGGGCGTGTCGAGTCTGCAAAATCCGAGTCGGGATTCGAAGTGGAGGTCGAAGCAGTCAGGTAGTTCTTGGCGAGATAGGCGGCAAGATTGGACTTGGACATGTTTCACAGATCTGGAATGGTTGGGCTGTTGCCTTAGTTATGGTGTGGCCGCGGTCAGGTGAGACGGATGGATATCTCAGATTCACGCAGCATCTGTATTCGAACGATTTCTTGCAAGAGATGGTTTAAAATAGAGCGAGGCAGGAGGTCGATAACTCCTCATCGAGTACCATATGTAGGCAGTCACTTGGTGCTGGTCAAAATGCTTCTCAAAGTTTCGTCCGGAAGGAAACGTTTGTCACGTTTGCACTACGAAAATACCTTGGCAGTCGTCATTGTTGACAAGGCCGGGCAACGCGTCACATGCTACGATTCGGAACTGTGCAGTGTGCAGGCTGGCACGGCTGCATCATCAAGTCAATGAATGATATTGTGTTGTCGAATGTGGACAGCCACAACTGCATATTAGGTCACCTAGAACCGCCTGCGCTGTAGCAGATCTGATTCCTTAAAACGCCAGCAAAACACAAGGACACCCGTGATGCCAGTGGGGTCCACCTCTCCAAGGCCACTCATATCCTCAAGAAGCGCCGGTTCCCATGATCGTCTCTAATGGTCTCATGATCCACATTGTAGTGCCCGCTTCCCTAATGATTGCTTGGGTATCTTCATGAATAAAAGTAAGAAAAGCCTGCGGCAACAATACAGTCATATCACTGCGCGCGAAAGCAAGAGTATAGGAAAACCAGCCTATAAAAGAACTCATCCTTAGCAAGGCTTACACGAGAGTGTGGTCGGCAATCAGTTCAAATGAGAGTGGTCAATCATCTCAAAATCGAGCTCGTCCTCGTCGGTTGAGAATTCGGCCGTTTCCTTGCCATCGACGACGTCGTATTCGTTATTGACAAGCTTCTCGGTCTCTTTGTTCTCGAATCGTCGCACAGCTTGGTTGATTGCATGGCTCAGGATGTCGACGCCATTACGAGGGCCCGCTTGAGCGTCATAGCTGTACATGAAATCCGCATCTCTGGGGACAGGAGCAGTAGACGCGTCAAGGACGTCTTCTTCCTCAGAAGTGTCCGAGACGTTGGCCAGAGGCCCGTCGGTTGCATCCACGACTTCGTTGCGGAAAGCCTTGCGGGCGAGAGTCGCAGCTTGACCGCTCAGTTTGTTCTGCGTACTGTGTTTGTGTCGTGCTTCACCCCGCCCAACTCGTCGATCGGAGTCTCGACGGTTAGGCCGGCCAAGGCATTGGTGGCAGTCGCTGACGGGATACTCATGCTGATGGCAGTGTTGGGGATAAGCTTCTCTTGCCCCTCGTGCCCATTTGCTATTGTGGTTCTTCTCTCGTTGGAAAGGTTTGGCTGCGCTGCGGAGGTCGTTGGAAGAGTAGGTCGACATGGTGTATGGCGTCGAAGGTAGGTAGCACGACGTGAGAGGTGGTATCGTCTAGAAAGATATGGTAACGACGGAATCGGTAGGCCGCAAGAGCTGGCAGGGATGGAATGAGATGACGCGTTCGGTCAGAGCAGTGAGGTGGACAGCGAAGCACAAAGACAGGTTGATACTGAGGCAAGCGTGGCTGGTGTAAGTGGGTTGGGCCCAGACAAAGGGAAGACAACCAACTCAAAGAATCGGAAGAAGAGCAGATAAAGAGGGAGACAAGTGGGCGTAGCTCTATCAGTTGTATACCATGAATGACTCGGATGGAGTCACACGCGCAGGTAACAGAGGACACGAGGTTGATTGGGGCGAGATCAGTGTTATGGGTATCAGCGCTGTTAGCAGTGTGGAGAGGAGGAGATGATGATCGGGAGGCGCAGGAACTGGAGGGCCTGAGCAAATGGCACACGGGAAGAGACACGATGAGGATTGGCTCGATGGTTGAGTCACGCCGGCGGCATCACCCACGCTACGATGAAGTGTAGATAGCAGCTGGTGGGAGATAGGAACGCTGCGGGGAGGAGAGATTGAGACAACACGTAAGTCGTCTGAGGCCTCGGCAGCTGAGACAGCGCGACAGCTATCCGTATGTACCGTGTAGACTTGGTGGTAGTAGTACCTACATGTACGCAACCTACAGTAGCAAGGTAGAGAACAGGATTTCCAGCCTCTGGTTGCTCATCTCTGGGGTCTCTATGCTATTAGGTGCTATGTAAAGAACATGACCTCATCTTCCGGCTCGTTGTTGCCTGTGCCGCATTCAGCCACTTTGCTGAACCATCAGACACCAACATCATCCGACGCATGTACGTATCGCCTACCCACGGAGTCATCGTCAGAGCCCAGCTGTGCCTCAAATCATCCTTGACCCCCTCCGGTGACGGTGCGGTCATCAAACCGTTCCCAGTTTCATGACTTTAGCCAGCCTCATCAAGATGGCGGCACCCCTGTATCTACCGTCTCCATGACGTCCTGGGTACTTGCATCCCTCATCTTGCCTGAATGCTTGTTCCATCACTGTGACTCAAGATCTGCCGTGATCTCTTGGACCGACTTTCGTTCGAAGTTCTGGATGAGAATGACTCAAGTCTAACCAGCCCAGATCCCTCGCTCGAGTTCCGGTCAGGCGGACCATCCGTGCACTCGATTCCCGGTGATACCAACCTTGGATAGTAGACTTGTAGTTTGCTAGTGAGTAATCTATAACTCCCGAGTAGCCAACGGAGTGACCCAAAGATACACCCCCGTACTTTGTAGAGAAGAGGTCATTTGAAGCTGCCATCCACCACAGTAAGGTTCCAGTTCAGCCCCCTTCTATCCCATCCTCATCGTCGCTGATCTCACTCTCTTCCCCAGGAAGCTGTTGCGGAAACCAGCCATACTTTCCAAAATCGATGCTCATCTCTTCAATTCCCCTGGCGTTATTCACTTCCACTCCTTCTGCTCGTAGTCTCTCGGCTTGTCGGTTTGCTGCAGCCCCATCATCCCCTCGTGGACTGATTCCACCTTTGGAATTGACCACCCTCTGCCACGGCACATTCTGATCGTGGAAAAAGAATCTGTCGGGGTTTGCAGGATCGAAGGCAGGCAGGTGCTTTAGACATACCCCAACCTGACGGGCTCGTCGTGGGAAACCGAGCAAATAGGCGAGGTGGCCGTAGCTGGTACATTTACCAGGGGGGATCTGTTGGACTGCAGAGTAGACTGCTTGAAACCACCATTGTGCCTCTTCCGACTGCTCCCGAGGCATGTGAAACTGCGGGGTGTTGGAATGCACACGTTGGTTGAGGAAGCAGATGTACAGAGTAAGGAGGGAAGACGATCGGGGACCAGATACGAGTCGGATGGATGAGCCATGGAAATCAAATCCGAAAACCTGGGGCTCTTTGCTGCTGTTAGTACCACGGTAGTGGCAGCCTGTTGCTGGTTGGGCAGTGCGGCGAACTCCTGTCAAAAGTGCATTGTTTATTTTCCCCTTGGCGGGTGATGCTGCACTACACTGGCCTCTAGGATCCCTCCAGGTTCACCTCGCGAGCCCGGCATGTCATCGTGAACCTTTTGTTTGTTTACCAGCGTTCGGTCCTTCTTCTTCCAACATGGCATTTCGCGGTACAGAGAGTCCCATGGACTTTGAATGGCAAGGTTATGGGCCCATGGATCCCAGCTCTCCCTTTCATAAACACATCATGGATGCTCAAGCAAAGAAGCGTACGTCTCCCATCGGCCCCAGCGTTTAAAGCTGTCTGTTCTAACCCACGCAGGTACTCACAGCGAGTTTGACTCCCCGAAGAAGACCGCCGTTCCTGCCTTGCGCGAGCCTAATAACCAACCATTCTTCTTTTCAAACCCTCCCGCATCCCCGTCTCAACCATCCCCGTTCCGCGCATCCTCGTTTACCACTCCACGCAAGCCGTTCGATATAGACTTCTCTTCCGGCCCAGAAAACTCTTCGCCACTCGAGCAGACAGACAACGACGAGACTCCGGACGCCAAACCTATTCCGATCGAGTTCAAGAGTAGTCCCCGGAAGACAGAAAACAAGAGAAGCTCGTTATTTGGGCTGTACGGCAGATTCGTTGCGAGCCCAGGCCGAGGAGAGATCCGAAAACCTCACAGTGATGCCATTGCTCGACGCATACACAAGAAACGCCGGCGGGCACAGAAGTTTGATAAACAGTTGATGTTGGGCAGAGTCGACCAGACCGACGACAGCGAAGACGACGCTCCTCCAAGTCCATCTAAGCCGAAGACACCCAAAGTTGAAGAAGTGGGCTGGATTACGGGTCTGTTTACGTTTATCCACACATATCCTGACGCGCCTTCGATCATTGCAAAGTATCTGCAGGTCTTTTTCAACGCCGCCATTCTTGGGGGCTGTCTATACATGTTCTGGTCATTTTATGCAACCATTCGGGCAGATGTGGATCGTGCCAGTGACGATGCAATGGCTGAAGTGCTCGCCGAGATGGCAACCTGTTCGAAGAACTACGTCGAGAATCGGTGTGGCGCCGATACCCGACTGCCAGCCCTCGAGACCATCTGCAGCAACTGGGAGCTATGTATGAACCGGGATCCAAGCGCAGTGAAGCGAGCAAGATTGAGTGCCCACACTTTCGCAGAGATTTTCAATAGTTTCGTGGAGCCGATCAGCTTGAAGACTATGTAAGTACAGACCATGTTCCAATCGAGGAGGAGGCTAACTTCTTGCAGGATCTTCACCATCACTTTGGTAGTGGTCGGGCTGATTGTCAACAACGCCACATTTACGCTATACCGACGACAACAAGAGCAGCAAAATACAGGCATGTACCGACCGCCTTCAGGCTCATATATGCATCCTGGACCCCATAATGGACAGATGAGCCAATTTGCTTTGTCTCCGGGAACACCATACGGTCAGCATTATGTGGGCTGGCATCCAGATCAGGGGTTTGGCGGCCAGCAGCAACTAGAGTATCAGCGGAGTCCAAGCAAGGAGCATCGCGCGCGAAGTCGGAGTCCGGAGAAAAAGGCTTTTGCATAATGAATGAGGGAGAGGTTGACGATGGCGTTCATGGTTGGGGGTGGGATAAAAAGTGGCGGCTGACTTGGAGGGTGTCACAAGTCTTGTATATGTGAAGCAGAAACTCTGGATGGGTGTCCTGGTCATTGTCGAGTGCCGGGGGCCTGAGATGATGTCGAGGCCCTAAACTCGTCAGATTTGACGCCTTGGTCCACAACGAATACTACTCTCTACAGCAAAAGTCAATGTTTATCGCGCCGTGCATACTCACAGCAATAAACAGGCAATATCAATCCAACGCCAAACAGCTATGTTGGTGCAATTTGGGCTGTATATACCGTACATCTGCTGTACTTGATAGAATGATTATGGAATCTGGTGTTCCAAACTTTGATAACCCGCTCGCGTTCTCTAGTACTGTACGCACTATGCTGTAAACAGGCCTATTAACTACCTAAGATGTCTATATAACATAGTACTGGCGACCTCTAGCAACCTCTTCGATATGAAGTACGCGATCCTTACATATAGTCTTCTTTTGGAGTTGTTTGAGACCTATTTGACCTTTGCGCCCTTTGACCTTTGCGCCCACTTAGTGCTCGGATTGCACGGACACCCAAAGCCGTTTCACCGACTCAACTTTCATTTTTCGTCTTGAAACGACAAGCCCTGAACCCGCCCATTCAACACCGGACATTTAAAGCCCACCAGAGAATCAGATACTGAGTGCCACTAGTCTGCCTACATTAGACAGCACTCCTTGGAACGGCTTGAGATCGAGTCTACTTATTTTTGAGCTTTCTTTTTCTTTTGCTCCCAGACATGGCCGAAATCCAAACCCGGACCTACACCATCCGCTACGCTCGGCAATCCGACGTCCCTGTGATCCTGCAACTCATCCAGGAACTAGCGGAGTACGAGAAGTCACTGCACGAGGTCGGGGCGACCGAGGAGTCTCTGCGCGCGACTCTGTCCTTTCCAGAACCGTCACGCCCCAGCGGGTTCACCGAGGGCTTTGCGAAGACGTTGCTTATCTCGCCTCGAAGCAGCGCCAGCGCCGGCGGCAGTGATGGCGACAGTGCCGAGCAACAACCAGAAGTGGCCGGCATGGCGCTCTTCTTCCACAACTACAGCACCTGGACAGCCGCGCCGGGGATCTACCTCGAGGATCTGTTCGTCCGGCCGCAATACCGTGGCACGGGGTTCGGCACGGCGCTCATCCAGGCCCTGGCGCGCGAGTGTCTGAGACTGGGCTGCAAACGGCTAGACTGGAGTGTGTTGAAGTGGAACACGCCTAGCATTGAGTTTTATACGGGCGAGAGTATCGGCGCCACCAGGATGGAGGAGTGGGTGGGCATGAGGGTCGATACCGAAAACTTGCCCAGGTTGGCCGCCAAAGGGGAAAGGGCGAAATAATGCACAGAGGACCGCCAGAGACGACGGGATTGTCTAATTAGGGAGGGGAGTGCCCATATAGATACGGAGTACAGTACACTAGAACATAGGGGAATGAAGGGAGAGCCTTAAACCTGTAGGTTATTGTGTCACTACGCCTGTGCAAGACTTCCATACTGCATACCCGGTCACAACCGTATCTTGTGGAGTTCAGTAGAGGGCGGCATGTCTATAGAAGGGGAGAGAGCGCGAGAGCGCGAGTCTGAGGCATAGATTTGTCGACGGGTTTTGTCATGCTTGTGTTGGAGCATGGACGTGGACAAAGGCACGGAAGAAAAGATCTCAGTAGGTGCTTCTGCGTGCTGGGAGCTGGTGAGGCAACTTGCAATGCAAAACATGACTGATCGGACCGGGATATACAATTTAATTGCCAAAAACAACAATGTTCTTCTCTCTCGTGAACTAAACGCCCCAACGCCTGCTGTTGCTTCATACATCCTCGAGTCCGACAAGCACTGGCAAACACTTGCTCTCGAAGGCAATCAATGAGCATCCGCTGCTCTAGATCAAGAGTTCGTTGGAGTCGATCTCGGATCGAAACACTGTCCCTTCACGGGTCCACATCAGTGTCAAGCCGTTCTCATATCTAGCCTCACTTGGCCGCCGGCAGAACAACACACCGAGAAGTCTCTTTTCGAACACTCGCATTACCACAGAGCGTACCGCTTGACGACTTACTCACATAACCACACAGCACGAGTTCTGCTTTTTGGCCTGCTGATAAAACATCTTGCTCTGCGCGCTCAACCCGTCACTCTTTGCCACTAAGCTGTCGAGCTTCTCACCACGCTCCAGCACACTCTCGATGGTCTTGTGCAGCACAATCTTGGTCTCGTCCAACTCTCGCTGCACTTTCATGATGCTATCCGCCTGGTGTGGATCCTGATACTTGGCTAGATAGTCCTTGAGCTGGGGAAACGGCCGGCTTTTGACACTGGGGCTGGCGTAACTAGACCGCGGGTTCTGCGACGTGAAGTCGTCGACGATCTTGGATAGCAGCTGGTGCGCCACGAGTGCTGGATATTCGGCGTCGCTGATGATGATGCCCGTCACGCCCTGGCTCGACCCGTACGCGTGGAATGTGTATGACCTCTCTTCAATGTCCTGGCGCACGCCCGGACGGGTGCGTTCAGCCACGGTCTTTGCGAACATCGTCATGAACTCGCCGTAGCTATGGTAGGAAAAGCGTTAGGGTTCTGGAAAAAAGCGGCAGCGGCAGAAGCCGTGTCAGAGGTTCTGGTGCAGACACACCTGTCTCGAGTAAAGCGGGAAAAGGAGGACAAGTCTCGTTCGACGGCCAGCTCTTCGGCGGGAACAGGGTCATTTCGAAGGATCTGTACAATTATCTCGTGTCAGCCTGATAGTGCACTCGACATAGACACCCTGTGGTAGCACAAAGTCTCTCTTGCTTACTCCGATATAGTAGATCTTCATGATAGCGGTGTGGGGTTTATGGACTGGAGGGAAGTGGTGGTGAGGGAGAAGAGATCAGTCTGTCGACGGATGAAGGTCGGGGCCCTAGGAATTCTTTGTCTGCTTCTGGAACAGGGAGATTGTCAAGAGGATCGAGAAAGGCCAGGTGGTTGTTGAATGGGACGGAAGGTGAACGGTAGTGCCTAGCAGTTGGTGGCAGCAATGATACCGTAGAATGCACGTCACCTGCACAAGTCAGAGTCGGAGAAGTCTAGAGCCTGAGCTAACACCTAAAACCCTAAAGCCCTCTCTATCTTTTGCGGCCTCCAGCCTCCAGCCTCCAGCCTCCAAGGAAAGACGATTCCCAATCATATTTCCCGCTCTCTTTCTGCCTGCCCCAGGCGTTGTACTCGAGTCATCAGTCGAGTTTCACCGCTCCCGCAACGCACCTTAGCCACGCCGCATCTACCGTCGTTCTACGACCGAGGCTGCGATTTATCTCTGGACGAGAGCAGCTGGTCCGCGTGGATTGGTCCAATCGTGAAACCCTCAGCATGGTGGAAACAGCTTTCCAATCCGAGGCACAATGGCTGTCTCAAATGGCCGCCATGAGAGAGGCCATCGCGGAGTTGAAGTTGCCTCCGTTCAACGATGCCTCGCAGCTGTACGGAGCCGACCTTGACCTGGACCAAGAGTTGAGCGACGACATCGATGATGATATTTGGGATGTCGAAAGCTCACTGGCCGAAAGTCCTCCCAGCGACATCTTTGATGAGACCGCCAATGGGTTCAAAATCCCGGATGCTGTTGACGGCGTCTTTGACAGTTCCTGGCTGCGGAGCAGATGTGATGCCTTTGCACGCGCAAGGTCTGGCCTTGATGCTTCTGATCTCGAACAGCAAATCATAGCTCTCCTCGCTTCAGACAGCTCCGACGACGAGTTGCAAATGTCACTCGCCGAGATTGTTGGCTACGATGCTCTCGACTTTGTCATCGAGCTCATCTCACATCGCAGAGCCATCTTGACTGCACCCACTTCTTCCACCCGTCAAACAGATGGACTCTTTGGACAGCTGGAGACTCGTCAACAACGGGAAGCCTCCCTGAGACGTCAAGATCATGAGCATAAACATACTTCTCTTGCTCCTGCTTACGACCGCAGTGAACGAAAATACCCCCACGTCTACAAGTCTGACACAGCCGCTTCTGGAAACATGCTCGATGTCTCTGGGAAGCGATACGGCTTACCCATGGGCAGCACCAGGAACGATTACCCCAAGTATGAGGAATTCAGTATACCTGCCTCAAAGGTTGGTTCGCTGGCTGCAGGCCAGAAACTAGTGAACATTGCCGAAATGGACGCGCTTTGTCAACGTACGTTCAAGGGATACAAGAGTCTCAACCGCATGCAGAGCCTGCTGTATCAAGTTGCATACACAACCTCGGAAAACATGTTGATCTGCGCCCCAACGGGCGCCGGTAAGACAGATGCTGCCATGCTCACAATCTTGCAGGCAATCTCTAAGAATGTCGTCCCAAATCCTCTTGAAGAGCCCACTGCCACTGACTTCACCGTCATGGCTGATGATTTCAAAATTGTATATGTCGCCCCGATGAAAGCTCTTGCAGCCGAGGTGACGGAAAAGTTGGGGAAACGTTTGGCATGGCTGGGGATCCAAGTACGAGAGTTGACAGGCGATATGCAACTCACTAAGCGCGAGATTGCTGCCACCCAGATCATTGTTACTACGCCCGAGAAGTGGGATGTTGTCACTCGAAAGAGTACGGGCGACACGGAACTTGTACAGAAGGTCCGACTTCTCATTATCGATGAAGTACATATGCTCCACGACGATCGGGGTGCTGTCATTGAGTCACTGGTGGCCCGGACCGAAAGACAGGTCGAAAGCACCCAGTCGATGATTAGGATTGTCGGTCTGTCCGCCACCCTCCCAAACTATGTCGATGTTGCAAAGTTTCTCAAGGTCAACCTCAATGCCGGGCTGTTCTACTTCGACGCCTCTTTTCGACCTGTTCCACTCGAGCAACATTTCATCGGTGTCAAAGGCAAAGTTGGAAGTAAAACTCAAAGAGAGAACCTTGACCATGTGACTTTCGAAAAGATTAAAGAAGTCTTGAAACAAGACAAGCAGATCATGGTCTTCGTCCACTCGAGAAAAGATACTGTCTTGACTGCTCGAACACTGTACAGCATGGCGGTCGATGATGGGTGTGTGGAGCTCTTCGTCCCCAGTCCGGACAGTCCGGCGTATTCGAAAGCCATGACAGACTTGAAGATGACACGCGGCCGTGAGCTTCGTGACATCGTACCCAAAGGGTTTGGTTGCCACAATGCCGGCATGGCACGTACTGATAGGAATTTCGTGGAAAGAATCTTCTCCGATGGTGCTATTAGAGTCCTCTGCTGCACTGCAACTCTGGCATGGGGCGTCAACCTTCCTGCTGCGGCAGTCATCATCAAAGGAACCCAGATTTATAGTGCTGAAGCTGGGAAGTTTGTTGATCTGGGCATTCTGGACGTGCTGCAGATTTTCGGTCGAGCAGGTCGGCCTCAGTTCCAGGACAGCGGTATTGGCTACATCTGCACTACCCAGGACAAGTTGCAGCATTACTTGTCCGCGGTCACCCAGCAAAGGCCTATAGAGTCGAGGTTTTCCCAAAAGTTGGTCGACAATCTCAACGCCGAAATCAGTCTGGGAACAGTAACATCGGTGCAAGAAGGCGTCACCTGGTTGGGCTACTCGTATCTCTTTGTTCGCATGAGACAAAAACCCGAGGCCTACGGGATCGACTGGAATGAGTATCAAGACGACCCTCAGCTTTTTCAACGTCGACGCAAACTCATTGTCGACGCCGCTAGAATTCTGCATCGAAGTCAGATGATCATTTTTAACGAACGCACCGATGAACTTAGGGCTAAAGACGTGGGCCGAATCGCCAGTCAATTCTACGTGCTTCAAAACAGCATTGAGATCTTCAATACCATGATGCGACCGCATGCGAGTGAGGCGGACGTGTTGAAGATGATCAGCATGAGTGGCGAGTTTGACAATATCCAGTCCAGAGAGAACGAAGCCCAGGAACTACATCGGTTGCGTCAAGAAGCTGTGGCGTGCGAGGTTGAGGAGAGAAGAGATACGCCGCAGAGCTCAAAGGACGAGAAAGAGAAGAGAGTGATCGAGAATCATGCTAAAACCAATATCCTGCTCCAGTCACATATCTCTAGAGCGAAGCTCGAGGATTTCGCTCTGGCCTCAGATTTGGCATATGTCGCGCAGAATTCTGCCAGGATATGTCGCGCCTTGTTCATGATTGCTCTCAACCGCGGCTGGGGCTACCAATGTCAGGTGCTGCTCTCAATGTGTAAAGCTATCGAGAAGCAGATTTGGCCTTTCCAACACCCCTTCCATCAATTCGATTTGCCTCTTTCAGTGCTCAAGAACTTGGACGAGAAAGCACCGTCCTCCAACATTGAATCTCTACGAGAGATGGAGCCCGCAGAGATTGGCAACCTTGTCCACAACCATAAGATGGGCAACACCATATCAAAGCTGCTCGATAACTTCCCGACCCTGTCTGTCGAGGCTGAAATAGCCCCGCTCAACAGGGACGTGCTCCGAATGAGGCTGTACCTCTACCCAGAGTTTGTCTGGAATGATCGTCATCATGGCACCTCCGAATCGTACTGGGTTTGGGTCGAAAACTCGGAGACTGCAGAAATCTATCATCATGAGTACTTCATCCTCAGTCGCAGGAAGATGCACGACGACCACGAGCTCAACTTTACAATACCTCTGGCCGACCCACTACCCTCACAGATCTATGTTCGAGTCATATCCGACCGATGGCTAGGTGCAGAAACCGTCCAACCGGTCTCCTTTCAACATCTTATTCGTCCAGACACGGAGAGCGTCTACACTGACTTGCTCGACTTGCAGCCACTTCCTATCACTGCCCTGAAGAACCCTCAGCTTGAGGAACTGTATGGCCAACGTTTCCAGTTCTTCAACCCGATGCAGACCCAGATCTTCCACACCCTCTATAACACTTCAAATAATGTGCTCTTAGGCTCCCCTACAGGCTCAGGCAAGACTGTGGCCGCCGAGCTTGCAATGTGGTGGGCATTCCGTGAAAACCCTGGAAGCAAAGTGGTCTATATTGCCCCTATGAAAGCCTTGGTCCGCGAGAGAGTCCAAGACTGGCGCAAGCGACTGGCGCTACCGTTGGGCCTGAAGCTCGTTGAGCTGACTGGTGATAATACTCCAGATACTAGGACCATCCGGGATGCTGATATCATCATCACCACCCCGGAAAAGTGGGATGGCATTTCCCGATCGTGGCAAACCAGATCCTACGTTCGACAGGTTTCACTGGTGATTATTGATGAAATCCACCTTCTGGGTGGCGACCGTGGACCAATTCTCGAAATCATCGTCTCTCGAATGAATTATATTGCAACCCAAGCAGAGACTGGCTCCATCCGGCTGGTTGGAATGTCCACCGCGTGCGCCAATGCCACTGACTTGGCCAACTGGTTGGGGGTGAAGCCAGGAAACAACCAGGGTCTCTTCAATTTCCGTCACAGTGTTCGCCCGGTCCCGTTGGAAATATATATTGATGGTTTCCCAGAACAGCGGGGTTTCTGTCCTCTGATGCAGAGCATGAATCGACCGACATATCTGGCCATCAAGAACCACAGTCCAGACAAGCCTGTCATTGTCTTTGTGGCGTCCAGAAGACAGACACGTTTGACCGCCAAAGATTTAATCAACTATTGTGGGATGGAGGAAGATCCGCGGAGGTTCTTGCATTTCGATTCGGAGGATGACTTCCAACATACGCTCGCCGCGGTCAAAGATGCGGCTCTCAAAGAAGCATTGAGCTTTGGCATAGGTCTGCATCATGCCGGGTTAGTTGAATCTGACCGGACATTGGCCGAACAATTATTTGCGGCGAACAAAATTCAGATACTTGTTGCTACCTCGACGCTGGCTTGGGGAGTTAATCTTCCCGCTCATCTCGTCGTTGTCAAGGGCACCCAATACTTTGATGCAAAGATTGAGGGTTACAAGGACATGGATCTCACTGATGTGCTCCAAATGCTCGGACGAGCCGGTAGGCCACAGTTCGACACGTCAGGTATTGCTCGTATATTCACGCAAGATTCCAAGAAGGCATTCTACAAACACTTCCTGCATACAGGTTTCCCGGTGGAAAGTTCTCTTCACAAAGTCCTGGACAACCATCTGGGAGCCGAGGTGTCTGCCGGCGTCATCACCACCAAACAAGACGCTCTGGACTATTTGACTTGGACATTCTTCTTCCGCCGTCTTCATAAGAATCCAACCTACTACGGTCTGGAGATCTCGGAGGAGGAGCACAAAGATAATCAGACGCTAGCGAGACAGCAAGCTGCAGATTACATGGTTTCCATGGTCGACAAGTCGCTGGATGACCTTGCTGAGAGTGATTGTGTTCTTGTCCACAGCAACGGCGACGTTGATAGCACGCCGTTTGGCAAAATCATGTCCTACTACTATCTCAGCCATTTGACGATTCGCACATTCTTGTCTAGGGCTCGCAAAGTCCCGAGCACCACCTTTGCGGACGCACTGGCATGGATCAGCCTTGCTACCGAGTTCGACGACCTCCCCGTTCGACACAATGAAGACCTCATCAACGCCGAATTGGCGAAGAACCTTCCCCTCGACACCCTCGGTCTGCTGGACGGCTTACCTATGTGGGACCCTCATGTCAAAGCCTTCCTTCTCATCCAAGCGTTCATGTCTCGAGTTGAACTCCCCATCAGCGACTACGTTGGCGACCAGATCTCTGTCTTGGACCAAGGCATCCGTATCATTCAAGCCGGCATCGATGTCATGACAGAACTCAACAAGTTCGATGCTGTCGTCCAGATGATACGGTTGCTTCAATGCATCAAAAGCGCCCGTTGGCCCGAAGATTACCCTCTCAGCATCCTACCAGGCGTTTCTGAAATCTTGGACCCCAAGCTTGACGGGAAAGTGCCCAAAGACCTCAACACCACGGCAGTACTGGCCAGTAGACATGGGACAAAGACAATTGAGGGGCTGATGAATACATTGGGAATCAGAATTCCAAATGTCCGCGCGCAGTTCGGCAAAGCTGCTAATGCACTGCCTGATATCACTTTGACTTCCAACGGGAATACGGAGCTCTTACAGTTGACGATGAAGCGTGGTAACCGACTTCTCGACGCCGAGGCCAGGATTTACGCGCCTAAGTTCCCCAAGCCGCAGACGGAGGGGTATCTTGCTCTTGTTCTTCCTACCGGGCGACAGGGTGATATCCTAGCGTTGAAGAGGGCGAACTGGGCGACAATGAAGAACAAACAAGGGGCTCGTCAGAACAGGGCTGTGGAGGTTAGCAACATCAAGCTGAAGATTCCAGTCTCAGAAGCTGCAACTTATGATGGAAGGTCAAGCACAATCGGGGGAGAGGTCGAGGTGAATATTGTCGTCATGAGTGACGCCTATCCTGGGATGGAATGGCGATTGGACAGGGTCAAGGTGCCGATTGCGAAGCCTGAAAGCGTGGAGACGGTTGAGGTAGGAGTAGATGAGAGTCTGCAGAAGAAGAACCAGCAGCAGCAAGGATGATGAGAAAGGCCCGAGGGACGAGGAGGAACAAGGACAAGATGAAAAGAAGATAATTAACAAAGAGCTTCACACTTAGTTTCGAGTTTTCCATCTCATTGCATTTCATTTGTAGCAGAAGGAAGCCGCATGATATGTCTAGGTCCTGCAGGTGCTTGTGACCAGACAGGCTTTGCGTCCTCTTCCACTGCTGGATGCACTACCTCGCCGTGGGAGGCTGTGCATATACTGTATGTCTGCAGCTGACCTGTAGACCTCTGGCCCGTGTGCTATCCAAGAAGTTGTGTTTGCAGCTTCTCGCCCCAACCATCCTCATCTTAGGTCTGGCAGTGGCCCTCTGCAGACTGATTTTCAAATCCATTCTGCCCTCCGTCTCTCGTCTCCTGGATTCTGGCATCTCGGTGTCACATTGTTCTTCTGAATGTGATCTACGACCGCGTCTCATATCAGACTGTCTGGACGAGGTCCATCTCAACCTCGCAATCAACCTCACGCTCGCCATCGTCATTCATTTTCACATTCTCGGTCTCGTCGTCACCTCCATCTTCCCCTCGTTCCACTGCTCGTCTCTCAGAGTCCCAGTCCTGTTCGGCCATACCTTCAATCTCTGTGGCAAGCATGGTCTCGAGATCCTTGATCTCCACCTCGAGCCCTGTGACGGCCCGGTGAACGAGGATCTCAAAGTCGGTAAAAGTTGTGCAGCCTATGGCTCGGTAAGTGTCGAAGAGCTCGCGGTCGTTGGCGCGGCGGAGGTGGTGTCGTAAGCCGCTTGGGCCGAGCATGCGTTTGTTGAACAGGGCGTAGAGCCTGGTCGGGTTGTCCTGGACAGCGGCGGCTAATGAAGAAGGAAGGGATCTTGGTTAGCAAGGTCGAGAGGATGTAGAGGTCTGGGTCGACTGGGGTAGGTTGTGTGGTGTGATAAGCCAATAGATGATATATGTACATTAAGGAACAGGGGAGTGTGTTTCATGCATAGTGATCAAGGATTTCTGGTCTAACTCACAGTAGTTATCGACGAGGTTGAATTTGAGCGGTTGACCACGATAGAGGGCGTCAAGTTTTTGGACCATCGGAAAGACAACAATCAAGGCATGGCCGGCCATCTCGTTGACAGTCCGTTCGATGGACACACGATGTGACCTCCGGGCGCCTTTGTCGAGGGCCTTGAGTTGGCGGAGGGAGTGTTTGAGGCTGTCGAGACAATATTGGATGCCCATTTTGGCGAGTTTGGGACAAGGACAGATGGGTGATGAAGAGTAATAGTGTGTGGGATCAACAGCAGACTTTAAAGATGATGCTGAAGTGGAAAGTCTTGAGCAGGAGAAAGGAACAGGAAGATGTCGAGGAGAGGAAGGGAAAGGGAACGGGAAAATATTTATAGGGAGAAATCTCTTAGCTGGTACCAGTGGTTGTATTGTTTCTAGTCAAAGTCAAAAAGCACTGAAGCTTGAACACTGGCTGCGTGTTCTATCCAGGTATTGTGCAGTGATGCAAGATTGAATAGCCAAGGAGGCAGCCATTGTGCTAGGAACAGGGTGTCGGCAGAATAGCAGAATAGCAGAACAGCAGAATAGTGGCTGGCATGACAATAGACATCGAATGCATTCATGGGAAAACATGAATCGCAGGCGGCAGTGAACTGCGGGGGGAGGTTGACTCGGGCGCGATTCTGCCAGACCCTTTGGGCCATCGTGAGGCTGCGCTTGGATGCCACACACCTACCTGCATTTGGGCCTCGCAGACCAGCTGCTGCGGCACTCGTGGCCGGGACAGGCTGATGTCTCTTTCTTGCGGCAGCCAGCAAGCCGACAGTATTGCTCATTCAAGTCTGCCAGTTCCTTGATGGTTGTGGACTCACATTATTGCCTGCTGTCGCCATCTCTTGACCTGTTCGACAGCTGGCGGCGCAGCTGGAGCCTGCGAACCTGCGAGCCGCGGGGCAGCGACGCAGGTCAGCAACACACCCCAACATCAACATCAACATCTTGCCGGGGCCATTTGTGCGCCGTTATTATGGTTAGACGAGGTATGAGGTACTCTTCCTTCCTTATCCTTATATGTAGGCTTTTCGTGCATATCCTAACAGCTTTCAGATCCGTGACTCTGCTGCAAGCGAATTTTCCCCGTTACGCCAATCGCGAGCCCCCAGCGGCGCCAGGAACGCGAACGCACACCTCGTGTCAACCATTATTTGCAGCGGTAGATCAACATGGAGCTCTGGACGATCTGATTCCTCGCCTACCCTGGATATGGCGTCCGCTCCTCCCTCCAAGACGGCCAAGAGAGCGTCCAGTCAGAATGCAGAAGTGGGATGGATCGTGTCGAGTCAATCTTTCGTCGAGCGCAAAGGAAAACAACCCCAGCAGTGTGCAGAGTTTGATGTGGCGTTAGCAGGCCGGATTGTTTCAGGTGCCAACCGAAAGCTCCGAAGTTGACATGGATGATAAGATTACAGGGTTACGAAGACGAGATGCGGTGGACACATACCACCACTTCCTGGCGGCAAAGAAGATACGGATACAGCAGCATCACGTTGGACTCATCGACGAGCTGCTCAGGACGAGATTGACGGCTGGGGAGCCCTCCTATCGACGACCATGTCCCCTTGTCTGCCTGTCAAACTCTGTGCTTCGCCCGTCGATGTCATCAACCTGTCGGAACATTTCGAAGCGTGTCTCTGGTGCGAGAGGACGCCACGCGAGAGGCTAAAAGGAAGCTGAAGCACGCCAGCCCGTCGGCCCCGGTGGGCGTCTGCTTCTGTGAGTGGCCATCGCAACCTCGCTTCTCCAGAGTTCATCAACGTCCCCCCTTGTTCAACCGTTTCCATTCTCTGCATCTGTGACTGACAATGTTCGAGGATTGGTCTCAGCCATCCGCGATGTCGTCCCCATTTTGAACAATGGTCCGGCCTGGTGGCTGACGAGCGCAATGCTCATTCGACTCCCTTCTGCTATGGTTGCATTGGCGGTCTTATCCAGATCCCAAGGCCCAGCATCAACCTTGTCCCATGCAAGCCATGCTGCATCCGGGGTCCTCAGCACAGTGGTGCCTTGAGTTTGATTCTTGTTGCACTTTGTGCCTCGAACATGGATGGTCCTTTTCTTCTCCGACCTCTCAACTTCAGGTTGGAAAATTCACCTGGCGGTTGGACCATGTCTGTCCTGTAACCGTTCCACTCTGCCATCGCAACAAGGACCAAGTTGTCCCTCCTTATCATTATTGCACTTTTCTGTCTTTCATTTGTCACCGTCTAATTTGGCCTCTTTCTCTTCTCGCGGGCTGGCCCGCACCCTTTTGAATAATGCCCACCAGATGGTTATCGCGTCGTCACGGACATCCTCCTCTTCACGACAATTCCGGTTCCCAACCGAAATCGAGAGAGCAGCAGGACTTTGATTTTGCTTTCACGGAACAGCTTTCCAACGCCCTCACTGTCCCAGGTAAAACTGGGCCGGGTGTGACCACGAACCCGGCTGACGTCCTGCCCACACTGGCTGGGGGCCCGACCGCAAAGAGAAAACTGCGGGTTCAGGTATCTTTGACCCGACCACGGACATCTGAGAACAGTAGACTCTCACCCACTGGAGCTACCAATGCTATCTCGAAGTCGGACGACAGTTTGATCGGCCTTGCTTTTGGCAGCCCTTCCCATCCTCCCGCATCCTTTTGTACTCCCAAGATAGAAACCGTTCCTCTCGAACCCAACCCAACGCTCCGACATCACTCTCCATTTCAGGACAGGTCGACCCAGATGCAGTCAAAGAAGTGGAGGAAGCTTGGGGGTATGTTCAAGTCCCGCGAAGCGGTGGTCAGGCGAGATGATGTTCCTCGGGGTCCAACCATCGGGTTGCCGACCGGGTTGGTTGTTTTGGATAAGAGTCCAACGAGCCAGACCAGACAGCTCGAAGCGCATAAACTACGCCCTATTCAACCAGATCATCCTCGGCATGCTGACCTTCTATCGTCGACCGACAAGAAACCGCACTCTGACCTCAGGGTTCCCGAGGGTCCCACGACCAAAGTTGAGGAGGAAAGCATATCGACCCCTTCGACAGCCACCGATGCTAGCCTTTATAGTGAACCCTACACAAGACCGCCTTTACCCAAGCTCGAACTGGATATTCCGACGGCGTCTCTTGATCGCTACAGTGTGATGTTTCGCAATCTGCCACAGGCCACTCGCTCCTCGTCTTTGCTGGCTAGACGGAGCAAAACCTTAGAGAGTCTAAGATCACTCGAAGACAGTCGACCCGTGACCAAAGATGGAGACGACCGTATTCCCCGTTCAGCTACAGAACCTACGACAGAGCCCCTGACACCTCTCATGCCACCGAGACGCTTGACAACACCCACCATAGCCAGATCACCTGCCAGCAGCAAATACTCGTTGTTTCCCCCGACATCTCACCCGCCGTTGAAGATCACTGGACAACTCGCGGTCTCGGAGAGTGACAACCGTGGAATAGGTCAATTGAAACGATCAGCCACATCGCCGGCTCGTCTGTCTCCTATGCGAGATGATTTTAAGCCCGAGCCGCTAAATTACAAGAGGATGATGTCCAATGAACCGGGGCTTGACGGGGCAATGTTCAAGGAGAAGGCCGTGAATGTTCCAGACTCCAACGAACAGAATATCAGCAGTCCAGATGACAAGACGGCTTCGACGGACCGAGAAGCTCCATGGAGCTCTGCTCACTCGTTCCAATCATCTGTCTCGTCTGCCACGACCGTGGATGAAATTTTCTTTGATATCAAATCGTTGCGCGACTCAAAGGGTGTCGAGGATGGACAGTTTGTCATGACGAGACCAGCCTCGGCTGCGGTGGAATTGGCTCGGACCAGATCGAAGCGTGCAGCTACGACGACTCAACGGCGACGGCCGGACGTCTCACAGTCAGGCGAGGGAGGCGAATCCACGACACCAGTGCCACCACCTGTGCCGTCGATAGCCTCAACCGTCAGGTCGGCGGACACCACCAAACACACCTCTGTCAACACGGCATATTTTGACGAAGCCATTGCTGCTGTAGAACGACTCACGTCACCAATGGCTGCCGGTGAGATGGAAAAGGATTCCCCCACCAGTTCCGCAGTTCCCGCCGTTATACCAGCCCGCCGTTCCGACGACAAGCCACCGTTGCGGGCCGTTCCATTGGTGGGATCGACGTCGAGTAGTGCTATAATACAGCCCGCCGAACGTCCGTCCATACGACACCAAAACAAATCTCGGGACGATATCGGCCAGCTAATTCCCTCGCCCGTCACCGAAGTCAAGGAGGAGCTGTCTCCCAAACGTGCCAGCCCATCTACAATTACCGCCATCACAATAACAGCGCCAAAACCAACGCAACCTGGAGACCAGACCAAGAAGGTGGTGTCTCCCAACGTCGCCGCTGTGAAAAGAGTCGATCGGCCAATCGACGACTCGCCGACCATTCCTCAAGGTCCTCCCAGCCCTCGGCGCGCTGCCATCCGGCCATCGCCACTTTCTCCGTCAGACGAAAAGCCGCCACCCGTGCCGAAGAAGGACCCCAAATACATCCCGCTGTCAAGATATGCCGCCAAAAGCACCGTATCCAAGATCGAACAAGCTGGCATCATACCGACCAGACCTGTGAGAGCCAACACCGACAACAATCTCACCTCCGACCGCTCCCAGTCTCCGGGTACGGTGTCGGCAGTCAACAAGGAACGGTCGGCGACTCTTCCATCATCCCTGCATCCTCCTCCTCGTCCTCCTGCCGACGCATCTTCACCGTCCTCGTCACTTCGTGGCCTCGAGAAGGCTGTCCCTCCGCCGGCATCGCGTCCGAACCTGCATTCTACTCCAACGGTAGCAGTCAAAGCCGAAGTCGCTGTTGCTCGAACCGTGTCATTGTCGCGCAAGCAAAGCGCTCGTCTACTTGTACCGGGGCCGAAACCAGCTGGTCGGCGCGCCGATACAACCCGCCAACAGGAACAGGAGGAGCAGCAGCGACAGAAGCGGGTGGAACAAGAGCAGAGGTTTATTCCAGGTCACCGTCACCGCCGCACGACGTCCAAATCTCTGTCGAAAGATAAAATCAACTTGAAGTTTTTGATGCGGGGTGAGCAGTCTGACTCGGACAGGGAGAGGGAAAAGGAGAAAGAGCGGGCCAGACTGCAGATCGAGAAACAAGTGGCGATCAGAGGTAAAGCGAAAGAGAGAGAGAAGGAGAAAGAGAGAGAGAAGGAGAAAGGGAGAGAGAAGGAGAAGGAGAAAGACAAGGAAAAGGAAAAGGAGAAACCGAGAGAAGTTCCTCCCATGACTCGCAAATATGACACTGGTGACAATCTGGAACTCCACCAGTGGGAGGTGCTCGATAAAAGTAAATGGGAGATCCTGGAGAAAAAAGCATATTCTCCCGTCGTGGTGCAAGCGGAGCGTGGACACAGGCCTGGCTTGAGTGTCGGGTTGGTCGTGGAGACGGTTTGACTTTGACTGGGTATTCGGTCTTGAAATCGGACTTTGAATTCGAGATTTATGCCGTGGATGCAGGCGGAGCCTCGTCACGCGTCTTTCACAGTGTGTCAGTTCTTTTGTTGGGTTTCACCGAGCGGGACTCTCTCAGTTCTTTTGTTGGGTTTCACCGAGCAGGACTCTCATTCAGCTGCCGAGGTGTCGCTGTCGGTTTTCGGTCCAGTATCCAGCAGTGAGCCATGGCGTACCTGGAGTTGACTGCAACTGCAAGCAGCATTGAGCCATGGCGGTACCTGGTGTTGACTGCAACTGCAAGCAGCAGTGAGCCATGGCGTACCTGGTGTTGACTGCAAATGCAAGTGGGTGTGGCGGTCAAATGCAAGTTGGTGTGGCGGTCAATCAGCCAACCATGATACCCTGACGGCTCTGGGTTGACCAGCTGGTTTCAATGGATGATGGGAAGGAAGGTTTCTGGGGCGGATAAATTAATGGAATGGCACGAGCTGGTGTGACCTCGGGCGCCGGACAAGGCTCTAGATTCTACGGAGTAGACTCTAGACTCTAAAGTTTGTATCTGGTGTACCTTCTGTGCTCAGCGAGGATCATCACGATCACGATCTCTCCCACCTCGCATTCCATGGGCTCTTCCTGGAACGAGGGTGTCTAACAAGATTTCCTTGGGTTTGTACTCGATACAGGGACAGGGACAGGGATAGGTATGGGACAGGTACGGGGACAGGTACGGGACAGGTATGGGTACAGGGACGGAGATGGAGATGGTGCCGGACAAGTATTACATACCTACATACCTACCTTATGTACAGTACATTAGAGATACGAATCCAGAAGTCGACATGACATGACTTGACTTGACTTGACATACGTACATGGGCGTCGGAGACCACCTTTGGACGGTATTAGGGCATGATAATGATAGGCTTGACATTAACATTGACATTGATATCGAAAAGAAAGGAATGTTTGTGTGTATGTATATTCGACGAAACGGGTGGCCTGGAAATGGGAAATGGGAAATGGGAAATGTGAAGGGAAGGAAATATGTCAACCACCTGCAGCTTTGGCGGTATAAACGCCGACGGTATTAATACTAGTACTAGTATCCACAGCGTCAATAGCTCCAATTCTCCATACTGCGATCTGCCATGTTGGCCATCAGAGACGTGGTGTAGACGTGGACGTGGAAGAAACGGTATGGTTTTCGTCGTGTTTGTTCAAGGCCGTTCAAGTTCGAGTTCAGTCGTGGTCATGATCCTCACTACGTAATGCTCGCTCCATCATAATAATATCAACTAGGAAAGAATCACAACATCAACCGGGAAAGAATAGCAACACCATCAACCAGGAAAGAATAGTAACAACAACCAGGAAAGAATGGCAACAACATCAGCCAGGAAAGAATCACAACATCAACCAGGAAAGGATAGCACAGTACCACTACCACTACCAGGACTGCACCCTCGATCCCTACTACATGTACATTGTAGGCCGTCAATCACAGGCCGAAACGCTAGACAAAATTCAAATCCCATCGTTTCCACTCATCGTGCGTCTTCCCCTCCACAGCGACAAGGAATCGATGCAACATCATACTCGGCGGAAGAGGATTTCTATGCTCGTGGTCGATATGCTCGACCAAGTCGCGGGCCGTGGTGAATGCACTGTCGCCGCGCTCCAGCTGACGTCCGCGGGCGAAACAGAAAACACAGCCATACTTGACCACGGCGCCCAGGATATTGCTGTCGCGGCGAGTGTTGGTCGAGGATGTCGACATCGACGCCTTCGCCTTCTCGCTGAGCGGTAGGTAGAGGTGACACTTGGCGGCGAAGGAACTGCGGTACTGTACGGCGACGCCGTCGTGCTCGCGAATCTCGTCGGTGCTGTGGATGTTGGACGTCACGCTACTCGCGACGTGGTAGCGCACCTTGTATGCACACTCGGGACACTCCCAGTTGAGAAAGGCGCCGCCGAAGGCCTTGAGTTTCCGCCGCTCCTCGTCGAGCAGATCTTTCTTGTCCACGAAGGAAAGCCGGCCTTTGTCGCGGTTGTTGCTGATCTGGAGTGCACCACGACAGAAATTGCCCAGCTCGTTGGCGCGCAGATCTTCGGGTCGCAGACGCCGTGGGTTGTTGGGGTTGAGGTTGGGGATCTGGTTGAGTTGTTCTATACGGTAGTTCAAGGTTTCCCAGATGGTCGCAAATGGTCGCGAGTCTTCCAAGTCGCGGTCATAGTGGTTCATGAAGATCTTCTGGATCCCGTGCACCGAGTTGAGTAGTTGGCTGACTATCACGGTCAAGTACTGTGCGGCTATGACATCCGAGTTGTCGATGAGGTATGGTAGCTGTGGATACGAGAGCGTGGCCATGGATCTTAGCCGTTGCTGTAGAATCACCAGTCGCGGGTCGTACGCTTGGATCTCGTTCGGGATGATTTCCGGGTAGATGTACCAGTCGATCATGGTCTTGAGTTTATGTCGGATCTGCATCAGGATCAGAAGTACGTCGTCGACCGCTTGTCGTGGCGTGATGGGATCGGGCGGTGGGAGTACCATCCCAGCACCAGCATCCACAGGCAGCGCCATCGTGTGAGCAGAAGGAAACCCCTGTTCGGCGATGATTCTCGACTAGTTGGATTGCTCGCACCAGTGTCACACGTTCACGCGTCGAGTCGTCACGGTCAGAGCGTGTGGATTTGATAGCCGCGGTAGTTTTCGAAAATCATACGTGCAATACACTCGGCACATTCTATCTTGAATTCATGCCCAATCCATATCAGGATCAGGAGAGGATCAATGAAGACTCCATGATCAGGTAGGCTGAGGGTGAGAAAGAAGAGCGGAACCAAGGCGACAGCCTCTAGACGGAAGGCCTACCTTTCAAGAAATGTAGCTGATGGGAGTCACGAGGCTAACGTGTCTTCCGACTAGCGGCTGCTGGAGAGCGTCTGCGGCCGCAGAAGCTAAGGACCCGGTAGGGTAGATGGGGGCGAGCAGTCAAGGAGTACTCGTACTCTGTAAGGGAATCAGGACGGCCCGGAAGGGCAAATGGCCCTATGGCCCTATGCCATGGCGGACCGCTGTCATTGCAGGCCAGGCAGTGCTGGTTTACTGCTTCATGCATGCTGGTTCGCACGGGTGGTGAGGCGTGGGATTGGCTGCCATGCCAGACTCAGCCACAACGGCAGGGGATGGCGAAGTGTGGGAGGGAGACGGACGATGGGGGGATGATGGATGGGGAACGACGATTGGGAGGTGGGAGTGGGAGGTGGGAGTGGGAGGTGGGAGTCCAGGAGGGATGTCCAGGATGCCAGAAGGGCTGCGTGCTGTCCTGCGCCCGTCAGTACGCAGTACGGATACGCGAGCAGTGTGTGGTACGTCCCGGAAAATGATTGTTCCGGAATATTTTAGTCTAACTCCTTCTGGGAAGCATCGCTCGCTGGTTTATGGAATCCGACGCTAAACTGTTTCTGGATATCAATCTTCACCTTCACGGTATTTGATAATTTTCTGACCAGGCGGGCAACTTCCTCCTCCCAGTCGCAAGTGAGCGAGATCATGAAAAATTCAGAATGCCGACTGAGTTAGAAGAGGTACGTGAAATGTCTGCAACAGTCCTGACTTGTGAACGGGCGCTGACGATGTCCAGCTCGTCGAATTCCTCCATCATGGGAATACTCAGATCAGGCAAATTGGTGAGCAGACCGTTCTCTTTGATGCTTGACCGCCACTAGGCCCGTGACGTTCGGCAACACAGGCTAGAATTGGCTCAATGTTGCCACGCTGACACTCAATTTCTTAGCTTGCGAGCATCTGGTCGGTCATTCGTCAGACCCGGCCATCTTCAAGCGGCCCCAACTGGTACCTGTCCAAGATCTGAAATTACTAGTGAGAGACTACCCGGTGAGTACCACCTCAGTCATTCTCGGGAGACATCTGCTCGTATTGATTCCGGTGCCAGCCTATTGCCAAAAATGTCCTCACCATCCTTATCAATATTAGCGGCGATGCCGAGATTCTAGACAACCTGGCCACCGACGATGCATTCATAGAGACATTGTTGAAGAAAATCACAGTATGTAGGTCTCCATCCTCTTCCTGAGCTGAAACCGAGCCTGCGGGCTGGAGGGGTTGGTGGCTGACTGATTCTCAGGACCCGAAGGAGACAAACGCGAATGAGGTTGCCATGCTTCTCGCAAATCTGGCCAAGTCCGATGCGATGGAGAAAGTAATAACGCTCAAACGCTCTCAACCCGATAAGTCGGTCTCCACGTCTCTATATGCTCTTGATCAACTGTTCGACCTGTTCGTCAAGGGCGCTGACGGCAGCCTAAATAAGCATGCCGACTTCGACTATCTTGCCTATCTTCTGGCCGACATGTCTAAACATAAGGCTGGCCGAGATCACTTTCTGAGCAAACGAGAGTATGATGGCGTTGTCCCGATAAGTAAGCTGACGGTGTTCACGGAGCATGCAAGCCATGTCAGAAGAAGAGGAGTCGCACACACGATCAAGAACGTAGCCTTTGAGGTTGACAGACATCCGTTACTAATGGCGGAGGATACCGAAACCGTGGATGGTACGCCCGGGGTCAACGTGCTACCATACATTTTACTACCTCTTGCGGGTTCAGAAGAGTTCGCAGAAGAAGAATCCGCAAACATGCTTCCGGACCTACAGTTGCTGCCACCGGACAAGGCGAGAGAAAGTGATAATGATATTCTGGTGACTCATCTGGAAACATTGCTGTTACTGAGTACGACCCGCGCAGGGAGGGACAAGCTTAGGGCCGTCCAGGTCTATCCACTGGTCCGGGAGACCCATTTGCATGTGGAGGATGAAGGGGTGAGGGAGGCTTGTGACCGCTTGGTCCAGATCCTCATGAGAGACGAAGAAGAGGGTAGAGAGAGGGAAGGGGAGGAGGGGGATGATGAGAAAACGATTGAGGAGATATTCTGAGCGACGCCACAGAGCAATCATGCCAAGATGAATATAGCACTCCGTGGAAGCCAGTGACAGTACTCCGTAGAGCCATCCGCGTCGAAGATCAGATACAGTACTGAGTAATTACTGCATGCCTGGGGGTTAGGGTTAGGGTTAGGGTTAGGGTTACGTTCCGATATAGGTACCTACGTACTGATAGAGGACAGCCCCGATAGAGGGACAGCTACGGTGGATCAAACCCCTAGAGCCTAACTGTACGGCAGAGTGTCTAGCTTGACGCGACATCAAATGCACCTGCGACTTCATCCTTTTCCCGTGACAAACCAACGCGTCGTCTATTTTCTATTTTCTGTTTTGTCTTGTCCGCTCGGAAAACAAGACTCCATGGCCCTCTGAACGCCAACGCCATGGCGCCGGCACCTGCTGCCCGACAGGCAAATGGCTTCGAGCCGCCTCCGTCGTCTATCTTGGCTACTCACGTTGTTCATGGACAAGGCGTTCCGGATTTGGACCGACACCATTTCAATCAACTGCTGACAGAAGTGCTGGGCTCAGACGGAGACGGCCAGCCAAGTCTGGGTGACGATGTCTCCGTCAATCACAAACTCATCTGTGTCATCCTTCAGGTCGGCATCGAACCAGCCCTGGAAGAAACTCCCTTTCGAACCGCAGCTGCTTCAGGTAAGGCGGATGCTCAGTTGACACGATGCCTCGCAGTCCTTCGAGTGGCAATCGAGAGGTCACCTCAAGTTCTCTATGTCAAATCGGATCCTCCAGGCAAGGATGTGGCTGGGCCAGCATGCGCACTTTACTACTGGCTGATCCCTAGACTACTACCACTCATCTCTTCATGCCAGAATGTGGCGGCTCGAGATGCCGTCCTCGATGTCTTCACTGCCATGCTTGAAGCCGACAGATATGGTGCGACGTCCTGTTCGTGTGGCACTGTCCTGGAATATATGAGAGGTTGCATATCAGGTGCGGCATCGTCGAGCGCAGGCTTTGATGCGAGGCGGATGCTGACTCTACCTAGGTCTGGTCAAGATTGCAGCCTCCCTCCCTATGCAGCATCCTCGCAAAGCGATCATCGTTGCTCCTGAGGACTTTGCTGCTGCCGTGTCCGACATTACCCGTGGGGCCTCTGCCACCATCCCGAGTCTCCAATTTCCCTCTCTTTGCCAACTCTCTATGACCCTATCACGTGTGTTGAAGGTCATTTCCAAGTATGCCGAATCTGCACAGAGCAGAGTACAGTTCTGGAAAGTACTCACCCGCTTTCAGCACTTTGTCGACGACTATAATGATCTCATAGCTGAAGACGATCGATCCGAAGTAGGTGCAAGAGACGTCTCGGTTGGTCCACTACTGATTTCCACTTAGGAGTTGTCACACGAGATCCACGGCTTGAGCGTCATTCCTCGTCGATCCCCTCCACAGCCAGCCGGTGAGAAGAATGCAGAGGCATGGCCTGAGAGTGAAAGGGCCCGTAAACGACCTCGACTCTCCACGGATACCGAGGAAGGGTTGCCCAATCAGACTCTGCAATCGGTCATCTGCCGCCGGCTCACCTTGAAGTTGACTGGCCGCGCTGTGCCTGACCTTGACGGACTGAGCGATACCGCCGCCAGCAATTTCCGGCGGCTGCCCGAAGATGAGCAGTGCGCTGCCCTTGAACTCTTGGGCACAACTGCGTGCCAACTGGCCATGCAATCGCCGGAAGGCCATTGCCAAATATGTGATCCAGAAGTCGAATCAGCAACCACATCCAACATTTCGGCTGCAGCTACGAAGGACGAGTTGCTCAAAACCTTGGTCGTCCTCGTTCAGAACATCTCGCGGCAGTCAAGAGCTCGAATTGCTGCCATGGTAGCACTTCGTCGCATCCTGATGCACACGGATTTAGCGTCAGACTTGAAACTTGGTCAGACACCTGCCGGCGACTGGTGCCTTCAATCGCTCAAAAGCTCGTCTAGAGACCTTCGGATTGCGGCAACGAGAACACTACAAGCCTACTTGGTCAGGAGAAACGGTGTCGATATTTTCCTGACCCGCGAAAACCGAATCACCGCGCTGGACTTTCTCCAGACCCTTTGGCAGAAAGGCGAGGTTGCTGTGCAGGAGGCTACGGTCATGGCACTCGTTGGGATGGCCCCGGTTGTTGGCGATGAAGAATTGAACATCATCCTCGTCAGGTTGGTAGAGTATCTGGGCCACAGCAACCTTTACCTTAGCGGAGTGGTGTACGCAGAGATCCAGCACCTGGCCATGTCTATGCATATGTCGGTGTGGCTACTCTTCCGCCCTTTCTGGCGCACTCTGGGTGTGGTCCTGGCCAAATCACTGACGAACCGGCCAAATGTCGCCAACCAATTGTGTGATCTTCTGGGAATGGATATGACAGGACTGATGGGCCATACTGCCGAATATGCTCTTCCTTACCTCGTCCTACACAAGGAAACCGAGGCCATTAGACGGTTCGCCGAGGCAAATGGTTCCTCAACCACCCCGTTCGACCTTTGCACGCGAGGGACGAATCTGATAGCCATTCTGTCGTTTCTACTGGTGCAGCCATTTTCCGATGCCGAACAATCCATCATCTCACTACTGTCAGAAGTCTCGGAGGATTTTCGAAAGACTGACCTCGCCAACTGGGTTGCCCTGTATCCAATCCACATCACCTGCGAATTACTCAAAGCCATCGGCGACAGTGGACAGGGCAAGTCCTCCCGCGTCTATCATGCTTTGCAGCTCCTGGCGCAGTTGGTCGCTCGTCAGCGTGGGCAGTCTGCCGGCTCGAAGCGCAGTGACAGCATTGGGTCCTTCCTGGAGATTAATGCTCTCGCAATCTTGACCCATTATACTGTCCTGTTAAATGATTTAGAAGCTAAAGAGTCCAAGGTGGACAAACGAAGGTGCATTGTTGCTCTAGGTGAAATGGTTAAGCTGGGGAAGAGTCGTGTTGCACGCGCCTTGCCCCAGATTTGTGCATGCCTGAGGTCCGGCCTTGACGACAGGGATCTCTGCAACGCCGCATTCAGCTCCTGGGTGGCCATGATCAGATCGCTGAGGAAGGAGGACTTGGAGCCGCTCATTGACCAGACGTTGGCCATCATCGTCCGGGCTTGGGGTATGCTGGACAGTGCTTCGCAGCAGCAGGCCCACGATGTGGTTGGCGACATGTTGCGGAATCATACTGACCTGGTACGGGAGCACTTCAGCACCATGCCATCCCTGGCATCCATCCCACTGATGGCCAAGTATGAGACGGAAATCGGGACCTTGAAACGCCAGATGGACGAGCGGCATCAACTGATCGCATACATCAAGAGGCTCCAGGACGAGAACCTGGTTGTGGTCCAACAGGCATTGAGCGAATTGCCGCCACTGCTGGCGCAGAAGCAAGACTTGCTACAACGCTCGATCCTTCGAGAGCAACCAGATGACTTTGTCGCCGATTTGACCCGTGCCTTACTTGACTGTTGCGTCAAATTCAATACTAGCACCGAAGTCACCAGACTGTGTGGCCAGTGTCTGGGACGCATAGGTTGTCTGGACTCTAGAAAGATTGAAAGTGTCAGAGAACGGAAATCAATGGTGGTGCTGTCGAATTTTGGAAAAGCGGACGAGGTCATCGAGTGGATCTTTTTTTTTCTCGAACATGTCCTAGTCAAGGCATTCTTGTCGACCACCACAACACGAGCACAGGGCTTCCTCGCCTGGGCCATGCAGGAGTATCTCAAGACTTGCGAGCAGGACTACCCGGCTCGACCTGGCGAAGGTAATCTCGCTTCCCGCCTTTGGGAGCGGTTGCCCGAGTCCGTGCAGAATACAGTCACGCCGTTCTTGAGCTCGAAATACATGGTCCAGGAGATCCGCCCACCTGAGAAGAGTCACTACCCCATATATCGGCCCGGGATGAGACATCGGGACTGGCTTCGGACCATTACCCTGGACTTTCTCCATCGGGGCTCCGGGGACAATGTTGACATGATGTTTGGAATAGCTCGGCGCATCATCCACGGCCAAGACACCTCCATCCCCTCCTTTCTCTTGCCGTACGCCGTAGTCAATCTCATTGTCAGCGGCATCGAGCGTGACAGTCAGGATATCCTGGAGGAGATCACGTCAATTCTCAGCTTGCCGCTGGATGGCCAGGAACATCGGATCCAGGACGACATTAAATTATGCAGTCAGACCGTCTTTGAGATCTTGGATTATGTTTCTACCTGGCATCAACAAAAGCGAAAACAATACGCGATGGGCGTCGCCAAATCGGACCTCGGCCAGAACGATCCAATGCTGGAGAATGCGGCCGCACAGATCCGCAGCATCGAACGGGTGCTGGAACAGATCCCCCCTGACGTCTTAGCGAGACGGGCACTGGAATGCAAATCTTATTCTCGCGCTCTTTTCCACTGGGAACAGCACATCCGCAAGTCGAAGGCCGACGACATTGAGGCGGAGCTTCAGCGGATGCAAGACATATATGCTCAGATCGACGAACCCGACGGCATCGAGGGCATCTCTTCCCGCATGCATGTCCTCGACATTGAACAACAAGTTCTGGAACACAAGAAAGCAGGTCGGTGGACGACGGCGCAGAACTGGTACGAAATGCAACTCCTGGCCGATCCCGACAATAGCGACGTGCAAAAGAACCTGATGGATTGCCTCAAAGAATCCGGCCAATATGATGTGCTGCTCCACCACTTTGATGGCATCAAAAGCCGAGGCACTGTCTCTTCCACTATACTTGCACCTTACGCCCTGGAGGCTGCCTGGGGCACTAGTCAATGGGATCGCCTGGGCAGCTACGTCCCCAAAAACGGGGGGTACGACTTTGCTTCTTGTCTCGCCGAGATGATGCTGGCCGTGAAGGACAACGACACTGCAAAGGCCACCCAGCTTTTCGAGGAGCTGTACGCCAAGTCGGCATCAGGGTTGACTTCGGCCACCGTCACGTCGTTCGAGGCCAGCCACGACACGCTGCTGAAACTACACGTCCTCAACGATGTTCAGCTTATCGTCTCGACTGCTGCCAAAGAAAACCGCTTGCCCGTCCTGGACACCTTGCGAGGCCGTCTTGACGTTCTGGGCTCGAACGTGGCCGACAAGCAGTATCTCCTGGGCGTCCGGCGGGCTTTGATCTCCCTGCGACAAGATGTCTTCGGCCCGGGCGACATTGCGGCTGCTTGGCTCTCCAGTGCCAGGCTGGCACGCAAGGCCCGATCAACCACGCAAGCTTTCAATGCCGTGCTCAAAGCGTCGGCACTGGGGGACAAGTCTGCGGCGATTGAACAGGCCAAACTCATGTGGCTGGAGGGACACCATAGAAAGGCCATTCAGGTCCTAGAGGGGGCGATTGAATCTGGCGCATTTATCGCCCACGACTACGTGTCCGAACATGGATCCGTCGCGATGACCGTCGAACAACGTCATTCTCAAAACCAGAACGAGCTCACAGCCAAGGCACATGTGTTGCTAGGGAAATGGCTTGACCAAGCCGGTCAGACTCAATCGGAAGTCATTCGAAAGACGTTTCGCAAGGCTACCGAAAGCTTCCGGCGCTGGGAGAAAGGCTGGTATAACCTTGGTCGATACTACAACAAGATCCTGGACTCGGAAAAGCTGATGCCGCCCGGCAAGGAAAACCAAGCCTACCTGACCGGCGAGACGGCCAAACTCGTGATTGAGAACTATCTAAAATCACTCACGAACGGCAGCAAATACGTATTCCAGACCCTGCCAAAGATTCTGACGCTCTGGCTCGAACTCGTGGAGACGGCGGACCTGCCCAAAGACCCGCGACGCGGCAACGAGCAGTTCCACGCGCACAATTCGGCACAACGGAGACGGGTCATCGACGATACGAACGCCCAGATCAAGAAGTACATCGACCGACTCCAACCAGTCCTGCTCTACACGATTCTGCCACAAGTAGTTGCGCGGATTTGCCACGGGAACAAGACCATCGCCGACATTCTCGGAAGCATCGTCATCAAGGTTGTCCGAGCATTCCCTCAACAGGCATTCTGGACACTGTTGGCGGTGGTAGAGTCACAACAGAAGGACCGGGCGATCCGAGGAGTGAACCTGGTCAACAAGATGGTTGAAATGGAGAAAAGGTCGTCCAAACACGGGGCGGCCGGTGCCACCGAGCTCAGGAACTTGTATTCCAGCGGCCAGAAGTTTG
Organism: Capronia epimyces CBS 606.96; assembly: GCF_000585565.1. Lineage (NCBI taxonomy): Eukaryota > Fungi > Ascomycota > Eurotiomycetes > Chaetothyriales > Herpotrichiellaceae > Capronia > Capronia epimyces. The sequence goes on from NW_006912909.1 coordinate 753,520, forward strand.
TCAAAGAACTGCTCCGCATCTCCGAATTCACCATCGAGGGGAAGGTGTCCAGGGTGAGCTTGGCCAAGCAAATGGGATTCAACCACAAGATCGCACCCTCCAAACTGGTGGTGCCAAACCAAGCCTCTCTGGTACCCAGCATGCCGACCAACTTCGAGTCGGCCCAGCTGAAGGCGTTCCGCCCGTTTGCCAAAGAACCAGTGACCATCTCGGGATTCTCCGACGAGGCTCTCGTGCTCTCGTCTCTCCAGAAACCACGGAGACTGACGATCCGGGGATCGGATGGCAACATGTACAACGTGCTTGCCAAACCCAAAGACGACCTACGCAAGGATCAGCGACTGATGGAGTTCAACACCATGATCAACCGAGTTCTCAAGCGCGACGTCGAGGCGGCCAAACGGCGACTGTACATCCGGACGTACGCGGTCATCCCTTTGAATGAAGAATGCGGACTCATCGAATGGGTGGACAACCTCAAGACGTTCCGCGACATCATCCTCAAGCTGTACAGAGACAAGTCGATCCATCCCAACTACATCGAGATCCGCACCCTGCTCGACGAGTCGTGCTCAGGCGATCCTCAGAAGGTCGATATCTTCCCGACCAAGGTGCTCAGCAAGTTCCCCCCGGTCTTCCACGAGTGGTTTGCCGAGAGCTTCCCAGACCCGTCGGCCTGGTTCAACGCTCGGCTGCGCTACACGCGGTCCGCGGCGGTCATGTCGATCGTGGGCCACGTCCTGGGCCTGGGCGACCGGCACGGCGAGAACATCCTGTTCGAAGAGGACAACGGCGGCACGCTGCACGTCGACTTCAACTGCCTGTTCGACAAGGGCCTGACCTTTGAGAAGCCCGAGCTGGTGCCGTTCCGCCTGACGCACAACATGGTCGACGCCATGGGCGTCTACGGCTGCGAGGGTCCGTTCCGCCGCTGCTGCGAGATCACCCTCACCCTGCTCCGGTCGAACGAGGACGCGCTGATGACCATCCTCGAGACCTTCCTGCACGACCCCACCACCGACTTCATCAACGTCGCCGGCCGCAAGAAGAAACTGGTCAACGGCGTGCCCAGCACCCCTGTCGAAGTCCTCGACGGCGTCAGAGCAAAGGTCCGCGGCATGCTGCCTGGGGAAAGCGTGCCCTTGAGTGTGGGCGGCTACGTCGACGAACAGATCAAGCGCGCCACAGACATGGCCAATCTGTGCAGGATGTATATTGGCTGGTGTGCGTTTTTCTAACCAGGGTTTTTCTAACCAGGCCTTTTTTCAAACCAGGCCTAAGGGCCCCCATGTAGTACTACTAGGACGAATACTATCAGTACTACTAGGACGAATACCAGTACGATTAGTACTACTCGGACTAGTACTCTCGGTACTATCAGTACTACGCCGTGTCGGCTGCGAGTAGTGTGATGAACTGTGCGATGCGGATCACTCGTTCATTCCTCACCCTGCCCTGAGATCGATATCAAGATCGGGACCAGCGTGGCGTGGCGGACAGTAGCATTGTGTACGGTGTATACATACATGCATTATCTGATAATACAGGTCGAGACTGTGGTATGAGACTTGGATCAAGATCAAAGATTTCTATCCGTCCACCTACATGTACTCCGTACTCCGTACCCCGTATAGATTAGGTTGATAGAATGAATACCAGAACAGTTACAACTGATCACACTTCCTTGATAGAATGAATACCAGACCAGAACAGTTGATCACACTTCATTGATGGAATGAATACGAATAGTTATAACTAATCACACTTCATACTGAGAGGTCGCAGACCCTGAAAGAGGCACCTCAAGATATCACAGGTCGAGAGTGTTAGATTAAGGATTTCTATCCATCCACCTATATCCGTACTCCGTATAGATTGATAGAATGAATACCAGAACAGAACAGTTGATCACACTTCATTGAGAGAATGAATACTAGAACAGTTAATCACTCCACACTGAGTGGTCGCAGACTCTGCACGAGACATCTCAATACCAGAACAGTTGATTACACTTCACACTGAGAGGTCGTAGACTCTGCAAGAGATACCTTCTCAATCATTCTGGACAGGGGAAGATGAGAACATGTCGCCTGCTTCTAGAGCTTCTTCTTCCTCCTCCTCTTCCTCTTCTTCGGCTTGGGCTTGGGCTTCCTCTTTGTCTTGCTCCTCGTGCTCCGGCGGTTGCGGTCCTCGCTCGCCTCGTTCCTCCTGGCCGTCCTGCTCCCCAGCATCGACCATTGCATTTGCGATTGCTTGCTGTGGCTGTGCCGTGTCATGCCCCTCGTCCTCAACTTCTCCGTTTATGGTCTCTCGTGCGGCATCATCGTCACTTGCCGTGGCGGAAGCCTGAATCCCAGACTGTTGATATTCTCGTCCGACTACTAGAGCAGGAGTTGCCGTGTTCCGCACGGGTGATGAAGAAAACATATCGTCTCCATTGGCCTCAACATCTGGCTCGCCATCTGCAGCCACAAGAGGAATTCTCGCTCCAGAGAGGTTTGAGCGTGGTGGTCTAGGGCTTTCTGCTTGGCGGGCCTCTTGCTCAGCCAGGAGAGCATCGAGGTCGTCATCGTCATCATCGTTGAGTAACGCTTCCGCTTCGTCTTCGTCAGGAGTACTGCCAGCCTTGTTGGGCGCTGCCGTTGTTGGCTGAGTCCCGGGTCGGGAGTGGGCAGTATTGGACATCACACGCGCTTCTTGCTCGGCAAGGAGAGCATCGAGATCGTCCATGTCTTCCTCGTCGTCGTCGTCATCATCAAAAGGTGAGGTTTTAGGCTTAGAGATAGGGTTCGAGGCCACCGGGACTGCCGACGTCGGGGCTCGTCGGGTCTCTTGCTCGGCAAGTAAAGCGTCGAGATCATCGTCGCCTTCAGAGTCAATGTCCTTTGCTGTCTGTGGTCTAAATGAAGGGCGCTGTGTAGTGGATGTCTCTTGCTCGGCCAGAAGTGCATCAAGGTCGTCGTCCTCAGGCATGTCATTCTGATTCTCGGCCAGCTTGTGGCTGGCGTCCGGGTCAGGAATAAATAGAGAGTCGTCGCCATCAGCAGTGCCGGAGTTGTGCTTGTTCATGGCCTTGTCATCGCCATACAGATCGTTGATCTCTCTCTCCTCGTCCAGCTTCTGTCGTCGCCTATCCTTGATGTAGCCCGGCTTCCCTTCATCGATCCACTCCTTCCTCATCATTTGCATACGCTTACTATGGCCGACTTTCTCAATCAACTGCAACCCATCTGCGAACTTGGCCCGCGGGTACAAATTGTCCAGCCAAAGTTGGTAGTAGTTCAGGAGGCGAGCCACGTCTGAGAACTCGTGCCCTTTGCCCTTGAGATGCAGTTTCTTGGAGAACTTCCCCGACAGCGCGAGGGCGCGCAGTTTGGGTATTCCCTGGGCGGAGAGGAGCCTGCCATGCGTGAGATGCGCTCAATCAAGCCAAGCTGAATGGGCTTACCTCGCTTCATCGAGTTTAGCAATAGGCTTTCTCTTCTTGGTTATCTTAACTTCCTCGTCCAAGCCGAGGTCATCACCAAAGCCGCTGTCGTCTCCAGCCTTCCGCTTCACGGGACGAGGACTCAGGGTAGTCTTGTCATCGCGGCCCTTGCTCGACGGCTTGTCCTTGAACGGATCTTCGTCGTCGGTCGAGTCGAAGTTAAAGAGGTCATCAACGGTGGCTGAAGTCAGAGGGTCGGCTGCCATAATGCTGACCTTCCTGTGACCTTGTTTGCAAATGCTTGTAGAAGAAGGGCGGTCCGACGTCTTGTAAGTATGTCAAGATCCAATGTACGGAGTACCCGAACGCGTCTAGAAAGACGCGTCTGATGGAGTGCTAATGGCAAGCCTCCGACTGGCTTCTACGTCATTTGAAACTTGGCAGACTAGACCTGATTCGATCAAGCTCCCAAATCTGAGCTTGGCACCGAAGCTCCGCATGAACCTCACGTTTCAATGCTGCACTGGCAGACTGTTTGCACCCTGAGCGTTGTGAGCTGTAGCCATGACGGACGAGCAGAAGGTCTTTATTCCGCCTAAGCGGGTTAACACCGACTATCCGGTGAGTTTGCAATGTCGAGAATGTGGCGCATCATGCTAACAGGCTGATCTCAAAGGTCATCGATACAGACCCGTACGTCCCGTCTACCACGACATCCCAGCTTCGAGAACCTGTTACTGACGGTTACCTGTCATAGTCATTGGAGGCGGGCTTTTAGATATGCAAGACCCGAAGATTGGACATATGGCGCCGGCTTCGCGGCCGTAGGCCCGGCGTTCATGCTGGCGACTGAGCGATACGCCCCGTCGTTTTCCGGCAAAGGTGCCTTCGGCCCTGTTTTCAGACTCAGTTGCGCCATTGGCCTGATAGCAGGAGCGGGATTGGTGTACCAGAGGAGCTGCCGTACGTCCTATGGCCGAGAACGATTTGCGCCGAACGATAGTGAGACAAGGGCTAACATGACTTTGTGCTTCGACAGTGAGATTCTACGGCTGGACAGAGAATGACCGAGAAGTCAAGAAGGACATGCGAGAAATGGTGGACAAAGTGAAAAAGGGAGAGCCTCTATACGGAAAGACGGATCTCACGCCCTACATGCAGGGTGTTGCTGCGAGAAACAGCAGATACAGTGCCCTGATGGCCAACATCGTGCCGTGGGCCAACTTTACCAACCACAACCAGGTGAGTGGGATGGTCCGAAAGATACTCGGATTGGTTGCTGACGTTGGACATCCAGCATGGCGTGGACACAGCCAAATACTATCAACAGGCAGAACGAGAATTGGAAGCCGAGAGAACAGCTAAAGGCGGCCAGTGAGGAATGTACGTGTAGCAGAGCCAGTCCCAGCGGGTTGAACGATAAAACAATTGCACGCCTCAACTGGACTTATGGTTGTACATAAACTGGTGCAAGAAGGGAGGATCTGGGCCTTGTGATCGGTCCGACATGGCATATCTGAGTTCTGATTCTCAACCAAACTGGTCTTCAATTCCCTTTCTTGGCATCAACGATGCTAATGCAGTCTAGACAGACGATTCCCTCCGCCTGATTGTCGTCGGGCGGCTTCATGCATGAATCATGTGGCTAGTGGGATCATATCACAGCTTCTCTTCTAGACAAAGAAAGAGGATTTTGTTTTCTTTTGCTAAACACCGCGCAAACTGGCTGCCGGCCTGTGAAAGGATGCAGCCAGTTATAAAAGATAGTTTGATAACACAAGCCCCAGATTTTCATTTCACTGCCTCTGCCACGCCATCCAACTCGCGTCACTTTGCCGTTACATGTGCATCTCCATCCAAGTTACATTCTTCTTCTCACAGAGTCAATCTCATCCTCTACTACCTGATCTCCTACTTCTGCATGTCAACCCGTTACTGGTGGCTTGTCTTCGCACACTTTGGTACAGATTCTGCCTTCGCACACTTTGGTATAGATCGAGACACCATGAGGGCGGCACTGAGCAAGTCCCCGGAGAACAAGTGGGCACATGTCGACATCAACTACAGTTCCCCAATATGGGAAGAGCGTGGGTCCTTCTCCTCTCGCATCCCCGTCGCCACAGCGATTCAACTAACACAAGCTCCGTTGCAGGTGTCGAAGCAAGTGAAGTTTTCATCATACCGACCGTGTTTTCCGGCCAAGGCACCCGTCTTCTCCTCTCCATTGCTGAACAGGGCATTGCCGATCTGGCAAACATCGCAAGTGAACTGAAACGCAATGCTACTGCTACAGCAGAGAGCCTCAATATTGTCCGATCGCATTGGCTCCAGCAACTAGCCAAGATGCGCAGTGTGTTAGGCCTAGACTTTGACGAAGAAGAAACCCGAGCCTACGCCCACCAGATGTTCCTACCCTATGAATTGAAAGCGATCCAGTGCAAGCAAACATGTGACCTGGCGGAACACATCGTCGATAGATTCGTCCAGCTTCAGAAGCTCGCGCGCAGTGTGTTGGCTAAGCAGGAGGAGAAGGGACAACAGATCACCAAGACGCCAGAAGGGGTCAAGAAGCTCACCATCGGCATCAAGTGTATCGATAGTGTGTGGTTGGACATCACTCGCTCCTGGTTTCGGCTGAGCCGTGCTCTGGAACAGATTCGCGGCGCAGAGATGATGCTTGCAGAGACGGACCAGCATGAAGAGAGCGCCGAGGAGCTCGAAGCTGCCCATGTTTTGGACGAGATTACCAGTACCATGGAAGCGGATGACGAGAGTGAAGGTGACGACGGTACTACAATGCCAGAGCAAGTTCACCACTCTCTGGAAGGCGGCGAGAGCGCAACATCGGCCACCCCGAGTCCAACACCGTCAGGAGACAAAATCTCATTTGCCAAAGCGTTTGAGATCATGAACATCAATGCAGTTGGCATCGAGGAGAAGGAAGCCCTGGTCGCGACTGCAGACAATATTGAGGCCGGAGGAAACGCAGCGGGTCAGGCAAGAGACAGCGACGAGCCAAATGGCAAACAAGACAGCGACGCGGGAATCATCTCTTCCTAGGAGTCGGACGGATCGATTGCTGGTCAGATTTCTGCTCAAAGACTCATCTGGGCTCGAAGATATGAGCTGTGCCTGCCTGAAACCTTTCTTACAGCTGTCTGTGGCGCCCAAATCGGCAGGCTGGCAGAGACTCAGAGGAGACGATGGTTAAGCAGTCCCTAGTCGGAGCTTTGTGGGAGTTTTCACGAATGACGAGCTTGAGCTTGAGCTTGAGCTTGATCGGATGCAGATTAGGCAAATCAAATCACGATTGACAGAAGCGAGGCACCAAGCGTACTTTTTCCAATCTCTAGACAAGTTGGTCTCATGCTCAGAACCCTTTAGACGAAGATCTCTTTGTACTATCTTGCATACATAGGCACAGGCCGTTAGTCTCGTTTTGTTTGCCAGATGCTCTCCGCTACCCAAGGTCCCGGCTCCAAGGCCTCCGCCAAATGTCTGATGACTCAACAGTAGCATCTTGATCCACCTGACTCTGCACATCCTAATTTTGTCCGACTCTGAGGCCCTCTAATCATGAGATTTGGAGCATCAGCGAGCCCAGAAGGCTATTCGAGAACGTAGAAAGCGCAGCCATCGCGGACACGGTGGGAGCTGTCTGACGGTGGGTGCCAGAGGGTGTTGTGATACAAGATATCAAGATCATGATACATGCCCGTGATTCGAGATGGGAGAAGGTGAAGTTTGCGAAGCTGGCAGAACAGCTCAGCCTCGTCTTAATCGGAAAGAAAATCTGGGTCACATGACGAAGGCTCTCCTGAACTGAGGGTATTTCAGGAAGGTGTCCCGAGCTTCGTTGCGGACAACTTTCATGTTAGAGCGTGAGGAGAGTGTCTAGAAGCAGATGGACTGCCGCTGTCTGATCTCTCAATATGATTCTGAGATCAGATCTGCTGTTGCTCTGGCAAGTGCTTGTGTTTCCCGCATGGGCAGCAGAAACAAGAGCGTCCGAGTCCTCACGGCCTCGAGGCGTAGGCCCTGAATGTAAGACCTGGTTCCCCGGTGAGCGTGCTGGTCTCTTACGGCAGACATTGGGTTGCATAAACCCTAGACCTGGATCATGGACGTTCAGATACTGACATCTGAGCCCCAGTTGCCAAATTTTACAAAAAGACTCCTTCAGACTCCTTCACATGCATCTCAAACCCCTCTATAATCATCCCCTTTTCGCGTGTCAATGACGACTTCTGCGATTGCCCCGATGGCTCAGATGAACCTGGCACCGCGGCGTGCTCTTATCTCTCCCAGCTCTCTCCTCCTCAGTATCATCCAGGACCGGACACAGCAGCAGCCTCCCTGAACACCACGTTAGCGCTACCGGGATTCTATTGCAAAAACAAAGGGCATATCCCATCCTACATTCGATTTGAGAGCGTGAATGACGGTAAATGCGACTATGATGTGTGCTGTGACGGCTCCGACGAGTGGGAGCACGTCGGAGGACTCCAGTGCGAGGATAGGTGCAAGGAGATTGGAAAGGAGTACCGGAAGCACGAAGAAGTCCGTCAAAAGACCTATCAGGTAGCACTGAAGCGAAAGAGAACTCTGGCCACAGAAGCTGCAAGGTTAAGGCGCGAGGTCGAGCTACGAGTGCACGACTTGGAAGTCAACCTAGAAGCGCTCCAGGTCAAGGTCAAGGATGCCGCAGACAACCTGAGAGAAATCGAGCGCAGAGAAAAGTTAAGAGTGGTGCGAGGCGAGGCAGCAGGAACAGGAGCCGGCAAACTTGGTGTATTGGTCGGGCTAGCCAAGTCTCGAGTGAACGAGCTACGTGGACAACTTGAGAAGACAAGGAAGCAGAGAGATGCTATGCTTGGGAGGGTGACGGAGCTGGAAGGCCTCCTTTCCGCGTTGAAGGAAGAGCACAACCCCAACTTCAATGATGAAGGCGTCAAACGAGCCGTTCGTGGTTGGGAAGATTATGCCTCCCGGGAGACTGACGACGACTGGTCGGAGGCGGAGGATCGCGATCTTGCAGCAGTACTGCAGGAGGACACTGAAGCCAACGGCATCCACTGGGCCGAATTCGAGAACGTCCCTGAAGAACCCGAGTCGGACGTTGCAGCGCTGTACAAAGTTAGTGCATATCTGCCGGATGGGTTGAAGCTGTGGCTCGACGAAAAGGTCGCGTCGTTCCGCCAGTTCCTGGTCGAGAGCGGCGTGCTAGCCGATCACTCGGATTCTACGGCCACCGCCGCGGAGAGTAAAGCGGTTCAAGACGCAAAGAAGGCTCTCAGCGAAGCCGAAAAGGACGTACGCAACACGGAGAACGACGTCCGGCGGCACCGCGAAGACCTTGACAAAGATTACGGCCCCGATGGCATCTTCCGCGCCCTCAAAGATATCTGCATATCTCGGGATAGCGGCGAGTACGAATACGAGCTGTGCTTCATGGGGCAGACGAAACAGAAGTCCAAAAAGGGCGGCGCCCACACAAACATGGGCAGCTTTGTGGGCTTCGACAGTGAATATGTCGACGAGGGTGTCGGCTTGGACGGCAAGGGCCTGGGTACGGGCACGAGGGTAATCATGAAGTACGAGAATGGCCAGGGTTGCTGGAACGGGCCGGCGCGGTCGACAAAGGTCTACCTGGCGTGCGCCGAGAAAGAAGAGGTATGGAAGGTCAGTGAAAGTGAAAAGTGCGTGTATCGCATGGAAGTGGGCACCGCGGCGGTGTGTGAGCCTCAGCCGCCGAATGGAAGTGCTTCCAAGGGCAAAGAGCCGGAGAATGGGAGGAAGGATGAATTGTAGTAAACATATCCGGGCCGCAACTGGTTGCGAAGGACATGGGTGGTCGTCGAACTGAGGCAGAAAATGAACAGATAGGACCGTTGGTCATCAGGCCGCACTGTCAAACTCGAATATTCGCACTGAGAGGCGTCGATAGATCTGCAATATTGGAAGAGGAAAGGAGTTGGAGAGGTCATTCAGCATTCGGTCCGGGAGACGAAAAAGCATGTCCATAGACTAAAGGGACTTTTCTGTCAGTCAACCCACATTCCAACCTCATGGGCGCTTCTATACACCTGTTCTCTTCGAGGAGCTGCTCCTTTCGCGGGCAAAGACACAGGGGAATTTGATTTCTCACTGCAAGACATCACAGGACAGACCCGACATAGCCGGTGTATGCGAGCTCAACACTGGCGTGTCGCAGTTGGCGAGGCGGAGTATAGAGATGCAGGTGTGATGCAGGAGAAGACGAAGGCGGCGGTGAGTGTGGTGACCTAACGTTGACATTGGTGATATGAGAGGCTCGAATGCAATACGGAGGAAATGCAAGATGCAGGGATGAAAACACAAGCCTCAGGTACCATCGCGCTAATGCCAACTGAGGCATAGCGTGGCTGGGCGTTGTTTACATACCTCACGTTTCCAGCATACTAGTAATCACGGGATTAACCGCAACAGGGGCCGGCCTGCACAATCCATCAGGAGTCACTGTCGCCGTCGCTTGTCACCGCGCAACCCGCTCGGCCTGACAGCAAGTTGACAGTGCAGGTCACTGTAAGCATATCCCAGGCATTCCCCGCAGAAGGCAGAAAGAAACAATATCTCGTCCATGGCTCTCTACATTTTTTGTTCCTATCCTTCCGTCTCAGTCCCCAGTCCACTAGCCACTGCTGCTCACCGACACCATGCCTGAGCCATTGTCTACCCTGTCTCCCGCCAAGCAGAACTCCAGATCCTCTCCTGTCAAGCTCGACTTCTCACAGAAACCAGATCTCTCGTTTTCGATCGATCCTCTCAAATCTCCTACCATGTCCGTCGTCGCAGTCGCGCAAGCCGCCCCAATAGATTCAACAAGCAATCCCCAACCCGCCCTGGAATATCCCCTGTCTCCCTCTGCGCCTTCCAGCCAAATGTCAAGTCCCAGAAAGACATTCTCGCCCATAAAGTATCGCCTACAAGATGATGCGAGGGTGGATAGCTCGCCTCCTGGGTCACCTGCTGAACCGACCGTGCGATTCAATGAGGGTCTCACAAAGGCGATCGATACCATGCAAAAGGAGGCGCAGACCGACACTTTGGATGAGTCTGTCGTGCACCACACAATGGACGAGGACAATAACAATGAAGCTAATCCCTCCCCGGATCGCATTTTGGATGGCCCCAGCCATCCCCGAGACGACTTTGACGACATGACGTTGACCCTCAGTCTTGACGATAAGACCGTCCACGACGAAACCGTTGGCGATTTGAGCACTATCTCGGCAATTGCTACAGACACGACGCGGTTTGCCAACATTCGCAACTCACCGACCAAGACGCCGCGGGAACCATGGTCGCCTTCCAAACAGTTGCGCAACTCCATCATCACCAGTACTCCGGGGACCACCCAACGCCCTCTACGATTACTCTCCACCTCGACACGAAGCACCTCGTCCAACGAAGATGATGAGGCCACCCCTCGGAGGCCCCGAAACTCGAATGACACCCAAGTAGACCTCATGAACTTCACTGGACAAACCAATATCGTGATCCCCCCTCCCAGTTCCGCCCCTCGAACCATGAGACGGAGTCCGTCGGGGAGAGGGGCCTTTCCTATCAAAGTCAACCCAAGTCCAGTCCACCGGTCACAGGCTTCAGTAGACCGCGAAAGGGCGACCGGTCGATCTCCTCAAAAACAATTTCAGGCTGTTTTTGAAGACGGCAATGTCCCAGCCACTCCTGCCGAGAAAAAGCAAAGCATGTACTCTGGTGCTTCGGGGCTGGATCTGTTGGATATTGATCTCGGGCCCATGGCGACTCCACGCTCGATCCCCACCATCACGCCCCGAGAATTGGAGACCTTGCGGTCTGAGCTGCAATCACGGATTTCAGGCTTGGAAGCCACCTTGTCTGGGAAAGAAGCAGAAGTCATGGCCTTGAAACGCTCCATCACTGATGCCGAAGTGCGAGTGGGCAAGACCAGTGAAGAGCTCCGAACCGAGCGTGCCTCTCGGGAAGAGCTGCAACACGCAAAGGATGAATTAGAACGGCGGAGCCGAGAAATGGAAGAGGTCCTGCGCGAAGTCAAGCAAAATATCTTCCTCGAAGAGCGAGAGAAAGAAAAGCTAAGACGGCAAAGCGACGAGGCAGAGCGTCGGGCGGAGGAATATGAAGTCCGGATTCTCGAACTCCAGGCATCGCTCGACACGCTACGGTTGGAACGTGTCAGATCGACCCCCAGTCCGGAAAAGGGGAGCACTCCCAGCACTCCGGGCGTGCATGCTGACATTGATTTCGCCGTCAAGGACGCCACAGAAAAGGTGGCCCGTGAACTGCACGCCTTGTACAAGAGCAAACATGAGCGCAAGGTGGCGGATTTGAAAGTTAGCTACGAGAAACGATGGATCAAGCAAGTGGAACAACTACGCGCCGACCTCAAAGCGTCCCAGGACGAGGTACTCAAACTGCAGACCGAGAAGGAGGCGACCATGAGCGGAGTAATCCCGGGCCAGAGTGAGGCTCTTTCTAGGATGGGGGGCCAGATTGAAGAGCTACGGCGATGGAACGAGGAGATCACGGCCGACAAGAAGATGCTGGAAGCCGAAGCTGCCGGCTTGAGGAGCCAAGTTGACTCGTTAGCCGCCGAAAGCGATTTCCTCCGAAAGGAGGTGGAACAAGAACGTGTGGAAAAGGGAGAGCTGGTTGCGCAGGTGGACCTGTTCCTGACCATGAGCGCTCAGCAAGAAGAGCAAAGGGCTGCCGCAAAGTCGCACCGGCCTGTCAGTCCCCCCAGGAGTGAAGATGGGAATGGTCGACCGAGTTCAGCATGCGCAGTGCCCAGCCCAAGCAAATTTAGGAGCAGTGTAAACGGCGGAATGACGCCCGCTGGATCAGGAGCACCAGGAGGTCGTCCTCGGCCAATGAGCATGTTACAGAAACCGACCGCAGGGAAATACTCGGGTATACCTGCCCCTGGGTCTGGATTGAAGGCGCCGTCGAGCAAATCCGCGGGTTATGGTGGTGGCCGGATTATGGAAGGCATCGCACGCATGGGCGCAGGGGGTCGATGAGGGCGTAATCATCGAGGAGCCGTGGAGTACTCCGTAATGCACAAGGAGACCGGGCCTATGCCAGGTCACTCTGTAGAATGAATTGCATGACTTGATGAAATGAAAGCCCATGGTGCCGGAGTTTTGGTTTGAGATCTTGAAGGCAGAGAGGGGTGGTCGAGACGGCTGAAGCGTGGGTGCGACGGCGACAGGGAACCAGGGAACTTAGACAGCTCGATCGGAAATGACCACGCTAGAGAGGTTGGGGCAGGCAGGAGGCCGTGGTGCTGTAGATGTCAGAGCAGTCTGCAATAGCGGTGTTGAGAAGAAGTAAAGAGGGTGAGGGCATTCTTGGTGTTTCATGTGGCAGATGATGCGGCACGAGTCGCTCGTTGGTCAAACACTGTTTCTGCCACCTTCAGCCGCCGTTCAACCTTTGACCCTCCCTCCTTCAGCCCCTTCACACACCAGTTCAATCTCATCGGAGCCACTGTTGTCTTCACCTTGTCAAAGCTCGAGGCTCCGGGATGGGTATTGACCCATCGTACAACCATGACGTCTCCAGGCCACGCTCTGCGCCGTCAGAGTCAGATCCGAAGTCTCTCTCCCCTTCGCTCCTCCTATCGCTTAGGCCTTGCCATCGGACGAGACACAGCGGTAAGCAAACCATGGTCAAACCGACAGAGATCACGCTTGAGACAGGCCCCTCCTGACTTGATCCTGCGAGGGATTATTACCCGTAACCTCGGTCAGCGTCGAGCACAGTCGGTGCGTGAGGGAGTGGCAGGTGGACACTGGGTGCACCATGCCCCAGGGAAGAAACAGTAAGAGTAAGAGTTGGGTATATATGCCTTCGTCACCCTCGATTCTCCTCAACATCTTCTCTTCCGATCGGACAGTATCAGGTTGGATTCAGCCCAGTCATTCATTCTTTGACACAGCTTCTTTCCCTCCCATTCCTTCGTTTCGCTTCCAATCGTTCCTGGAGAACTGATTTCGGCCTGGGCCAATTTGATACCTGTTTCTTGTCTTTCTACAAAGACCATTACGCTCTTTACGAACTTACGCCCTATACGACCAGACGTTGAAATACGACGCGAGCCATGAAGCTAGCCGTCTGCCTCTCCCTCTGTTTGATTGCGGTCGGTGACTTCGCTTTTGCCCGACCAGCGAACCTCCATATCAAAAGACAAAAGCATGGCCGTGATGGCCTTCCCTCCGTCGAGTCGTCCAGTCACCAGGTCCGCTCCGGTCCAGTCTGGAACGCACATCTAGGGCGTCGGGAAGTACCACAGGAGCACTCGCATGAAAAATTCCTCACAACCGTCAATCAGTTCTTGAAAACGGACAATCCTGACGGAATCGTTGACGCTGTCTTTGGCCTTCTGGGAAATGCCGCCGCAGCTGCAGGACAAGGCCAAATCTCCAACACGGATTGTCTTCAACAGGCCACGGCTGATCGTGCCTTTACCAACGCCAAAACCGCCGGCAGTGTGGAAGGCTTGACGGCTGCATTGATCTACCGAGCTCTCGAACGCAATACTGGAGCCGTTGGACAGGCGTCGGTTGCGTGCACTGCCATCCAAGCCGTCAATCCGGAGATCGCTGCCATTTCTCAACACCAGGACCCGGCATCCGCCAATGCAGCTGCCACCAACAAGGCCATTGTCCTAGAACTCGCTGTACAGATCGCCAATATTGGCGGGAACCCTCTCGATGCTCTGCAGTCCGGCACTTTTGCTCCCGGCCAGATCGGCGACCCCACGGCAAAGGGGAATAGCTGCGACGACCAAGGTGATGCTGAAGGCTGCATTTTCACTCAAAACCTCCTTGTGGAAGATGCCACGGAGGACGAGATCAACGCGGCAGTGGCTGCTTCTGCCACTGCTGCCCCGGGCGCTGCGGCTACGGCTACGGCTGCCACATCGGCTGCCGCATCGGCCGTGGCAGAATGCACAGCGCCTCCTGCAGCAGAATCCAGTGCGGCTGTGTCATCTACTGTGTCCAGCGCGTCCGCCAGTACTACAGCGGCCGCGTCGACCACCTCGGCTGCCGTTTCGGGATCGTCCAACTTGGATCTGGGCTCATGTCCGGACCCTACCATCGTATTCGCTGATGGCTTTGACGGCCGCCAGGAGAAATCCTTCGAGCCCAGCGACACCACGGCTTTTACACACGGCTCGGCGTTGAATATCAAGGTCATCACTGACTTCATATGTAAGTTAATCATCACCTAACCTACCAGTCGCGAACTCTGATTGACTGACTCCACAACCCTTCAGGTCAACAACTCGATGTCAAGTGCAAAGCTTCCCAAGAAGCCATTGACGCGTGCAATGCCGGCGCAACTGCGGCACAGGGCCAGACCGGTCAAGCAGCTGCTGACGCGTTTAATAGCGCTCTAGGGTTCTAGGGGTCTGTCCGAGGTAAGAGGCACACCAGGACGGACAGGACGAGAACAACAAAGACAGGGAGGTGTGACGAAGTTGTCCCAACACCATTGGGCTGGCCATATGGAGCCTATTCACTGTACATATATGTATGCATATCATTTCATGGCATTGAGACCATCTGTGGTCTTGCATGGTATCAATCTCTGCATCTTTCCGATTTACCGCTTCAGCAAATGGGGCGCCTGGTGCCTGACCGAAGAGTGCAAGTTGTGGCATACTCTGTACTATGTTCAGACAGTGGCATCATCCCTGCAATTCGAACACGGCGACCCCCTTGAAGGGAATATCAGCTGGGAGTCTCTATATATGCGGGACAACCTCTAGCTCCTCCGAACGCTCGTTTCCACGGTCAGGTTGGAAAGAGGAGCCCAAAGCCTATTCGCTGCCCAGGAATGGGGCATGCCGCTTACTCGAGGTCTGCAGGAGTCGGTGTGTGAGGTTTTCAGCTTTGTTGGTGTCAAGCAGCCCGCTCGACTATCTCTCTTGCCGTTCAATTCTGTCATTGAGATCAGCAGTCGTCGAGGTTGGTGGTCTCGGGTGCTGTCCTAGACAGTAAACAGTAAACAGTAAACAGCTTTCTATGGTCAGGTAGTAAAGGCTATGGCTACATGTACCGTCCTAAACAGTAAACATCTTTTTTATGCTCAAGTGGTCAAGGCCATGGCTACATGTACTGTCCTAAACAGCCTTTTATGCTCAGGTAGTAAAGGCCATGACTACATGTAGATGTTGTAGATGTAGCTGCGCTTCTCCCTCCCCTGTCTCAGAGCTCACTGGGGTCGTTGCTGGCATTGACACACCCCAACCACCCTCTTTTGTGGGCAACCGCTCTAACTTTAGCACGACCAAACATTGACATCGACATTGACATTGACATCGACCAACTCCATCACTCGTCGTCCAACTCTGGGTAATGACGATAAATGCCCAGAGTGTACTTCAAGCGCCGGTCGCTGGCAAGATAATTCTTGATGGGTTCCAGAGCCTTGACACGCTCATACAGGGCCCAGACTTTGGGGTATTTGGCGCCGTCGCGGATCTTCCCGACACACTTGGGGAAGGCAAAGCTGACGCCGTCGAGGGTCTGGAATAACACCAGGTCGGCATAGGAGAGTTTGCCGCCGTACAGATACTCGCCGCCGGCGCTGGCGGGGCCGTCGAGCACGCGCTCAAAGTAGGCCAGGAATTTGGGCAGGCGGTTCTCACGGTAGTCCTTGGCCTTGCGGAGCGCCTCGGTCTTTTGGTCTTCGTAGTAGAGGATGACGGCGATCGGGTGGTGCACGTCGTGCGGCTCGTTGGACAGGCCGTCGAGCGCGGTCAATGCCAGCGCGTTGACGTGGTACAGGCCCACGGGGTCGTCTTGGGCGTCGGGCACCAGCCCCAGCTTCGGCCCCAGATACAGCAGGATGTTGGGCGTCTGCCAGATGGTGACGTCGTCGCCGTGCTGTAGGATGGGCGGCGCGAATGCCGGCGGGTTGTGCTCGTCGCCGTTGTTGTCGTCGCCCGTCTGCTTCAGCACCGCGCCCACCCCTTCATCCGTCTGGTTGGACACGTCTGTGTACCGAGTGCCCGTGGCTTCGAAGGCCAGCCGCACGTGTTCGCCGCGGCCCGGAATCCCCAGCCAATAGATCAGGCGGAACGGCTTGTCGTCGGCGTCGGCGTTGGTGTCGGTCTTCTGCCGCTTGCTCGAGCGCGTGGATGTGGCCATTGCGCTGAACTGGGAGAGAGGGTAGTGCTGGCTGAACTGGGAGAGAGGATAATGCTGGTGGTGAAAGTGGTGAAAGTGGTGAAGGTGGTGGTGGTGGTGGTAGTGGTGAACGTGAAGGCCTAGGGTCCGTCGTCCGATCTGTGAGGCAACAATGGCACAATGTCTCATCGAGCTGCTTGCTGGCTCTTGACTTCGAAGTCGGGATGGCTATTAGCTGCGGGGTCACAGAACAGATCCTTTTACCTGGCAGACAGTAAGAAAGACTCGGGGAAGAAGGGAGGAGAGAGGAGGAAGGAGAGGAGATGTATATATACTACTGGCACCAAGACTGGAGGTACGTAGTACAGAGGTACTCGGTGCTCGGTCCCGGGTGCCGGGCGTCCATATTCCGTACCTGCAGTACAGGCACAACAGCCGGGATTAGGCCCCAAGGCCCTAAGGCTAGGGCCTAAGTCTCCTTAGGCTTAGGGGCTTAGGTAAGGTGCGTCGATCTATACGCGCTCACGTGACGCGGAAGCGGTCCAAGATGGCACCAAGGCTGTAACCCTAATAACCCTAACCCTAACCCTACGAGGTTCCCTGTTCTTGTTCTTGTTCTTGTGTCTCTCTGCTCTCTCTCCATCAGCCCAGTCCACATACTCCGTACTCCGTACTCCATACTCCCTACCATTGTACTACCACTGCAGCACCTCGCGGACTCGAGAAATACGTGTTAGGCGTCCACCGGCTAGCAATGTGATGGCACCCTACTCTCCAGGCCACTTCGGTTTAATGCTGGGCCCCTCCGATTCTGACTGGCGGCCATCGGCTCGAAGTTTGCACCTCATCTCCCAGTCTTCCACGGCGGGACTCAGTGGGTCATGATTGGAAGAGCACCCACGGCTTCGGTGGACGGGACTCTGTTGGTCATGAATGGACGAGCATCCACGGCTTCGGTAGACGTGGCTCCGTTGGTCATGATTGGAAGAGCACCCATGGCTTCAGTAGACGGGACTCCGTCTGGTATACGATGTTCGATGCTGTAGATGAGAAGCTTACCACGTCAGAAAGGGCAGGGCAGGGCAGGGCAGGGCAGGGCAGGGCAGGGCAGGGCAGGGGCAGGGCATATATTCCGATCCTCTTGTCTTCAGAGCCGACTCGAGCACGGGCACGCTGCACTACACCAGGCTCTGAGCCTGTGATTCCCTTCAGGGGTTACAGCCCTTCCCCTTCGATCTCTCCGCAAAGTCCTCCGAACCAATGAGAGATCGAAGGGGAAGGGAATTAAGGGCTGAGCGCCATGATCGTGCATAAGCATCTGGTCACGTCACACACTGCTGTGCTAGAGACCAAGGGTATTTGATTGATCCTTTCACTATGTGAGCGAGCGACCCTTCTTGTTCAACCCTGTGTGTACGGTGATTTGGAACATCTCTCCAGACCTCTACTGTCTGACAAGATACAACCAGGTCAAACTTAGGGTTTACTATCTGGCAGGATACAAACAGGTCATCCAGTTCAACAAGGGCCTTGGCCCCTCTTTCCCGTGCAGGCCACGGAGCTTACGGCGGCCTTTCAGTGGTTTCTACGTGTACCATGTCGGCTCCGGTACTTCGTCGAGCAAGAAAAATCGCCCCAACTCCCGCTCCTTGTACGCGACGGGATCGTGCAGCGTATGTACTCTGAGCTCCCTCCAGAACCGGTCCAAGCCGACCTTTCTGGCGGTCGAGCTGGATCCAGTCACTTCGAAAATGCCGTTCACCACACGGAGACCGGTGTCAGTGGCCACGACCTTGATACTCGCCACCCACTCGGCCACCTCGCCTCTCCGGCGTGCGCTGATGTCCCTCTTCTCGCCATGTTCGGCGTACGCGTCCCGAAGCTGCTCCCCTGCACGGTCGGCCAGGGCCTCGGCGGCCCGTAGGTGGGCGTGGAAACTGCCATAGCGAGCCAGGATGTAGTGTTCGTCGGTGGCCTTGTCCTTGTTGTCGCCACCGTACGGCCACGGCCGGGTTTTGGTGGTGGTCCACTGCTTGGCGGCGTCCAGGGCGCCCAGAGCGATGCCGATGTAGAAATTGGGGAAGACGAGTTGGATGGTGGGCAGCAACAACGAGGCAAACGGGACCTTCAAGATGGCCTCGATCGGCTGTTTCGTCTGACTGTCCCATCCCCATGCGTCGGTCCAAGGCGCCCGCACATTGTCGATCTTGACGCTCCCCGACTCGGTCAGCCGCAGGCCAATGTTGTCCCAATCGTGGCTGAACTGGATCCCCGGCTGTTGGGTGGGCACGAGCGCGAAGACATGGAGCTCCGTGCCGTCGAGCACGCCCTCGAGGACGGTGGCGTCCGAAACCACTCCGCCGGTGTTGAAGTACTTGAATCCGTTGAAGACAATGTGGTCGCCGTCGTCGGTGACCTTGAGATCGGCACTGCGAGGGTTCACCGCGCCGCCGAGGAACCAGTTGTTCTCCAGAAGCAGCTTCTGCACGCGGTGTTTCTGTTCGTCGGTTCCCACCACGTTCACCGTGTAGAACCAGAACAGGTGGTAGCCCAGGATCATGCCGATGGAGCCGTCGCCCCGGGCCACTTCACGGATCACTTTGTAGGCCGTCGACCAGTCCTGGCCACCGCCGCCGTATTGACGAAGGCCCAGGATCTTGGTCAACCCGGACGCTTTGAGCAATTGCACCTCGTTGACGGGTGATTTCCCCTCAATGTCTCGCTGCGTCGCATCCCTGGCTAGGATCTGGGCCACTTCTTTGGCCCGCGTCAGCCATGCTTCAGGACTGTCAGGCAGACCTGCTTTTGCAAATTTGGTGTGAAGGTCAATGTCGGCCACGGTTTGGGGTACTGTGACCGAGCCCATGATGAGCGGGAGCAGTGAACAGGGAGCAGTCAGCCGTGAGTAGTGAGCAGTGGGCAGTGGGCAGTGGGCAGTGAGCCGTGAGCAGTGAGCAGAGTAAAGTCAGGGTATCCGGGAGGAAACCTGTCAGCAGGTTGTGATCAAGACAAGTGGACTTGGGTGGGTTGTGCCTGGAGTAATATAGACGTGACTCTGCACAGCCCGGACGCATCATCCCACCAC
The DNA here is from genome assembly GCF_000585565.1 of Capronia epimyces CBS 606.96. Taxonomy (NCBI): domain Eukaryota; kingdom Fungi; phylum Ascomycota; class Eurotiomycetes; order Chaetothyriales; family Herpotrichiellaceae; genus Capronia; species Capronia epimyces. Next base: position 773,210 of record NW_006912909.1, read on the forward strand.
GCAAGCAACAAAGAATGGGCTCAGGCTCAGGCTCAGGCTCAGGAGCGAGCCCCAGCTGGAATTCATCATTTCGGGATCGACTCATCTCAACATGGGCCAATTGCATGGGATCTCAGACGGAGCGACATCGTAAGGCTGCTTGACGTGCTTTGGTTCCAGAATCAACTCAGACATATGCATGTGTGGGTGTGTGGGTGTGCATGTATGTGTATGTGGGTGTGCATGTGTGTGTATGTGTGTGGGTGTGTTGTGTGTGTGTGTGTGAACAACACCATCGGTGATGGTTCGGCCTTCGTCCCACCATTGATACCACCTCCTCACGACGCCATTTCTCCAGCCCATGTCGTCAGTTGGAGAGATGCGAACAGAAGGCCAGACTCGTCCCCATACCATGTTTCAGCGTGAGAATGATACTCGTAGGCACATGTTTTGGTCTGAGAATGACACGTAGGCACATGTCTTCCTGGGCACCTACTAGGTAGCTGACGACGATCTGCAGGAGACAGAGCGGGCTTAGGGTAAGGAAGCCTTAGGGTTAGTGTTAGGGTTAGGGTCCCTGATTGAGCCCCTGAGCCGCCGTGCCCAAGACGGGCTCGTGCCCAAGTCTCTCTCCCCTGATGCCTGATGCCTGATGGCGTTCTCGATGCAAAAGGCTAGAGAGCTCTTGAACGGAGGTGGGGCGGGAAGACAAGAGTTCCCAAAGACTTTGGGACTGTCTGCCTCGGAATGCTCAAAGCAGAGCATAGACCTGATTCGACTGCCTTCTCGACTGCCTATTCGACTGGACCATCAGGCTTAGGGGCCGGCTATATTGCTACAGTATCCAGCCCACACGAATGATTCACATTGTTGGTTTGGGCGGCTGAGATCATCTTGGAGAGACAGAGAGAAGGCCAGTCCGCTGGTCAGGCTGCTGGAGGCCGGTCGGGATGTCGACTGTGAGATTCGCTTGATAGGGCATGTGGAGTCCAGCCGAGCCAGCCTGTAGCTATTAATATAGGCACTTCTTGACTTGTGGCTCTTGACTTGTGGCTCTTGACTTGTGGCTCTTGACCTGTCTCTGCTGCAACGAGTCCTTGCTATACCAAGTTCCCAAGTATGGACTGTCGTTTATGTAGCCTAGTACTAAGTCAAGACAGATTCCATCGTTTGCTGCCTACTACTCCGTATATCACAATCACAATCACAATCATAGTAACCGATGGCGATTCGGTCCTGTCGCGCCTAGCACCTACAACCGGCTCACTTCGTGCAAAGAAAACGTCTGTCCGACAATCTCTTCGCTCAACCTCCACAGCCGCCGGGCGGCCTTCAGGTCGGTCGCGTGCGCGGCAGGCTCGGCGACCTGGCAGTCACGGAGATAGATGACATCGTCACTGTCGCCGTCGCCCAACTTGGGGTCGAGCGCGGCTACGAGCGTCGTCGCACTGCCCTGGTCGATATCCTTCCAGAAGCCACCCGACTTGCGGACCAGCCGGGTGTAGTTTGCATCGAGGTTGCGGGACAGGTCTGTCCAGATCGAGCCCGGGTGCGTGGCAATCGCCTTGACGCCGCTCTGGTCAAGGTGCCGGTTGAGATAGAGCGATATGAGGATGTTGGCGGTTTTGGATTGCGCGTAGGCCACAAACGGGCTGTATGTCTGTCCCGGAGGCGGGTCGAAAGACATGAAGCCGGGGATGGACGCGGGCCGTTCTTCGGCCGGGATGTCCCGCGACGGCTTGTGGAAGTTGACATCGCCGAATCGGATCGGGGAGATCTCATGTCCTTGGCTGGAGACGTTGACGATGCGCGTGGATCCCGGCCGGCCTCCTCGGGCGGCAGAAGCCCGCGCGGCCTGGAGCATCTTCGGCATGAGCAGGTTGGTGAGGAGAAACGGGCCGATGTGGTTGGTGGCGAAATGAAGCTCGAGTCCGGCCGGGGTCAAGGTGTGAGTCTGTATCATGACGCCGGCATTGTTGATGAGCATGTCGATGTGGTCCACGAGTCTGTCGATGACGGCAGCACCGTCGCGGACAGATTGGAGGCAGGACAGGTCGACTGGGACGAGCGAGAGCCGGACTTCGGGGTAAGCGGCTTGCACCTTCTTGGCCACTGTCTGCATCTTGGCCCGTGTTCGCGAGACCAGCACGAGTAGCGAGGGCGACTGGGCCGCGAGCGCCAGTGACAAGGACTCTCCTAGACTTTGAGGCGACACCCCGACCACGACCACTGTGGGTTCCATACAGTATGTTTAGCTTGTAGTGTTTCATAGAGTATGCTTAGCTTGCTGGTGTGGTGCCACCGGATGGAGGGACAGGACAGAGGGACAGAGGGACAGAGGGACAGCCCCGTGGGAATGGTGAATGTGAGTTGGCCCACCTGTCTTTCCACGAACTCCATCGCCAAACACTCTGGCCACTTCGGTGGCTGTCGTTTCGCGCCCGAACTGTGGGTTGGAAGTCATGTGTGGTCTGTCACGCCAGCGCAAGGCGGCGGAATGGACAGGACTTGTCCTTTTATGTTGGACTCGAAGCCAGGGCCGGCCGCGGCCAAGGGTGATGTGGCCGTGCGGTGGGTTGGTTTCTGGCTCGAGAGGATCAAGATCAGATCAGATCAGAATCAAGCCCGGTTGCAACATGCTTCATTCAGGCCTGACCAACGCAGAGGAGGAAAGGAGGGGCAAGGCGCTCGTGGAGAAGGTTCCTTAATGCTCAGGCTCAGGCTCAGGCGCAGGCATTCCTCCATCACCCCGCCTTCCTAAGCTCATCCAATCATCTGCTCAATTGTGTTTGATACCACAAGATACTTTGTTTTGACCTTGGAGTAGAGCACCACGCACCACCTCTATTGTTTTGGCTGGATTCTGAGACAACTCCGGAGTACTGTATAGCGCGCGCAAATAAAACAGCGGATTATTATGGCGTCCAAACGCAATATCTGTATGTCAAGCCAGTGCAATTCCTCCATTTCGACATGACCTTCACATTGAGGGAACCCAGCACATCGATCAGTACACTATCCCGCTCCCTAGCAACATGTACACGCAGCAGTCATGGGCATCCCCCGGCTGTCCCAAGACCTCCAACCCTATACGGAATGCGTGGTCGTCGGCCAACGCAGCCAAACCACCACCACCACCAGCCAGGCCGCAGACACAGGCACACCTACCAATGTCCAGTGCTTGATCATCGACGGTCCCTCGCTGGTGTACTTTGTGTACAACAAGCTGCTGGCACACAAGGGTCTCGACTCGACCACCACTGCAGTCCCGACATACGAGGAGATCAACCAAGCTTCTTGCCATCTCCTGCAGCAACTGGCAGGCCACGGGGTGCACATCCGAAACATCTTCTTCGACGGAGGCCTGCCCGAGGCGAAGCGAGACGTGCGCCTCGGCCGCATGGAACGACTCCGACAGCAGCTGGACGCCTACAGGAAGACACATGCAGACTGGTTACCCATCACCGAGTCTGTTTCTATCTCTTCCTCTGCCTCTGCTCGGCCTGCAGCTGTCGAAAAAGCATTGTGGAACCCGCCGGTCGCGTCGAGCAGGAAGCCAATTCTACCGGCGCCGCCGTTCATGGTGGCCAGTGTCATCGACTGTTTGCGAGCCAGCCCGTGGAAGGACAGGGTGCAGACCGTGCCGGGCGAGGCCGACCTGTTCTGCGCGCTGGCTGCGAAGGAATCCGGGGCGGCCATCCTCACCAACGACTCTGACTTGGCTGTGCACGATCTAGGCGCAGAAGGCCGCATCGTGCTCCTGCAGTCCATCGAGAAGGGCCACGTCCACGTCCACGATATGGCGACGAAGAACGGAGACGGAGACGGAGATGGAGATGGAGATGGACATTCAAGTACAGATGCAGATGCAGATTCCGATGCGGCCGTCATCACTGCTTTGGCCCTGAACCCGAGCCATATGGCGCAAAGGCTGGCCGTCTCCTCTCTGCTCCGATTCGGCTTCGAGAGATCGATCGACCCGAACCTGTCGGTTTCGCTGGTGAGGGAGAGAGCTCGAGATGACTCGAGACTGGCCAAGTACCGTGCCGAATATGCCGTTTTTGCGGCAGAGTACCAGCCCCCTGGAGAGCCAGAGCCATTGCCCGCCTTGCAAGCCCTTGACCCGCGCACCGCCGAACTGCTCGTTGACACAACAGACCCTCCGCACGTCTACCTGACTCCCCTCGTGGAGGATCCTTCACGGGACTCTTCGTGGTCTTACGGTGCAGACGTGCGGCAACTGGCATACTCGTTGCTCCCGATATGTACGAGCACGAGCACGAGCACCAGCATGGGTGCGCTTCGCCGCCATTGTTTCAAGACCGTGGTCGAATATGCGAGAAAGGGACAACGGATCGCACCCACGAGAGTGACCGCTCTCGGCAGTCCACAGGCTCTGGACCGCCTGCATGAAACGCTCCAGCTGTGTGACGATTGCTTGCCGCCGTCGACAGATCGCACTTCCATCCTGTGCTGGTACATGCTGGCTTTCCGAGTCATTCACCAGCAGAAGGTTGACGCGGGCAAGACGGTTCCTCCGTCGTCGCAGGTTGCGCAGCTCTGGGGCCTCGCACCATCAAAATCAAATTCAAGATCACGATCATCGTCGGCCTGCATCTCGTGGGACAATGTCCATCTTCTCGCCAACCTCCATGCTGTTCTGTACTCGTTCCGCATGCTCCAACAAATCACTCGACACATCCTAAGCCACTACAAGCAGACTGCAGAATCAGGGTGTCGGGATACCGGCAACCCCGAGCCGCATGGGAACGACACGGACAAGGACAAGGACAAGGACGATTTTATCACATTACTGCACCAGCTGTCTCGGAGACTCGACCCCATGCCTGACATCCAAGACCTCTTTCTGGATATCCCTCATCTCCGCCGCCGAATTGGCAGCCTGGACCTGGCAACTCGAGCCAATACCGTGGTACAGCTGAAGCGTCTGCTCGACTCAGAGGATGAGGCTCAGGCTAGCCAAAACACGACCACGACCACGACCACGAACACGACCTCGACCACCGCCACCTCGGCCTCTGCTCTCAAACATGACCACTACGAGGATTGGACCACGACCAAGCCGAACAAGAAGAAGCGCAAAACAGTCCAGCAGCCCAAGGCCGGGCCTGGGCCGTCGACACGAAGCGCCAACCCCTTTGACCTGTTAATGGAAGATTAGGCCTTGTGGAAAATGTGGAAAATGTGGACAATTCTCACCCAGCCTCTATCTTCCTTGTCAACCACATCCTGACTTCGGCGCTAGAGCCCAGACGGATCAGATATTATTTGCACGCTACACCATGCACATCATCTACGGGACGCCATTGTGTCTAGCAAGACCACCACTGCCCCTGTTTCTGTGCTGTCGGGTTCCAAGCCCAGTTCGTGGACAGGAGATTACAGTAGTAGTATCTCCCATGCTAGAACACTCACCAACCTCGGCGACGCTAGCACCGTGGCCGTGACCGTGGCCGTGGCCGTGGCCGTGGTGCCGTATACGTAGCAAGTCTATCCGATTCGTCGAGGGTAGGGACTGCCCTGATCCGTCATGGACTCATGGCGGTTCGCTTCGTGTCGTTCCGCATCCTGCGCTCTCGGTGCCGGTGACGATCTGCCTGCATTCCCGTGCCGAGCGGCCCGGAGACCAGCCCAGCCACTCAGCCACTCAGCCACGAGCATGAATTGTGCGTACGTATCTCAAGCCATCGCGTGCGCGTACGTATATCAACCCTGCAGGGAGTGCTGCCGGCACAGTTTCTATAGGCATGTCAATCGTTGGCGACGGCGCTCACCATCAGCAGAAATTAAATGAGGTCTCTGATGCTATACTATGCCATGCCACGCCATGGGTCCTGAGGCTGCCCTTTTCCCCTTGTCACGGTTGACCCAAACCGTTACATCACGACGGTCGCCAAAAAGGACGAAGTAACTAATTCACTCGTGAATTAGCCTCTTGGTGTATATAACCGTCACACCCCTAGCCTTCGGCGATCGTATGGTGCTGGTACAGGTACAGGTACAGGTACAGGCTAAGATGGTCCCGGAGGTAGGAGGACTCAACTCATTGCCGCCACGCAAGATGAAAGGGAGCCACGCAAGATAAAAGGGGCCGATGCATAGGTGTGATGGGTGATGTGGTAATATGGTGATGTGGTAATATGGTGATGTGGTGATGTGGTGATGTGGTGATGTGGTGATATGGTGATATGGTGATATGGTGATGTGGAACTTTAAAGCCCCGCCTAATTGTCCGATCTACATACTTCCGTGGGCCGACGGAAGGGATTCTATTGACCCGGGTGCCTGAAGAACCGCCTCTACCAAATCATATAGAATAGCGTAGGTATCAAGCTTGGAAACCTATAGAACGGCCCAAGTATCAAGCTTGGAAATCAAATAGATCTCCCTCGCCTGGAAAGCCAACAGTGTCGAGATTCTCCCAGCCCCAATCAAGCAGGTTCTGGGAGGCATAGTCGTCCTTGGACGGGGTGAACTGGCCCACCATGGTCACGGTCACATCTTTGGCAGCAACATCAGTGCCAGTCGAGTAGGTCTCGATCTCGTGGAGAGGGCGTCCCATGGAACCGCCTGCCTCTCCCGAAACACTCGTCCTCCTGTCGGCGTTGGCGTGACCGTTGGCGAGCGGTGGCACAGGCGTCGCCAGCGCCTGTTGGTAGATGTTGGTCACCAACGACGGAGGGCCCATGCTAGGAGTACGGTCCCCAGCTCGCTGGACCCTCCCGGCGTCCTTTTCGGCGCGTTTTCGCAGGCGATCGAGGAGGTTATAGTGGCGACGGGCTTGGCTGCCGTCGGGCGTCATGGCGGCCAACTGCGCCTGACAGTATTGGGCTTTGTCAAAGAAGACGTCAATGTCCGGGAACAGGCCGGCGGGGATGGAGGAGCGGCTGTTTTGGATCATGAAGACGTACAATGTCGAGATGGCCACAAGCGCGACATAGTGGGTGACCCAGAAGGACTGATACATGGAGCCTCGCTGGAAGAGTTCGTACGTGGTGTGGAGGATGGTGCCGATGGCGGCAGCACATTCACGGATCGGCTTCTCTGCTCGGCCGTCTTCGCTGGCCGACGAACTGCGGCCCAGCTGGCTAAAGTCCATCAACAGGCAGCGCCGGGTGACGAGGATGCGCAGGTGGGCATAGGCCAGCTTCAAGACGGTGTTTTGCCGCTCAAAGGTCCGCTGACCCGCCAGGGTCCTGTCGCGAGGCTTGAGGAAGTCGGGCAAGTTCTGCCTCCAGTGGTAAACGGCCTCCAGCATCTGGTCGGTCCGTTCGAACACCTGGTCCTCGGACAGGGGGCGCAGGGGGTAAAGGAGGTCGCTGTTCCGCGCCATCAGCTTGGCGAGATGCGCGTGGGCGATGAAGGCCTCTAGGTTCCCGTGCTGCGGCAACTCCTCGGGCGACTCGGAAGACAAGAGATCCTGGTCGTCGATGTTGCGCGGATACTGCTGGTCGATGTCTTCGTCGCGGAAGATGCGTGGCCGGCCCAGCATGACGCTCAAGTAGTTGTCGAAGACGTAGGCACACCAGAAGGTCCGCTTGCGCGACTCCAAGGTGACCAGGTCCAGCTTTTGCGAGGGCGACGTTTTCCGGTGCAGGCCGATCGAGGTCGAGATGGTGCAGGCCAGACTGAAGCAGAAGCGGCATTCGTTGATGCGGAAGGTGCACAGAAGGTAAAGGCACACTGCCAGTCGGGCCTGGACGCTGGCGAGCGTGGCCGGGCCCGGTTCCTGGTTGAGCAAGGCTTTGGCCTTGTCGAAGTACGACCGACTCCGGATCAGCTCCTCGTCGCCGCCCTCCTTGTACCTGTCCCCGTCGGCCGAGTACAGAAGCGCCTGTGCGCACACCAGCAAGGCGCAGGCCGCTTCGGCCATCAGCAAAGGAGAGCCGGCCAAGATCTGCGACATCCAGTGTTCGACGGTCGGCTGGTGCAGGAATCGATAGGTGGGCGTGGCAAATCGGAAATAGCGGGCCAAAAACGCCTTGGCCTCGTCGGGGGTGGGAAACTGCTCGTCCTGCCGGATCACAGGCTGGGGCATGTCTCCATAGCAGGTCAAGGGGGCGGCGGGGACCGTCTCTCCCTCGTTGATCTCGCTTCGGTTCCAGACATGGTAGAGGAACGACACTCCAGCTGTCGGGCCGATGTGCTGACCTGCGGCGAAAGTCTGCGGCGGCTCGCTTGACATGTTCCCCAGGCTAGCCAATCGAGGTCGAGGCGGTCCGGGGAGGCTGGTGCGTGGGAGGGCATCTCGTTCCAGTCCCAGTCCATCGTCTCGTGGGCCTGGGTCTGGGCCTGAACCTGGGTGTGAACGACGATGGTCCAGAGGAGTGTGGTTGTGATTCGCGGTACCATTGTGACTATGTGTAGCATAGCCCGTCGTGGTGGGAGACTGTGTGGTCGAATCGGAGAGGTAGCCAGGTGGATGTCTTTCAGTATTACCGGTAGGATGTGTACTAGTATGTGTAGTTGGATTGCCGCCATCTTCATATTCGCACCGCACGCCCTCGTTGTGGCAGTAGTCGCATGGCCGAGTGCCGGTGCATCTTACCTTGCGTCTATGTGTAGATGGGAGATAGGTTAGCAATGGGGGTCCAGTCAGACAGTCAGACAGACACTCGGTCACTCGGAAAGACAGGACAGGCTTAGGCACGCGATTAGATTGGGTTGGGTTGGATTGGGTTGGGTGTGTACGTGAGCCCACGAAAAGAACAGAAAAGAGAGGAACAGTCGAGCCATCGCTCGCTCACCACTTGGTGATGTACAGAGTACAGAGTACAGAGTACAAACCCACCGTGTGAGTAGTGAACACTGAACACTGAACACTGAACACTGAACACTGAACACTGAACACTGAACACTGAACACTGAACAGAACACCAAACACTAAACAGAACACCAAACACTAAACAGTAGTCTTAGACACACACCTTCTGCAAAATCGACAAGCTTGAGCGGTGCGTGGGTGCTTCAGCTTCCGTTTCTTCTGCGGGCTGGACGGCAGGTCGTCGTGCGAGTGTGAGTGCGAGCGTGAGTGTGAGTGTGAATTGTCAGGCGGCCCGGTCCCAGTCCCGGTCCCTGTCGTGCTCGTGCTCGTAGTCGTGGGCTTGGGCGTATGTGGTCGTGGTTGTGTGGCGGCGTTGGCGGCGGCGGTGGTGGTGGTGGTATCCATCGGGCGTGGGCGTGGGCGTGGTTAACAAGGCTCCGTACCGTAAGCCGTAGGATGGGTGGTGGTACGAGTAGTGGTAGTGGAAGAGAGGAATTGGGCTGCTGCCGTTGCCGATGCCGTTGACCGGAAGCACAGTACGGAGTACGGAGTAGAGTAGACGCTGGGCGGTGCTGGGCCGGGGGAGTGCAAAGCAAAGCAGAGCAGAGCAGAGCATTGGTAGTGTGCTGTGCTGTGCTGTGCTGATTGTGTCCCGTCGGCAGCCGGTAACAGTATTAGGTAATACAAAGGCCAAGCCGTGTTAACCCTAACCCTAACCCTAACCCTAACCCTAGACCCCAAATATGGTCGTTCTGTGAGCCGTGGATTTATATAATGAAAGAGTGGTAGGCACCTAGTAGTAGGTACCTAGGAGATACCCAGTAGACGCCTGGTAGATACCTAGAGATACCTACCGGAGGTACTTGGTATCATTACTCCGTAATATGTATACAGAACGGTCACCATGTCGCTACCTATGTCAACCTGTGCCTGTGCTGTACAGATAGTGTACGGACACTGTGTACTGTACTCTGCTGCACCTCCAGGTAGGTAGGTAGTAGGTGTTCCGGGAAGTCACCACGCTGTCGCTACTACTGTAGGAACACTGTCACCACACTGTCACTTCTACTATAGGAACACTGTAACACGTTGTCGCTTCTACTACTGTAGGCAATCAATGATTGTCCAGACAAGCATCGAACTACACTACACTACACTACACTACACTCCATAGCCGGAGACTGGACAGACTCGTTGGTTCTCATAGTTCCAGCCAAAGGCGACCCAGACGCCGTACAGGTGCACCAGACTGGCCATGACGACCAAGACATGGAACAGCTGGTGCGACGAGAACCAAATGTCGAAAGAGCCCGGCCAGATGGACTCCGGGATGCGGGTGACGAAGAAGAAGGCACCCAGGCCATACACCAAGCCTTCCAGCAGGTAGTACGGCATGCCCGACCGGACCCACATGTCCGCCCAGCCATACAACAGCAGTCCATGGACGATGGGAGCGAATCCCGACAGGCCGGTGAGGATGAAGGCCCAGGTGCGATGGTGCCGATACCTGAGGCCCTGGAGCTTCGGGTGCAGGACCAGCGCCGACGTGACCACGCTCAGCCCGATGATCATGGCCCAGTAGAGCCCGCGCAGCACCGGCTCACAGTAGAAGCCGACGTAGATGCCGGAAAAGAAGCTGCCCAGAATGAGGACCAGGATCCCGGCGTAGTCCACCCGCAGCATCAGACTCGACACCGCCATGGAGTGATTCATCAGAGTGTGGTACGCGGACGAGAGCGCCATCGTGATCAGCGCCGCTCCCACGTTGCAGTGGAAGACCACGTGGTCCAACACCGACGCTTCGGGGTAGACGGAGCTGATGGCCCGGTGCACCGTGGCGTGCCCGAACACCAGGCAGACGGCCGGGATCAGATGCGTGTAGATGTTCAGAGTCTCGTTGTGTAGATAGCCCAACGACTGCGCGCAGCCGAGGCACGAGTTCGAAATGGGTCGATAACCCGATCGCAGGAAGTGGTTGTCCCGATGCCAGTCCGGCAGCTCGTCGTAGGATAGCAGGACAACTTGGTCTTGTTGTTGTTCGTGTTCGTGTTCTGGGTTCAGTTTCGCCCGGAACATCGACAATTGTTCTTCATGCCCTGCGTTGCTGGGCGCGCGGGTTCGTGCCTGTGCCCGTGCCTGGGCCAACTTGGCCTGCGGGTTGCGGTAGGTCAGAATGAAAGACATGTTGCCCCATAACAATATCCAGATAACAGGGAAGAGATGTTGACAGCCGCCAGGTCAGACCTGCTGCCATCAACTTGAAGGCCAGTTCGGTTGACAAGTTCTTGTGAACCTTGGAAGGGAGTGGGAAAATTTGCGAGCTCAATCGACCACGTCTGTTGTAGCTGCTGATATGCTAAGCAGCCGATCGAGATTGAAGGGGCCCAACTGGAACCCATACCAGATTGGTCCAGGAGCGGATATCGAGATCGGCCATGGTTGCCGACCATCCGACTCATGGCGTAGAACAATGACCAGAGTGCTCTGTAGTAGGCGATCCTGCATGCTAACTCCAACTCTTCGTTGTTATGTGTAGAATGTGAGCAGCAATAAAGAATCCACACTGTGCCATCTCCGTGTTCAATGGTGTTTGGTGTTGGGAGCACAGCTTCCACTCACATGGGTTGACATCCCACGTAAATGTACGGATAATTGTCTGCTTGCAGGTACCTTGAAATATCAAAAAATTGTGTCACGACGAGGTTTGCAATAATATTATGTAGCAAGGTGCAGATGTGTGAATGAATTGACTATACGGATACCTAGGGGAGATTTCCTGTTCCAACCTGGGACTGGGATTGGTTCGTTGCCTTGATTTTATAAAAGAAAAAAGATTTGCAAAAAAGAAATCATATGATCAGACTGGGGCTCGATCCCAGGACCTTCTCCGTGTTAAGGAGATGTGATAACCAACTACCTTTGAGTTTGTCAGAATTCGAATGCTTGGATTGAGCTGAAGAGTGAACTTACACCATCCGACCAGATTCAACTGATTGATTGATGAATTTTGGCATCTACAAATATATATACCTTTGTTTGGATTGAAGTTTTAGTTAGCGTGCTAGGGTCACTAAGCCTTATCCCATCCGAGTCGACTTACAAAGTTACATCAAGGTCACTGTATTTCACCTCCAATCTCAAGCAATCATTATGACTAACATTCGTGACACTTAATGAGAGCCGCATCTTCTAGGTGAACAGAGTACTGTAGATACCGTGCAGGTCGCGACCTGTGCATGCACCAGCACAGCTAACTGCGTCGATCACACTATTGCTCCGCCGTCGAGAAAAACTGCGACACTGTATGACGCGTGAGCGACAGATGTCCAAGGCCTCTTTCGCGTTCCCGTTCTGCGGCTGAATCACATCTAGCGACTTCTGACCAGCCTCGTCAACGCCTGAAAGCCGTGTCAGTCAGTCAACAAGTCAGTGACCAAGAAATCTCCCTCCCATGACCTGAATTGTTTCCCCCAAACCGCGACTCTCTCGCCAATATGCCTTCTCCCTCGCCATCTCGAGGCAGGTCACCCACTCGCTCGCACACTCCAACATCTCTAAGTCGAGCGCCCTCACCCACTTACAACCGTTCTCTCTCTCCTCGTCGATCACCATCCCCCAGATCGCGCTCCAGGTCCTACACCAGGTCCCCCCCTCCTCGAGACCTGCGCAACGGTCATGGCCGAGGACGGAGCCCCAGTCGGAGCCCCAGTCGCAGCAGGAGCCCCAGTCGCGGCGACAGGAGATCATATCGAGAACGAAGTTACACCCGAAGTCCAAGCAGAGAAAGCAGACGAGCGCAGAGTTCCAAGATTGTGGTGGAGAAGCTCACCAAGAATGTGACGGAAGCCCACTTACGCGAGATCTTTGGGTCGTACGGTCGCATCGAGGCCATTGACCTGCCCCTCAACAGACAGTGTATGTATGACCCCCCAACCAGAGGAGTGCCTCGCTAACGTTGAACAGTCATGACAAATCGTGGAACGGCATACATTCTTTACGACCACCCATCCGGTTCCGAGGCCGCCATTGCCCATATGCACGAAGCCCAACTCGACGGCATGGTCATTTCAGTGAGCATCGTTCTACCACGCCGCGCATTTTCGCGCTCGCCGCCTCCAGCCAAAACCTCGAGACAGGGTCCGGGTCCGGGTCCACGATACGGCCCGCCGCCACGAGGCCCGCCGCCGCCGAGATACCGGAGTCCACCACCCAGGAGAGGCGGCTACGGAGGTGGCAGACGAGGCGATGACAATTCATACGTACCACGTGCCCAATATTCCAGATCACCTTCCCCACCGAGACGGCGCCGGCGGTCAATATCACGTTCCAGGTCGCCTTCCAGAACTCCCCCCAGGAGACGAGGAGGGGGACCAGGGGGGGGAGGAGGTCGAAGCCCGCCACGGAGACGACGACGAAGCCCGAGTTATACTTCTCAAAGCAGCTACACCCGCAGCCGTAGCCGCAGTCCCAGCGTGAGTCGAAGCCGTTCCAGAAGCAGAGGTCGTTATGGAGGCAGGAGGTGAACACGACGTGCTTTGAAACAGGCCCTCGTCCACACCTGAGGTCATGAATTACTTGATCGGGGCAACAACCTGCCACGGGAAGGTCTAGTGCTGCGGCATTGGTGATGGACTAAAGTGAAACGAGTGGCACGTGAGGAGACATGCCACTACGCGCAGGAGTTCCCATGGCTCGACTCTAGGCTGCTTGGACGGCCAGTGGTAGTCCGACCAGGCACATCTCACACTGATGCTGTGCTGATCAGTCCAGAAGAACGTCCAACTGCGGTTCAATGGGGTTTCTGTCAGCCAGCAAGGGGAACAGTACGATACACTTGGTGCGATGTATGAATAGAAGGGGGAACAAATGGCACATGTAGAGATCAGAGAACAGGGCTGTGCAGATTAACCTGATGTCCAATGGAAGCTACATTGAGATGGAAAAGAGCTCCCTTGACACTGTAGACATGACACGCGTAGTAGTAGTAGCTGGCATTGTTAGTAGCTGGCATTGTATGTACCTGCCGTCCGTGTCCCTTGCATGACAGACTCTTGGCGTGGAGGGCGCGAACTCGAAGTTGCCGATCCACTTCTTCACGCGCGAATTCAAGCGAGGTCGAGGTCGAGGTCGCCGATCAACTTCCGCTCACCACTGCACCAACTCACAACAAATTCACAGCTGCGCACCCGAATTCACTGGGCAATCGTGAACCAGGTGACTGCGCCTTCACTTTTCCGCGCGTATCTTCGCGTCGCCGTTAATAAAGCTAGCTCCTAACACCTTCTGAATGGCCGCGCGCGTGTCTACAGCTAAAAACTTTGTTCTCTAAAACATCGTACCCCGTTAGACACATCCGTGCGATCCTCTACGAACTACTCCGTACACTACGTACCTGCCGTCTGTCCACTCACGGTCCCGTTCCCGCTTGTCGCGATGAGCAGCGGCCCTGAGACGCCCGACGTTCCTGATGGATCGGACCATCGTGGTGACGGTGATGATCAACTCGAAAGCGAGGCCGACGATGAAGCGGGCAATGACACCACGATGCACGACGACGAGACAGGCAATGACACCACCATGCATGACCATGACGATGAAGGCGGCAACGACACTACGACACAAGATGACGAACAGGGTGGAACGGAGCAGACGTTGCAGAATGGCAAACCCTACGCGGTAGCCGAAGAGGATACCAACTACAGTGTCTTCTCCAATCCCCCAGACCTCGCGCAAATGCGCCAGCGGTTTTTCAACTTGGAAGAGCCCATCGAGCTTGCGGTGGCCGACTTTGAAGCCTACTTTCCCTTTATTGACAACATCTGGCGCAAACTGAGGGCCACGGATGCGCAGCCAGAGAACAATGTGAAGACGGAATACTATGCGTGTCGACTGCGACGCGGCGCTAATCAAAAACCTCATGTGCCACGACCCACCCCCGAGGGCAAACAGTCGCGCAAGAAGAGAGCTCGCGATGACAAGACGTGTGGCATGACCATGAAGGTGGTGTACAATGCCGGACCGGTCGACAGCTGCACCGTTTCCCGAGCCGTCGACAAGCTCCAGAAACACTCGCACGATCTGGACTACATTGACTCGACCAAACGCAACTCCGGCATCATGGACACGGCGCGGCAAGAAGCCACCAAAGGCTTTTTGCCCGCCTCGATCTTCTGGAAGATGTGGGAGGAGCCCGACAAGATGGTCGCGGCCGGCGGCAAGTTTATGAAGGTGTCCGACGTCCGCAATGTCCAGTACGCCTGGAGGCAGGGGAATCAGCAGACTGTGTTGAAGGCCCATCGAGGCTTCAATCAGACCCGTGTGCCTCGCCACCGCCCGCCGACACCGCCCCAGCCGTTTCCTCCCCCACCGCAGGCCGGACTCTTTGGTCGACTAGAACCGGTCAAACAGCCTGTGTTGACTCCTGACCGAGCACCGGTGCCCGTGGATACGCTCCAATACCCCCAACATGCAAGGGCCTTTCTCGAGCCGTACCTGCCGGATCCCAAACTCGCCGCGGTTCGTAGCCGGCCCCATGTCACGCTGACTTGGGCAAGCAGCCTGGACGGCCGCATCACCCAAGTGCCCGGGGTTCAGGTCGGCATTTCTGGCCCGGAAACCAAAGCCATGACGCACTATCTACGAAGTCGGCACGAGGCTGTCGTGATCGGGGTCACCACGGCGATCGCGGATGACCCGGCCCTGAATTGTCGCCTGGCCAATCCCGTGGGATACGGTGGCCTGCCGGTCGAACAGCAGCCTCGGCCCATCATCATCGATCCGCATGCGCGGCTGCATATCCGCCCCGAAATGAAGCTTCTCCGAACCGCGGCAGAGGGTCGTGGGAAAGCCCCGTGGGTGGTGGTAGCTCCTGGCGCCATGCTGCATCCTCTGGCGGTCAGCACCCTCAAAGCTCACGGTGGCGAGTACTTGATGATCAACGACTACCATCCTCAAGCTGGGGGGCTCAATTGGGGGGGCATCTTCAACGTGCTCTTCCGAGAAGGGATCAAGAGCATCATGGTAGAAGGAGGCGGCATCGTGCTCTCGGAACTACTCAAGTTGCGCCACGCGTATCTGCTCGACTCGGTTGTCATGACCATCGCGCCCACGTTCTTCGGCAAGGCTGGGGTCCCTGTCTCTCCCGACCCGACCTTCGACGCCGGCGGCCGACCTATTGCCACGAGACTGAAGAATGTGCGGTGGCAGCCTATGGGGGATTCTGATGTGGTCATGTGCGGCCATCTGACGTTTGACCGACCTGCCAACGGTATCTTGCCCGGCATTGAGGAATTTTCTCGCACGGCAACGGGGACACCGACTCAGCAGCAATCACAGTCGCAGCCATCGCCAGTGCCAATGCCACCCGTCCCAGGACAACAACCACCCAGCCAGCAGCTGCGCCCGCGCCCGACCCAGCAATCGCCACCCGTCGCAGCGAAATCAGCCTCTCCGTCGCAGCCACTGACCCAACATCGACCCTCGGCACCTCCAGCACCCTCGACGGCCTCGGCGCCGTCCAGTACCGAACCCCCCACCGTCCCTCAAGGTCAAGCAGGCCCGGGGCTAAGCTGACCCTTGGAGGCAACTGGGCAAAGACTGCTGGCCAAAAAGCGAAATGTACCACAAATTGCAGGACCCACAGAGCTTGGACGACGGGGAGGTTGACCACATCATGGCTTTACCGGAGTTCTTCTAGCCGCCTTGGAGGCTTCTCATAATTCTACGAGCTCACGATTATGACAATAGAAGAAACAAGGGGGGACTTGAAGCTGAGGCCAAGTGGGCGGGTCTTGCTCACGATCTGTAACTCTTGGAAGCCAGGCAAGACGGGAGATTTGACGAACGAGACTTCATTTGCCCTGGAGAGCATCAATCACATGTGACGAGTATAGATTAGCATGACTTGATAGAGAAGCATCATGGAGACAAGCAGATGCAACTCTTTAGGTACGCAAGGTTTGATTCTTCTAGTTTGCCGGGAATTCTTGCGTCCTGCAGTGTTTTGTTCTGTTCATTGAGTTTTTTCCAGATTACTCGGTACGTGTGTATGCGTAGTCCGTAGCCTAACAGGGGGGTAAGGCTAAGGGGTCCCTATAGGTAGACGTACGTAGGAACTACGGTGACTCTAATGAGCGAGGCTATATAGGTATATAGGCTTGGCGGGCTAGGAGGGTCTTGGTAGTCACGTACCTAGTAGTAGTGACTGCAGGTTGATTACCTACATACATACATGTCTATACTACACGTGAAGTTAAGTTTAAGTGATCACGATGGGATACCAAACAAAACACTGTGAAGTAGGTGCTAGTTTGGGTAGGTATATTAATATCGTTCTTCAGAGCAGTCATGACAAACATACCTTACACATACGCGTACCCCCAAACAATAGCAACTCCTTCTTCCTTTCTCCTTCTTCCTGCGACAAGACAGGACAGGACAGAACAGAACAACGGGTAATACACCACACCGCACCGCACCCAGTTCCAGGACATCCTTGGACCTGAAAGCCTGACAACCTGACAACAGCACCAACCTCTGGCAAGTCTAGGGCCTGCAGCAGCACCAACTTCTGGCAAGTCTAGGGTTAACAACAGCACCAACTTCTAACCCTAACCCTGGCAAGTCTGGGGTCAGCAGCAGCACCAACCTGTGGCAAGTCCAGGGCCAGCAAGAGGTTGAAGTGGAATCTGACCTACAATACCAATACTAAACACCTCGTTCGCGTTCACGTCGCAGGCGTCTTGCCTTGTTGGTCTACCTGGCCGATCGCTGCTGTACTCCGTAAGTAAGTTGTCTGAACTGCGACGGCGTGCGTCTGGGGAATACTAATTGCGTGGGAGGCCAAAGATAAAGACGCCACAGGCACTGCACTGCTGCCTCGTTGAAGTCCTCGCAATTTACTTCACTGATCATAACGCCGTTGGTACCTCACCCAAGTCTATCCTACTTCACTGATCACAACCTCCCAAGTCCTGGCATTCTGCTTCACTTATCACAACGCCGTGCTCGATGGAAGAACAACCTGCCGCCGAGCAGTCTCTGCTTCGGGCCCTACCTTTAGCCATGCCCACGCTCACACCCACGGTTACATCCTCACTCACGCCCTCGGCACCCTTAGGCTCGCACTCATCTAGGCTCACACCCACACCCACACCCACCACGCCCTCATCCAGGCTTCTAGACTTGCCTTTGGAGACCCGCAATATGATCCTACAAGACTTGCTCATCTGCACACCCTTTGTCGACCTTTTTCCTAGAACGAGAAATCTATATCCTGAGATCCTCCGGTGCAACAAACAATTGTACGCCGAGGGCCTGGATGTACTCTATGGCCAGAATTACTTCTGGATCAAGATTGGTCACAGAATACCACATCTATTCACCACCCCCGCCTCCGTGTATTCCACAGATTACCGCAACCAGATTATCGATGATTTCGATGTCATAATACCACGGTACAAGCTAATTCGGAACTACGAAATCTACGTCGAGATAAAGGATGGATCGAACTGGGAACGTGGGCAGGTGCGGTCGCTCGTTCGAAAAATGGCTACTACGCTCTCCGACGTCACCTACCTCAAACATCTCCGCATCACCTTGGGTGGCCACGAGGACTACTACTCTGAGCCACTCAACAAAGAGATTTATGCACTTTCCGATACTCTGGAGCCGTTCACCCTACTGCGACGCGTGCACCGTGTGGACATGAATGGCGGTGTCCAACCCCCGTATGCAAAGTATCTCAAGATACGATGCAAGGAACATCTCCTGTCGATGACCTCCCCAAGATGTATAAGGCGCTGGACGAACTGTTTAGGCCCTTCAGCCGTTACGGGTTTTGGGATAAACTACAAGATGCATACAAGGCGATGGACTGCCACGAGGTCGACCAGTTCAAGAAAATTCGCGCCGATTTGGTACAGTCCTTACTTGAGGACTCTAAGCACAAATGGAAACATCTGAAGTACCTAATGGAACATCTGAAGCACAAATCGGAACATCTGTTCGACCACGACGCCGAGCAGGATGAGCAAGCAGGATGGATTGAGCATTTGAGCAAACAGGATGGATTGAGCCGGATGAGCAACCAGGATGAGTTATTGAGCAGTATGAGCAACCAGGAAGGGTTATTGAGCAGGACGAGCAACCAGGATGGTTATTGGGCAGGGCTGGGCAGTTGGGAAGGGAAAACTTAGGCGAGGCTAGCCAGCAATTTTGAGGGAAGGTTCTGGGATAGGGTCAGGGTCAAGGTCAGACTCAGGGTCAGACTCAGCATGGCGCCATGATGCCTAGGTTTTGGGTTGCTCGTTGTTAAGTGTCGATTGTTGATTTCTTTTCCTTTTCCCATCGATGGACAGTTTCCTTGCCAGGGTGATGACTGCTGGTATCATGATGCTTGAGGCTAGGGAGGCGTATCATGAATGGTTGGAGCTAGGGAGGCGTATCATGAATGTTTAGAGCTAGGAAGGCGTATCATGAATGTTTAGAGCTAGCGAGGCAACAGCAGAATAAATGACCGTCTTTCTTCCAAACCAATGAAGAGATTTCAATTTCCGGAAGCACAGCTTCACTGGCATCTTCTTCCGTGTCTCCTGGAGATCAGTGGTCCTTGTCAGAGCGAGCTGATACTGTATTTTGTATTTTGTATTTTGTATTTTGTATTTATGTAGGTTATTAAGTAGGTAAGCAAAGTCCGATGCCGATGTCGATGCCGATGCCTCCTGTACAGTGTACACACAGCCATCCAAGTTCAGCCATCATCCGGCAAATTGTAGCGTCGCGGCAATGCCTGGTCAGACAGCCGCAAAAACTAAGTATCTGAATCAACGGTTCCGCTCGTACTAAGTTGAAGTCCAAGTACAAGTACAAGATGCCAATATCTACGTAAAAGTAGATGACTCAATACTGAGTACTGAGTAGAGTATCGTAGACTCGTGCATGAGCGTACGGCCTATTGGAGGTAGAGACATATTATTCAGCATTCATCATTCAGCATTCATTATTCAGCATTCAGCATTCAGCATTCAGCATTCAGACGAAGAAGGTATTCTTCGTTGTTCAGTCTACAGACACCATTCTCACCTTCAAGGGTGGGGACGGAAACAGAAATCTATCCAGTCCATCATTCAGAGGGTGGAAGGTAGGTATTGTTGATTATTCGTTATTGGTTGTTTAGTCCAGCTACCGGCAAACAGTAAACCGCAAAACGCAACCCGTCAACACTAAGCAGTAAGTAGTAAGGAGCAAACACCAAAAGCAGCACACTAAGTAGCAAACACCAAGCAGCAACGACACCAAGCAGCAACAGCACCAAGCAGCAAAACAGCAAAAGCACCAAACCGCAGGCACCAAGCACCAAGCACTCAACCGTAAACACCAAAAACCAAAAACACCAAAAACTATCCCCACCTTCAAGGGCGGGAATAGAAACCTTCCATCCTCTTTTTACCAAGGAGGTCAAATCTTTCAACTGACAGAGGTTTTTTTTTTTTTTTTTTTTTTTTTTTGGTGTTTTTGGTATAGGATACTGTACCTGCCTGGGTAGGCAGCCCAGTCCCTCATCCACCTTCCCTTTTCTTCTTTTTTGGTGGGAATGGCAGGTCAGGATTCAGCTCGGCCATCCGTACCACTAGACCATCTGGGAGATGGTCATGTGAGACTTGCAGGCTGGGCTGAATCCTGGTAGGAATTTGGGGAGTTGAATATATAGGGTCGAAATCTGCGGTGAAGTTGGCGAGGTGAGGTGAGGTGAGGTGAGGTGAAGTGAAATGAAGTTGGGGAGAATGGCTGGTTCCTCATTGGTCAGCCTTGTCACTTACGCACTTACACCGTATACATGACATGTACATACAGAGACTGGTCACCTACACCGTATATATATATACAGACACCCATACATATAGGTACATGTAGAGATTGGACATCAACACCGCGTACACGTATATACAAATTGGTCACTTACACCATATATACATATGCAGAGATTGTCACTAACACACATACATACATGTATATACACATACAAAGACTACAGGTGGTCAATCATTGGATAATGAACACAAGACGCAAGACGCTGTCCCAAAATCATCTCGACAGCTCACAAGTTGTTCTTCTGATATGGGAGTGGTGCCTGAAAATGAGTTGACTGCATGTGCATGGCCAGTGCTAGTGCGAGAGTGCGAGTGCATCACACGGATATCTGAACTACCATCACATGGCTGTCTGTATCTAAATTACCATCACGCCGCCATCTATATCTGAATTCCCTGCTTCAGAAGTACGAATCGTACGGAACAGGACGAGAGACGGGCAGAACTTCATCACATCCCGAAAGACTATCCTATCCGTACTATGGACATAAGCACAAGCAGGGGGGATTCCTTTTCCTTTCCCTTCCACTTGCTTATCCCTTTGCTCATCTAATATAGATATAGCCTCTTCCTCTTCCCCCTCTATTCCCCTTCCCCCTCCAACAAGGCCAAACCGAATCAAATGCAGGATGCCTTAATTTCATTTCATTTATCGCAGCTCCAGCAGACCGGACCGCGCGATTTCCCTGTTCCTAGTCTACACACACCTGCACCTGGGTCTTCGGATGAGAAAGCCATGAGCTGAGTCTGGATGAACTACGAAGAGGGAGAGGGATCAGCGTCCGGCTAGATAAGAATAAAGTATCGAAATTGAATGCAAACCCTAACCCTGTCCAAGAGCCATGCTGGAACTCTACCCTCCCCTCTATCAAAGGTTGAAATGTTCCAAGCTAGAACTTTCCCCTCCCCTCTATCAAAGGTTGAAATGTTCCAAGCTAGAACTTTCCCCTCCCCTCCCCTCCCCTCCCCGTCGATTTGTCAAAGGTTGAAATGTCAAGTTCGCTATCAAAGGGGTATGGAGGAGTCCAGACTATATAGTATGTATGCCTATACAGCCTTCTGGTTAAAAGGCAAGGCTGGGAATGCCTAAGTCTGACACCCTCCCCGTCATTTAAGCAAGCTCAAGCTCAAGCTCAAGCTCACTAGTTATTTAGTTCTTCAAGCTCAAGCTCTAGCTCACTAGTTACTTGATTCTTCCTAGCGATTGCAAATTCCCTTCTGCGGCTTGCTCTCTTCCGTGGCTGTAATCTTTTCGGTCCTGACGGCGCCAGTATGACTACCACTGCCACTACCAGCTGTACCAACCCCACCATCAGTATTGGCATCACGACCGCCACAATCAGCATTGCGGTCACCACCACCACCACCACCACCACCACCTGTAGCAACCCCACCATCAGTATTACCATCACCGCCAGCAGAATTGCCATCACCACCACCTGTACCAACCCCATCACCACCACCACCCCCCTCCTCCCTCAGCACGCTCCTCCACTCCAAAGAAGCAACACCGAGGACGGCCAGACAGGCCAAGACCAAGCCGATTTCGAAGACGGACCGCAGGGCATCATTGTAGGCACTAAGAACAGTCGGCAGCAGGTTGGTCGGCACCGAGTCAAGCAGGGAAGTGGCGCCAGCGGAAGAGATCAGATCGACTCCTCGGCCGAGGCCCGGGATGGCGGCCAGACGGTGCAAAAGCTGGGTGTCCAGCACGTTCTGGGCCACGGAGACGAAGACGGCCGCGCCCAGCAGCTGGCCGAAGAACATCAAGGCCAGGCCCATAGGCACGTCCCGCTTGGGCAGCACGGTCTGGACGGCCAGGTTGGGGGTTTGGAAACACAGGCCCATGCCGAAACCGTACAGGACCTGGAATCCGATCCATTTGCCCTCGGCCGTGTCGACCTGCAGCGTGGTGAGGAGCCCGGCCCCGACGGCCATGATGCATGCTCCGGCGATACCCAAGGGCGTGTAGTATCCGATCTTCTGGTTCAGAAAGCCGCCGCCAATCGACGCCGCCACCATCGCCAGCATCAACGGCAGGAGTCGGAGGCCCGAGTCGATGGCGCTCACTCCTTTGATGGATTGAAACCAGATCGGGAGGAAGTATACTGTTTGTTCGACCAGGGTTGGTTTGTCAGTCTTCTGATGCTCAACAATAGCACTGCACCACACTACACTGCACTGCACTGCACTACTCATCATTCGGGGTCCTTTCTTACCGAATATGTATTGTGACGAGCCCACACACACGATCGTCCAGAGACCCGCGGCCACGCTGCGTTGCTTGAGAAGCCGTGGGGGAATCGTGGCTGTCTTCGGAAGCAAGATTTGCGCCGCGACGAACGCCACCAGTAGAACCCCCATGACCGTCAACAAGGTGATGATGCGCCCGCTGCTCCACTGCTGACTGTCAGTATAATGGTGTACCACCACAAGAGACCACCACAAGAGACCACCACAAGAGACCACCACAAAAGACCACCACAAAAGACCACCACAATATTTATATGTATGTCATGTAGCAGGCATAGACAGCTCACTCACCGCGTATTTCTGGCCACCCCACTGAAGTGCCAACAGCAGACAAACCACTCCTGGTATCAGGAGGGCAGTGCCGGGAGCGTCAAGTTGTGCCAGTTTCTGCGTCCAGCGTAGCTTGGTCGTGTCTCGATCGGGCACCTTGAGGAGGAAGAAGACGGCGACCATGGCCACGCCACCGAACGGCAGGTTGATGTAGAAGCACCATCTCCACGTCACGTTGGAGGTGAAGCCGCCGCCCATCAGGGGTCCTGCCACCGTAGCAATACCCATAACCGCGCCCATGAGACCTTGGATTCTGGGCCGCTTAGCTAGCGGAACGGTGTGGACAATAGATACAATCTAGGAGCAAATCAGCCGTCAGTAGGAAGCTGATATACTGTGCAAAAAAGTGTTGAACAGGTTCCCTTCCCCTATTGACAGAAGGGTAGCGACGGAGGGACGTAGAGTCAAATCTTACCGTGCCCGCGAAGATGCCGGCCGCGCCAACTCCGGAGATTGCCCTTCCCACGATAAAGACGGCCGAGCTGGACGCGGCTCCGCAGATGGCAGAGGCAACCTCGAAGATCAGAATGCTCGTGATCAGGACAAGCTTGACCGAGTAAAAGGTGTAGAATTTTCCAAACAGGAGCTGGAACGCGCAGCACGTCAACAAATACACGCTGCCGTACCAGCCGACGTCGGGGAGCGAGTTGAATTCGTCGGTGATGCGAGGTATGGCCTGGGAGATCAAAGTCAGTAGATGGTCTCGATCTTCTCGCAGTGAACGGCGAACGTTAGATTCGGGTTGTGTCGAGTGAACTAGGGCTAGCTCTGACGACCTGGGGTGGACTTTGCACTCGTACCGTCGAGATGATGGTTCGGTCCACTGCGACCAGGAACATGCTCAGAAAGACGGCGACTAGCAGCAGGACCATCTGCAGTGTCGACGGCTTCTGATCGGTACTATTCGGTTTGCTCTGATCCGGTGTGATTGGCCCATGTTGAGATGTTCCGTCGGCCTTGCCTTTTTCCAAATCTGCTGAGTCTCCCGCAGCCGAGCTGGGTCTCGTAGTAGTCATTGGCATTGGCATTGGCGATTGGGGACGTCGTGGTTGTGGTCGTGGAGGAATGTTGGTCGGCCTCGCTAGAGAACCTGTCTGGATGTTTCTCTTCTCGGCTTCACTGAGAGGGAGGACTTGTCTGTGGCTGGTAGTGGTGGAGGAGAAGGTCGTTGCTCAGCCTGACTGGCGAGAACCTGTCTGCTGGAGGTGGTAACAATTAAATGACAGGCATTGATTTACCTAACAATGTAGCCAGTTCAAGGAACTCTCGAGTGGGATGGAAGTGACTGTTAGAGATTCGAGGTCGAGGAGAACATTGGATTCTTAAAGGGCAAGACACAGAGGGAGCAAGGAACTTCCGGCAATAACAGCTACCGTTGTTTGTTTGCTGGGCTCCAGCAAAGTCCGTGATAGGGGATGGAAACCCCATCCAGGCTGATGGTCACACTCCCATCTTGCTGTGCTGCGGAACTTACGGAGGTTACGGCTCACAGAGGTTGCTGTTGAGTATTGTCCATTGTCCTCCTCGTGTGCGTGATAAACCTTGTTGGCATGTCGGATATTGTCATTGAGTCGGTCGGCCTGATTAAAAAATTATAATGCATCTACACTGCCGCCGCCGCCCTGGTAGAAGGAGACTGTCGGTTTTGTGCTTCTTACCTGATGAGCCAGAGTTCAGATGAGGATGGGAGTCATTGGCGTAGCGGTAGTTACATGGCCAGGGTAGAGACATAGGATCGATGGTGGGGTTCACAACGCTCCCCCAGCAGAGAAGGACAATCGATAGGCGAAGGCAGCAACGCTTTGCCAGCGTGATGGTGATGGTGATGTTGACTCCAGCAGTGGTGGTGGTGGTGGTGGTGGTACACGGTCTTTAGGAGGTCTAACCCCAACCCTAACCCTAAACTGTCACGTGCTATCACGTGTGATTGGTCAGCTCGTCTGACAGACCCTCCACCGATAAATGCCGATAAATGCCGATAAATGCCGACCTGACATTCAGCCTCTCTTCTTCCGTCTTCTCGTCTTCCTCTCGCCGTATCGGCGTCTACATTACTCGATATAATGGCCGAACCCGTTGTACTTGCACAATACTCCGTAAGTCCCTACGCATTGCACTGCACTGCCGCTGTTGGGATGTGGCTAATCGAATGATTCCCTTCCAGTGCGATGCGTGCCATTCGCGTAAGGTCCGGCTACCCCTTGAATAGCACCAGGCATCTCGAGTCGTCGTCATCGTTTGGCTGATGCTGTTACAGAGTTCGTGCTCGCGTGAGGTCCCGCGATGCCGCCGCTGCACGGCCGGAGGGACGGCCTGTAGCTATTCCCGTTTTGGCGTCATTCGTCGTCAGAAGAAGAGGCAGAAGCAGAATGCGGCTAGACTTCCTTCTGGTAGTCGTGAGCCTCCAGCAGACGCTGCACGCGCTGGCCATGGCCATAACGACTCGAGACAACCCTCACGAGGCATCGAAGGCATCGACCGGGATGGCTCCCAAAGCGCTGAGCGCGTCCAAGCTATCGAAGGCATTGCACCCGCTGGCTCCCAGCCACCTGTGCAAGGCATTGAACATAGTGGCACAACCCACGAGCGACTACAGCGGCTGATGGGCAAGGACCATCGTTCTCTTCGGGCGCTGGCGTCGTTGCTGGAAGAATACGCCACGGTTTGGCAAGGCTCCTCTCCATTCGACACATTGGCCGACGGGGCAGAGACGGAGTTCTTCCAGTTCGAAGAAGACCAGGTTCGTGTCTGGCTGGATGGTAAGCACTTTTCTGCCTTGTGTCCCGGTGTACTTCGTATTTACACTCTGGTCTAGTGTTTGTCGCCACTCTCCAACAAGAACGGTTGTTGCTCACGTCCGCCCCTGCGGCAGTCCTCGACCATTTGGCCGCATCACAGCCTCATCAAGTGCCCGATCGAGCTTGGCTGGTCATGTTTTACAGCGTTGTGCTGGGCACCCGGCCGGCGGATGAACCGATCAAGGCGAAGCTGAGAAGTAACCTCTGGCTTGCGTTCAATGATGTGAGGCTGCTGCTAGAACCGACCGCCTCGAGTGTCCAGGCCTTGGTCATCTTAGCTTGCCACGTCGAGGAGTTTATGACGCCATCTCTCTGCTGGGCGCTGATCAGCAGAGCTTGTATCATGTTGCAGGCTCTAGGCATTTCTCCCTGGCAGCTCGACCCTCCCACTCGTGAGCGGCGCGCCACGTCTTTCGGGCGCTTGAACGCTTTGGACCAATCGTGGCGGCTTGACTCTCCGACCCTCGAGGGGCGCACCATGCTTTTCTGGCGCTTGAATGTCCTGGACCAGTCGCTGGCGCTCATTCTGGGGAAGCCACCGACTTTCCACCGCGAAATAACGGTTGGAATGACCCCCCCGACGTTGGACAAGCTCTTGCCTTCCCAATCTCAATATCCCTCCAGCGGCGCGCCCGTGTTGTTCAATGCGCACTACACGCACCAGATGCACCTCCTATCACGCGTCATGTCTGACGTCTGGCATTGCCTCCATGGACAGGGCTCTGATGACGTTCACACAGTCATCGAGACCGTCGAGTCATGGCACCGCCAGGCAAGGGAGGTAGCGGAGATTCCCATTACAGCGTGGTGAACAAGGCTGACATCTGGTCCAGGTCCTCGAGGCGGCGGCGCTGGCAGAGAAGCCCCTTCTCGGCGCGAACGGTGTGGATTCTGTTGATCTCGGCCTGCAGATGCTGTGCTTCCACTACTCTTCCCTGGTGGTCTTACTCAAGGTGTCGTCCAGATCGTTGCGGGCGCAGTGTATCGACCCATCGCAGCAAATGCTCCGATTGTTGCCGCGTCTCGGCGACATGGGGCCGAGTCTCAAGGAACCGTACACCTGCATCCTATGGCAGCCTCTGCAATGTCCGCTGACCGCGTTCGGCACTCTCTGGGGCGAAATTGTGACCAAAGGCAAGACCCAGTTAGAGCAGAACAAACAGTTCCTCGCAGATATCGAGCATGTCCCCGCCTTTATGGGCAAGTTGAGCTCGCGGAATCCCCTCGCCGCCAAGTTGGCAAATATCACGGAGCGATTTGTTCAACAGGCTAGGTCAATCCTCTACTCTGAAGGCCAGTGCTCACAGGAGAACGAGGCTCAGCACTCCAACCCGCCAATGGCATTCATGAATGCTATGCCATCGACAAATATGTCGAACGCGTCTCAGGGGCAAGACCTCGACGCGCAGCTAGATGACCTGTTTCCGTGGGCCGACGACCGCTTCTTCGACGCCACTTTCGACTGGTTCGCATGGACTAATCAGGAACTCTCCTAGAGAACTGTGATTGATATCTTGTTATAGGCAGCGGGATTGTCTGGCCACAACAGTTCATCCTCCCCCTAGGCAGCTTCTCCTCGAAATGCAGGCTTAGGGCCCGCCCTATCACGAAGAGTGCCTTTCCAAGAACTCAGGCTCAGGCCCCTGGGAGTTCCTGATAAGGAGCTCGAGCCTCTAGCGCTACTCACTACTAAGCCTATCAAGCTTACCCCCTGGCACCTCCTTAGCCATCCAACTCGAAGTCTCCAAGTCGCGGATGATCTGCAGTTTGCGGTGTCCACCACAGTGTCTTCCAGCTACGATCAACGAAAAGGCCTTGGAGTATTCAGTACTCCGTACTCCCTTTACCAAGTGCTAGAATAGGTTTAATCATGATCCGGGCTACGGTGCAGCAACGCCGGCAGATGTGCAGGATTGGCAGTCACGGGATTTGGCATGTGACCTGTCCGCCAAGGCCAACGTTCTAACCCAAATGGGCGGCGGTCTAGTGTCCGTCACCAAACTTGGAGAGGATTGATGGCCTGCAATTACAAGCGCTTAATGGTGATGGTCGGCGAACAGACACCCTGAACTCTCCTGTAGCCTGGTATCCCGTCTCCCAGACCGACAGGACAAGACAGGACAGGACAGGTGAGAATCAAACGTCCACGCACGTTGACGCGTATGTGCCCGCCTCGTGAGCCCATGGTTCGGACTCATTCCCCGGGCTACTCTTCCATCCCCACCGGCTTACGCACGTCAGGTTGGGGTGACAGGTCATTCGAGGCTAACGCTTATCCTGCGTCGACTGATATGCCGTGGACATTGCAGTTCGCTAAATAGTACATACTAGCGACGAGGGTGGTTGATAAGGACAAGATGGACCTACTGAGGTAACTGGCCCCCTGAAAGATATCGTCAACCCACCATGCTCACAGGTTTATGGTAGGTGTGCAAGAAGGATGCACCGCCTGTCTGGCTATACACTTCGACCTTCGCCTTGCCCAAGGATGAGTCTCGATTGCCTGCCTCTCTATCGTCCCCTGGGCGCCCTGGCATGTGCTCCAACCCAACCCCGTGCCGCGTCGACCTCGGCCACAGCTGGCCACGGCGAACTGTTCGACGCGGTGGTGGTTGGCAGTGGCGCCGCCGGGATCGCGACGGTGGGCAACATTCTCGATCACCAGACATGCGCGCGGATTCTTTGGATCGACCACGAGTTTCTGGGAGGCCGGGTTGCGAAGAAGTACCGGGACGTGTCAAGGTAAGACTGTACTGGTGCTGTCCAGGTTGTCGGTTGTTACGGCAGAGGCTGACCCGGGGGCTGTGAGGCGGTAGCAACACCAAAGTGTCGTTGTTTTTGGCCTATATCAATGCCCTGGCGCCGTTCCGCGAGATTGTGCAGTCCACGCCAGCGCCCAACGCGGTCACGACGCTGGAGAGCCTCGATGCCACCGCCGGTTGTCGCCTCCACTATGCAGCCGACATGCTGGTGATGCTGAGCGAGGGGCTGAAGCGCCATCCCAATGTGCACACCTTAGTCGGCACGGCCGTGGCAGCCAATCTCTATAGCGAAGTATCAACGACCCATCCTCTTTGCTCTTGTTCCGTGAACTGACCCTGGCCAGGCTGCTCTGTGGTCGGTCCAGGCCCAAGAGGCCAACTCGGCAGCCGTTCGCACCTTTCACTCGCCGGCTCTGGTTTTGTGTACGGGGTCGTCACCTGTGATGCACAATCCCTCTCTCCCCACGGGGTTGGACACGAAACACATCAACCTCGACGACGCCCTGGATCGCCAAACCCTTCGACAGACACTGCCAGCTGATAAAGAGGCCACAGTCGGGGTGATTGGGTCTTCGCATAGTGCCATCGTGGTGCTCATGGACCTGTACGAGTTGGCTACGACTAGCCACCCGCGGCTCCGGATCAAATGGTTCACACGCCGCGCATTGACGTACGCGGTCGAGATGGACGGTTGGATCCTCCGTGACAATACCGGTCTCAAGGGCGCGTCGGCCGACTTCGCCCGTGCCCACCTCGAAGACGAAGCTTTGAAAGCATCACCTGTCAGCCGCCATCTGGAGAAGGTCAACTGCTCGGTAGACGAGGCTGAGGCGTACCAGCTACATCTACCCAGATGCACCCATCTAGTGCAGGCGATTGGATACCGTCCAGACCCGGTGCCCGCTCTCCAAATAGACAATCGACCATTGGGGAAGCTTGAGTATGACGGATCGACGGGCTCGTTTCAAGATGGCCGGGATCAGTGCATCCCGGGGCTGCATGGGGCGGGCATTGCCTTTCCGGAGAAGGTCGTGGATCCAGCCGGCAACGTCGAGTATGCCGTCGGTATGTGGAAGTTTATGAAGTATCTGCGGAGGGTGGTTCCGCTCTGGGGCATTGGCAAGTGAGGGTGAGGGTGGTTCCTCTCTGGGGCATAGGCAAGTGAGGGTGAGGATAAGGGGGAGGGTGAGGGTGAAGGGCAAGGGTAAGGACGGTCTATTCCGGCGTTGAGGTGAACCAGATGGAAGGTATAGGTATAGGTATAGGTACTAATAGGAATACGGTACAACCGAGACTTGGGGTATGTTGAGTTCCACGTCTAAGGGAATTGAGCATCTGCGACGCAGACCACTGGCACTTGAAGTTCCATACAGCGTACAACGGGGACGAGGACAAGGACACGGCTGGGGGCCGAGGTACTGTACCTTAGGTATGTACCTTAGGTCAGGTACCTAACCTATATGTAGACCACGTGCACCACAATCGGTACCTATGCTACAGTGTACATACAGTTCCTACTGTACTGTATATTTGTTCATGGTTCATGGTCGTCTACCTTGGCACCACCATCAATAGGTATTGATGAATTTATCACCTCTCCTTACACTGTACCCTTTCGCGCCCTCTAGACAGCGATCTTCGCAGACGATCACCCTGTCCACATGAGCTGCACCAAGATCAAGATCGATAGACGGCCCATCTAGCAACCTGCGCAGCTTCTCCCGCTCCACCTCTCCACCTCTCCCTCCACCTCCAGCCCCGAACCCGACAATGAGCAACGATGAGCTGCATGCAGATCTCGAAGCTGTCCCCCGCACACTCAAACTCAAGCTCAAACTCGGCGCAGACGCACGCTGGAGGCTGGGAGAGCAAGTTATGAATTGAATCCAGTATAAAATTGGTGACGGCGGCCGCACACCGACATCCGGATCCCAGACTCGTCAATTTCGCATCCTCACTTCCTCGCTTCCTCGCTATGCTGGCCTTGCTCGTCCTCTCTGTCTCACTCCTCCTCGACGCTGTTCGGGCCGCTGTTCCGCTGTCGTTGAACCCCCCGCCGAATGCCGGTCCTCCCGTCCTGGCCTCCTTTGTCTCCTTCTCCATCGAGTTCGCCTCGTTCCCCGACTTTGCCGGTAGGTGTCTGTGATCCCGAATCGTGTGGGATCGAAGCCAACACGTCGACATGTAGGCAATTCCAGCCGTCCGAACAACTTCTCGTACCACCTCCTGAGCAATCTGGGCCGGCTCCAAGGCTCCCATCCCATCATCAGGGTCGGTGGAAATACTCAGTAAGGCGTGCCGAGCTCTATTATCTGATCTGGATCTGTCGCAGACCGTTGAACGCCGTGCTAGGGACTATGCCACCTTCAACGCATCGCAGGAGGTCGCCCTGGTCGGAAGCTATGATTTTGCCCGCTCCAGAGACTATCCGACCACCATCTCCATCGGGCCGGCCTACTTCGAGTCGTACTCGACCTGGCCCAACATGACCTACATCCACGGGTTCAATCTCGGCACGAACGGCTCGCTCGGGCACGACACCCTTGTAGGCACGGTGCCATTGGCGTGCGAGGCCTTGAGTGACGGTCGGCTCGCGTACTGGCAGCTGGGCAACGAGCCCGACCTGTACAAGACCAGCGCCCAAGGTCCCGTGCGACCGCCGTCGTGGAACGAAACCGACTATGTGCAGGAATGGCTCAACAAGACCCGCACTGTCAGGCAGCTCGTGCAGGAGCACTGTCCGGACGTCATCTCCCAGGGCCAATTTCAATTCTACGCGCCCAGCTTCGCCGGGACCGCAAACAATCTCGACCTCGTGACCACGTGGGTCGCGGGGCTCGATGCGGACGTCGACATTGCCTTCATTGACAGCCACAAGTGAGTACAGTAACATGACACGGCATCAGTCGATGGCTCTCGTGGCTCTCGTGGTCAGTTGCGGCGCTGACCTCTGGTCTAGTTACATCGGTGGCGCCACCCAGCCCGGGGTGACTCTGCAAGGGACGTTGATGAATCACACGTCGACGGTGCAGTCGGTGGTCAAACACGTCAACGAGTCCAGCCTGCTCGCCGACACGGGAATTCCGTATATCCTCGGCGAGGCGAACAGTCTGTACAACGAGGGCGCTCCCGGCTTGTCCAACTCGTTCGGCGCCGCGCTGTGGGGGGCCGACTTCAACCTGTACTGCGCCGCGACGGGCATTCGCCGCGTGCACATGCACCAAGGCATCAACTACAGATACGCCTCATGGCAGCCAGTGCAGACGGTCAACGAGACATGGGGTACCAAGGCGCCATACTACGGCAATGTCATGGTCGCGACGTTCCTGGGCGACCTGACCCAAGGCAACGTGAGCATCAGTGACATTGAGCTTGACGGCGACAGTGTCTACCAGTCCGCCTATGGGGCGTATGTGGATGGCCGGCTGGAGAGAGTCGCGGTCATCCAGATGCACGCGTACAACTACACCGTGACAGCGCCAGCTGATGCCACCGCGACCGCGACTGCGACCGCGTCCCCGCGGCCCAACGAAACCTTCAGCTTCCAGCTACCCACCAAGACCGCTCAAGGTCAAGCGGCGTCCATCAAGACGGTGCAGGTGCAGCGGCTCACGGCGAACGGCAGCGACGCCATCACCGGCATCACGTTCGACGGGTACTCATACAACTACGAGCTCGACGGCGGCCGGCCAGTGCTGTTGAGGAACGTCACGAGGGGCGAAGTGCTGCAAGTCTCGGCGGATGGGATGGTCGCGGTCGAGGTACCGTGGTCGAGTGCGGCCATTTTGAATCTGCAGTGGTAGACAGTGGCGGCAGGTCAGAAAGGGTACCTTACTCTACTTGGTAACCTACACAAAAAATGTTACTCTGCTCGGTAACAGAAAGGGTACTTTACTCTACTTAGTAACCTACCTATACGCAAAAAATGGCCTCGTAAGTCTGCAAATAGTCCTTCATGAATGGCTCTAGCCTGTACCGCAGGCCAGGAAGCCAGAGAATGTGCTTGGAGCCGAGGGTCCTGTGTATGTATGGATGTATTTCGAAACTCGGAGACTAGAACCGATATGTCTACGTGAATCATTGATTGGATTGGCAGAATCGGCACTGGAACCGGAACCGCAATCGAACGATGCTGTTGTAATGTACCTTATGCTTTGTGTTTGTACGATGCTGTTGTAATGTACGTTATGTTTTGTGTTTCTTTCGTTTGTACGATGCCGTTGTATTCAAACTTTTGTGTTTTTTTTTTCTTTCGTTTTCAAACCGCACCATATGGCCCCTCACCCTCACCCCCACCCCCATCCCCAAAGCTGGCCATGGCCGCCTCAGACGCATCCAGCAGCTGAGCCAGCGTTCTGAACGCCAGACCTGGAAAGAACCTCGAGCGCTGCGCCACCACCGTGTCGCGCGGCACCCTGGTGGCCCCGGACGTCGACCATAGCCCAAACTGGGCGGAGAGGAGGTCATCCTCGGACACAGACACAGACGCAGACCCAGATGCAGCTAGACTGGCCTGGGCTACAGTCTCCTCCAACTCCGTGACTGGTCGGTACGTGACGCGGACGGAGTGTCCTCTCGATTGGAGGAGGGTTTTCACCTCGTTCCATGTGGTTGCTTGGCCTTCGATATAGGTGATGGGGTCCCAGGCAGAGTGGCAGCCAGAGCTATAGTCATGGTCTTGGTCTTCGTCTTGTTGGGGTTGGTCTTGGGGTTGGGAGCTGGACTGAAACTGCGACGGGACCCGATACGGAACCTTGAACAGAGCAGCCACGGCTCTGGCGACGTCGCGCGCGGCCGTGCATGAAATAGGTTCGTTGCCTGTTCCGGGGATGAGCATGGAGATAGTCGTACCTGTGCGGCCGACACTTCCGTCAGTATGGATGTTGGTATTGGTATTGGTATTGGTGTCAGTATCGATGTTGGTGCCCTCGCCCTTACCATACACATATGCAATAGGACACAAATCTCCAATATCTCGAATATAGCGACACTTCGGCGCGACCACATAATCAGCCAACCAGCCCGGCATGACCAGCGTCCAGACGACGTCCTGCTGGGCGGCGAGGGCGTCCCGCACCGGCTGGTGGGATTCCGGATAGAACAGCGGCTGGGTTGGAAAGCGGTCCACGTCGCCGATATACTCGGACGGGATGAAGCGCCTACATGACCGGGTCTGTCTGCACGCCTCCAGGAGGGCCAGGTGCACGACGACGTTGGCCGGGGTGCCGTCTTGGATGGCCGACACCAGACCGTCGCAGTCGCGCAGCTGCTCGACCAGCGACGGGACCGTGTAGTCTGTCGAGCGGAGGGAGATTACGCCGGCGTCATGGCGTGCGCTGTACCATGGTTTGGGTTGAGCTTTACTGCTGCTGGTACTGCTGCTGGAACTGGAACTGGTGCGCGTGAGAACCACCACGTCATAGGACGATGCGTGGAGTTCCTCGACGAAATATTTGGCTAGGTCGCCTGTCCCGGCGATGGCGATTCGCATGTTGAGGGGTAGTGTAGCAGTGGTGGTAGCAGGAGTAGTAGTGTGGTAGTGTGGTAGCAGTAGCAATAGCTGTAGCTGTAGCAGTAGTAGCAGTGGGAGTGAAGCTGTCCGGTCCTCGCAGTGTTACTGGAGTTCAATGGAATGTGGGCCTGCCTTAATCCTGATATATCCAATTCCAATGGCGAGGAGGAGAGAAGAGAAGAGAGCCGACTCGAGTCTTCGAGATAAGACGAGAAGGATGATGGACAGAACGAGAGTCGAGAGTCGAGAGTCACTCACCAAGTATTCGTACACTGAAGGGACTGCAGTTACCTAGTAGACAGATATTGTACAGTGAACAGTACTCCCTAAGCTAAAGGGGGCTGGTGAAAAGGAACCGGGCCGGGAGTGCATATGTCGTGGTGGTGGTGGAGTAGCATATAGTTAGGTAATGCAGTAAAACTCGGTTAGTGTGTTGAGCTTAATAGAATCCCGGGTGATGATAGGTCAAGACGACCGGAAAGTTATCCACTAGTACTTAAATGGCTAGTGTCTATTATAGCCCCCTTTTCCCTAGAACGTAGGTACCGTTAGCCCTAACCCTAACCCTAACCCTAACTCTGTATCTTATCTGTATATGTATTTGCTATACACTGTATTAATACATACAGATACCTACCTAGGACCATGTAGATACCTGATATAGATATACTAGACCCGCCCTTCTCCCCTCCACCCTCCACTCTCCTCAAGTCTCCGCCTTGGAACGCTGCGCCGTGTTCTGTAGCCGCTCTTATCAGTCATGGTCACCGTCGGGTTGAAGCTTGATCACTCCCTGCCCTTACTCTGCCTTGTCATTCCCGTTGTCATTGTCGTTGTCACCCGAACCTCACACTCACACTCACGCTCACATTTCCAATCCCCATCCCATCCCCATCCCATCCCCATCCCATCCCCCTATCTCTCTTGACCCTGGACCCCTCGGCCCGTGAAGTGAAGTAAGTGGAAGTGGAAGTGGACGTACGGAGGGGACGACGTTGGTCTTGATCCATGACAGTTAGCTGGACGAGGGCTAGTCCCAACCACCACCACCACCACCACCACCACCACCGCCGCCATGGACTACTGATAATCAAACATGTCGTCTGGTCCTCCTCCTCCTCCTCCTCCTCCCCCTCATCCTCATCCTCCTCTTCTCTGTGGCCAGCCATCTTCTTATAAAAGGGATCCGACTCGGGATCTGGCAGAGGCACAGAACAGAACCTGCCCTTACCTCGCCTGCCTACATACAAGACGACTTTCGCTAGCTTGGTTGCCTCGTCTTTCCTTTTCCTCTTCTCTTTTCTCTTTTCTCTTTTCCTCTTCGACGTGACGTCTGCTTGAATATTGACGTCGACGTTTATTGTCCTCCTGACACTACGACAACAACACCGACACCGAGTCTGATACAAGTCTAACATGTCATCTCACTCCCACGAAAAACCCGGGTTGGCCGTGGCCTCGGCCGAGGCCGGGAGGACAGGCTCTGGCAACGGCCGAGGCAGCAAGGAAGACGGGTCCCTAGCGGAACTGGGCCAGACGCAGTCGATCACGGTGGCAACGGTCAAGCCATTCAGCCTGGTCAGTCTCCTGGCGGTGGCATTCACGTGCAGCAACGCGCCGATCACGCTGCTGGCGTCGTTGACGGCGGGCATCACCAACGGCGGGCCGTTCACGTTCATCTACGG
The DNA here is from genome assembly GCF_000585565.1 of Capronia epimyces CBS 606.96. NCBI lineage: Eukaryota > Fungi > Ascomycota > Eurotiomycetes > Chaetothyriales > Herpotrichiellaceae > Capronia > Capronia epimyces. The sequence continues at coordinate 809,184 of NW_006912909.1, forward strand.
GTCGATCGTGGTGGCGGCGGCGTCGTTCTGCGTGGCGTGTTCGCTGGGCGAGCTGTCGTCGGCGTACCCGCACGCCGGCGGACAGTACTACTGGGCGACGCAGCTGGCGCCGGCGCGGTTCCGCCGCGGGCTCTCGTACCTGACGGCCTTCCTCAGCTGGGCCGGGGCGCTGGTGACGTGCGCGTCGGCGATGCTGTCGGTGCCGCTGATGATCACGGGGGTCATGGTGCTGCGCGACCCGTCGATGACGGTGAAGCCGTGGATGGTGTTTGTCGGCTACCAGGCGACCAACGTCTTCTGCGCGCTGTTCAACTGCGTCGAACGCATCCTACCGCCCATCGCGACCACCAACCTCGTCGTGGCGCTGGCGGCCACGGTGGCCATCTTCGTCAGCCTGCTGGCGGCGTCGCCGACCAAACAGTCGGGCGAGTTTGTGTTTGCCACCTTCGTCAACAGCTCGGGCTGGGCCAGCGACGGCGTCACCTTCCTGACCGGCATGCTGGCCGCGAACTGGGGGTTCTCGTGCCTGGACGCAATCACCCACCTGGCCAACGAGGTGCCCGACCCGGCGCGCAACATCCCCCGCGCGCTGATGGCCACCGTGCTGCTGAGCATCGCCACCTGCCTGCCGACGGCCATGGCCGCCTTCTTCTCCGTCCAGTCGCTGGCCGACGTCGTCGCCACCCCGACCGGCATCCCCAGCCTGGCCATCTTCCACCAGTGCCTGCGCTCCAAACCGGCCGCCGTCGCCCTGCAGTCGCTCATGATCGTCAACTACATCTGCGCCGGCATCTCCATCCAGACCTGGCAGTCGCGCCTGGCCTGGGCCCTGGCCTGCGACCGCGGCTGGCCCTTTAGTGATCGTCTGGCCACCATCGCCCCGGCCCCCTTCAACACCCCGATCTGGGCCCATCTCTGGTCCAGCCTCTGGGTCGCCCTCCTGGGCTGCCTGTACCTCGCCTCCACCGAGGCCTTCAACGCCTTCATCGGCGGCGGCGTCATACTACAGTACCTGTCCTACTCGGCCTGCGTGCTCATGCTGCTCCGAAAGGGCCGCCGCAACATCACCCCGGGCCCCTTCTGGTGGCCGCGCTTCGGCCTCCTCGCCAACTACGTCACCCTCGCCTGGACCCTGCTGACCTTGGTCTTCTACTCCTTCCCCGCCGCCTACCCGACCTCCGCCAGTACCATGAACTACGTCTCTTGCGTCGTCGTCTTCATGTTTCTCTATTCCGCCGTCTTTTGGCTGCTCCAGGGCCGTACCAACTTTGTCCTGCCGCCCAAGTTGGACTAGTGGTGCTGGCCCTCCTGGGGATGGCTACGAATGCAGTTCAACGACTAAATGGTGGGTTCGGGTGCTGCTGCTGCTGACCCACTCACCTATGACCTAGATGGTGATTGGACCCTACAGTGCCCTGGGTACTGGATAGAGGTGGCTGGTTAGTGACCGAGATGGCAACCGAATAGTGGTTCGATTGGGTCATGTCAGATGGTGAAGGATAGTGAGGGGGAGTTAGGATGGCGATCTGGATAGTAACTTCTAGTAGTTACCTATAGGTCGGCAGTGGTAGTGATGGTAAATAAACAGTACCACCCAAGTCGGAGCACCCCCAATATATATATAGATACATACACACATATGCCAACTATAATACGCCATTCTCAACCGTCTCATCCGTACTCGTACTCACTCCCGCAGCTTGGCCGGGACCTCCAAAACTTCAAGTGTGTAACTCCGTTATAGGATACCTACAGTATAACCGCCTGGGGAACTCCCAACAGGCCAACATTCAAATCGAGACCTATACGACAAGTCCTATCTCGCCATGCCCCGTCGCCACTCGCGCCATGACTGCAAAACTTCTTCACCTAGAGTTTACTGTGTGCTGCACACGTGGTACCCTCCCCTTTATTCGACGTGCCCTCCACAAGTGTCGACTGGTTGACGGCCTGGTTGGAACGTGGGACGTCGTTGCTGGGATTGAGAGCGAAGAAATTAGACGGCTTGAGGGTGACGGTCATCATCTCCTGCGGCATGACGGGGAAATCTGTGCGTCGCAACAATCAGTGTCAGTCAATCAACCCCTGCTGTGCTGTCCTAGGAGCCAATGGAACGCCGTGCTTACCTTCAGGTCGTGGGAGATGAGTCAGGCCAAACGAATGCCAGAGCACCACATCCGTATCCTGAACATTGTCCGGCCGCTTCGCCCACACGGCCAAACCTGTATCCTCCCTGCTTTGGTTGGTGAACTCGCCGGCGGCCCAGAGCTCATCATCCTGGTATTTCGTCACCCAGATGGGCTTGGAGGCAAACTGGCCGCGTTTCCAGTTGAACGTCCAGGGTTTCATAATCATCATCTGCGACGGGATGGCGTGCAGCTTGTATGCCACCGGCTTACCGGAGATCGGGTTGATCGACGACGTGTTCTCGATCTTGTACAGCCGGGACTTGTCCACGTCGAGCGTGTATCCGCCGGCTTGAGTGATCTCGGTCTCCCGAGCCTTGAACGCACAGCCGTACGGATCAGGATCCGTCTCCTCGGCCGGCACCACATCTTGGCAGACGACCGTGTTATTGTGGCCGTCAATCGCCGGGTCGATGCGGATGCTGAACAGGTGCTGGTGGTTGCCGGCCAAAACGCCCGGCGCCACGATGGTGCCCCAGGGTACCTGCACCCCTTGCTTGATCGGCATGGTCGAGACAATGCCGGTCGCCCGCAGCTCAAAGTGAATGTTGGCGGCCTGGTCGAGAATAAAGGCGAAAATATATTCGTAATTGGCGACGGTCGCTGTGCATTGGATCACCAGCTGACGGTTGCGGACCACAGAGGTGGTGCCGCTGCGGAAGTTGGTGTGTTTCCATCCTACGCCCGCGTCCACCTCGTGCATACAGACGACGTTGGGCATGGTCACCACACTGCCCGTCGAGGTGACACGGTAGCCATCAAAGTATTTGATAAGCCCGAGGCAGTCACAGCCGAGTTTCAACGAGTTTGACATCATGCCTAGACCCGAATCGCCCAGGTCAAACGCCTGCTTTCGGTGATACGGCGAGCGCGGATCCCCATATGGAACCGTCATCTCACTCAACGAGAGGCGATAGAATGTCGACCGCCCGTCGTAAGTCACGTTCTGTAGGACCGGGCCTTCTCGCATGGTCCAGCCGACATTGAATTTCCACTTCTGCCAGGACACGTTTCGGCCCTCTACTTGGAATGACGGGCCCTGGGGCTGAACGACCTGGAGTGGCTTCAGGTCCTTGCGCATGGTGTTGACGTCGAGCAGATTGGTTGAGTATTCCACTGCTGGCACGGGCTCCCAGGGTCGGGTGGATTCCCGCTCGTCATCCGCACCCATGGGCAGGTAATCAATCCACTGGAGCTCGTTGGTGACGGCGTCAAAGACGGGCGAAAAGGGCGCGGGCAGCGAATAGTGGTTGGCTTCAGGATCGCCATTCAGGACAATGTACATCCAGCATTGGAAGAGCCGTCGGCGCTCCTTTGCGTCGTCCGTCCCGTACGCCCAGGGATCGTTGACAACCTTGGCCCTGGGCATCATCACGTCAGCATTAAAAGATCAAGACGCCGATCGGCGCGTGCTCTTACCCGGGAGGGAGCTTCAACCGCTCGACCTCTTCGAGCACTCGCGGGTGCGCATTGCAAGCATTCTGAACCGCCAGCCATTCGTCAAAATCAACGGGCCCCTGCACGTCTGGCAAGCTTTCAACCGCCTCGACCAAACCAGCCGTCACGTTGACGCGGGCTTTGTTCAGCAGGTGCGGGTTTCGCGCGAGATGAAAGTAGATTCGAGCCCGTCGAGCGGGAGGCGCCGGAAGGGTCTGTCCCAGCCGCTGCTTCTCGAGGTACGGCACAACTTCTGCTTTGGGACACTCGAAGATGTCGACGAGTTTGAACCTGATCTGGTCATTGGGGTACCGGTCGCGCAGGATCTGAACAGCCTGTCTGATCTCGGCCGGAGTGATCGGGTCCAGTGGGTGGGTGGTCGGGGCCATGATGTCGAGGATGATGGCGATATAGTACAGTAGATCGAGGTGCAACGGACAGGATGAAAGATGCCTGGCATGCGAGGAGCGCGACCATCCTACTTTTTAAGTCATGACGGTGACCATGCTTCACTGTCCTGTCCGCTGTCCACACTCCACCGGCCCAGCCAGGGCGACTCTCGCTTGTCAAAATGTCCAGAACCCATTGCGGCCTGAGGAGTGGTACCGGTGGTGGTAGTGGAAGAAGCAGACACGCTGGTCGTGGACTGTAGCCGCGATGCTGCGTAGCTTCTCTGGGCCCACCAGCCTGACGAGGACAGGACTTGATCTTCGCCCGAGGGCCAAACCGGGTCCTCCGTCTGGGGAACGTGCTGTATCTTTCCCTTACCGTACTGTACTATACCGTACCGTATTGTCTTATCTCACCCTTCCCCCCTTTCGGTAGCTGTTCTTCCCTCCGCTTCGATAAGCGCGGTTGCTGCTGTGTGCCTTGGCCGGGGCCCGGTGGAAACCGTGTCCATGCCCTACTCCTCAAAGTGCGGATGCAGTATCATCATCGTAATATCCAGTCGGCCACCATCCCAGTGCACCAGGAAAGATAACCGCGGCTGGGGATTGATGTGTCCATGTTCCCTTTTCCACCCCTGGGGCACCTCGTCTCCAAGATGGGTGCGGCACGTAGATGGTGCTCTGTATAATATTGACATTCAATCGTGCGTCGTCCTCTGGGCTCTCCTTCTCTAGTTATACACACTTGGCACACCACGCTGCCACCGCCTCTCCTCACATCGTCTTGCCCCAAACTCACAACTTCGTCGCCGCCTGTGCAGAGATGGCCCCCTCAGCTATCATTGAAGAGGCTCCTACGATCCCGGTCCCCAAGGCCGTGGGGTCGGTGCCGAACGACGATGTCCTGGTCGACTCGTTCGACATGTCTACCGTCACAGTCGAGCAGGTGGTGCAGTCCATGGTCCGCAACGGCGGCGTCATTGTACGCAACCTGATCCGGCCGGAAGAAGCCCGGCAGATTGAGAAAGAGGTGCGACCGTATCTCGGCTTCGACGAATGCTGGCAGCCGGATTTCTGGCCTCGCGAAACCCATCGAGTCTGTGGTCTGGCTGGCAAGTCGCCCACCTTTATCGACAAGATCGCCTCCCATCCTCTCTACGAGGAGGTGGCAGCACGTTTCTTAACCACCACCTCCAAGGCCTGGATCGGCCAGACACACACCGAGAACACCTCCCGACCACAGCTCAACAACACCCTCGTCTTCTCCATCGGCCCTGGCGCAAAGCATCAAGACCTCCACCGCGACGACATGATCCATCACAAGCAGCTGCCGGCCATCACCCCAGAAGAGTATACATTCGACCGTGACACCGCCATCGGCCTGTTTGTCGCGGGTAAGAAGACGACCCGGGCGAATGGGGCCACCAGGTTCGTGCCGCGCTCCCACTTGCAGGCGACGGAGCATCCACCTCCTGCTGAGGACTCGGAATGCTTCTATGCCGAGCTCAACCCCGGTGACGGCTTCTTCATGCTTGCATCCTGTTACCATGGTGGATCGGCCAACACCACCGAGGACGAGGAGCGATTGCTCTATGGATGTTTCATGACCAGAGGATGGCTTCGCCAGGTACGTTCGTGGCTGTTTGGACCTGATAAAGTAGGCCGATGTCTCGCTTTTGTGCTGATCGTGTTTGCCTTGGACAGGAAGAGAACCAATACCTTGCCACCCCGCTGGAAAAGATCAAGCAGACCAACTACTCTGCCAAACAACTGCGGATGATGGGTTATGGTGTGAGCGAGCCGTTCCTGGGCTGGGTCGACTTGTCGGATCCAATGCAGGTGGTGATGAATATCAACGAGAAGAAGGACCTCAGCTTCGGAGGGTACTCGAAGAAGTAAGTTGCGTGTAGGCAGGTGGGACCCTGATGTACATTCTCGCTTCCGAGGCATCCCGTTCAGTATATATCATTTGCATGTCGTCAACACAATGCAGAGAAGGTCATTTCGCATATTGTTTACCATGATTCATCACGTCCCGTACAAAGCATCCAAGTGCTGCTGAAGATCGACCCTGTGATTTCGTCAAGACCTCTTTCGTGTCAAACACGCTCTCGAAGGCGGCAAGCGACGCCGGCATCTGCGGCTGCAGCCACAGCCGCAGCCTAGGAGATCAAGACAATCATGTTCAACTGCTTCATCACGGCTTCAAAAGACGACATGCCTCTGAGGGGAAGAGAGCTCTTCCACAGGACTTCTAAGATATGCAATATTTGGCCAAAGCACGGGATCTGCAAACGGTCACACAAATCCTGAAGGCGCCGTCGTATCAGATCTTGATGTTCCGGTAGCTTGGAACAGGAGCCCAGAACGGCCAGTGGCCAGTTCAGAGTCGTTGCGATCGGGGCGCCCAGAGGTAGATGGCCCAGCTCTTCCCGCAGCACCTCGAAAGCTTGCCCAACGAGCTCGTCAAGGTTGACCGGCTGATTGTCGAACTCGACGAAGGAAGTGAAGAGGAAGACGAGAAGCGCTTGGTGGTATATTCGGCCGCACCTGACATAATCGTTCGCGGCATCTGCCGGGGGAGTCCAAGCAAGAATCTTCGCAAGGACACCCTCGAAAGCAGCTACCGTCTGGGGTGACAGAGGGATCCCCATCTTCACTTCATCGGCTCTTTCCTTGGCTAATTTGAACACCTGAGGGATTAACTCGAAGAGCTCATAGGCGCAACCGAGTAGCGGACCGGGATATCTTCTGTTCTTTAGATAGGGGAAGAAAGTGAGAGCATCTTGCACTATCAGGTGGTGCGATTCCGGCCCCAGAGGTGTACTTGCCAGGATAACAAAGTAGAGATAAAGCTCGACGATGAATGAACGGATTTCCGGGTCAGACCTCGCCGGTGGAGTTGAAATCCATTGACTCAACAAAGCCCTGGCTCCCTTGAGATGCAGAAACGCGTTGGAGTTGGAACTGCCCTTCATCGTCTATGGTGGACGCGGAGTTTCAGTGGGGTCGACTTTCACGTAGGAAATGAGAGACATACCTCAAGCAGGCAGAGAACTAGAGTCGTGGCCAACAACGCCAATGCGTCATCTTGACCAGCTGCCTGTCTGGTCAGACGGAATTTCAGGCCGCGAATGGCCAAGGTCTCATGTGTTGAAGCCCACGACTTCGCTTCCACAGAAGCATGAGGTTGCTGACTAAAGTGAGCGCCACTCAAAGCCATGATGCTCTGAAAAAGTAAATCGTCGGATACGGCCATTGGCATCATGAACCTGATGAAAGGATTCGTCTGGTCTTGCCAGGCCGACACAGCGTTGGCCGTTCGCTTCAGGTAGTGCTGATAGAGCACTCCATGGGACGGCGAAGCCAGGACCATATTCATCGCTTGCAAAGACGGGGAGACCACAAGCCGGGAGGACAGGGCTGGGTTCACGGAGAATGCTCTGTTGTTCAGGTCGTCATTGTTTCGCCGCCGATCCTCGTTGATATCCAGCGTCGACGAGCCTTGGGTTGAATTCCCGGGTGAGAGGGCGGCAGGGTTTCTACTGTCGTTCCCTCCGCCGTCACCAGCGCTGTGCGAGCCTCGTTTCCTACTAGGCTTTGGTGGTGGCCAGGTACAGATCAGGTAGTTCCGTTCACACGCCTGGCAAGTCGGCATACGCTCGTCACATTTCTTCTTCCGCAGGCGACAACACAAACACCCGGCTCTCGTTCTTCGATGTTTTACGGCCGGCTTGCCCGCCGCTGACGGGCTCTCCGGAGCTGGAGCTGGAGCTGGAGCTGGAGAGGTGCCTTCCATCACATCTTCGGCCATGCATCGTAGAAACAGGACACAGGTAGAGGGGACAGAATACGGGGGATGGCAGGTCCGGTGGAGGCTGCCAGGATGGGCCAGCTATCAGAGACTGAGGTACTGAGGCCGGAGGAGTGATGAGGTGGGCTGAATCGGCGGGGGGATGATTGGCCGAGGCCAGGTGGCAGTTGGTGGATGGCCTAAGAAGCCAGTGGTAGTACGCGTAAGGAGTAGAACTGTACAGAAGAAACCGTGCCTGCGCAAGGGCAAGAAACAAGGGACCACGGACTAATAGGGATCTCAGTCTAATGGAGACAGAGATACGGAGGTAGAGAGTAGTAGAGATAAACGCGGTTGAGAGCGAAGCTAAATCTGCCCATCTAGATAAGGGCGATGCGGGGCAGGCACCGCAGCCGTTTACAGTAGTAGTAGTACAACCACTACACTACAGCCACCACCACGAGCACCACTAATTAATTACTACTATACGGAGTACACTCTACAGACTCCAGTGTACTCGGTGCTCCGTACACCATCATCCTGTCCTCCACTACGACAACACAGAAGCCCATATCCACACCCGCCAACAGGACGCCGCGACCAAGCATGGCCTTGCTGACTCCTATCACTAACGCGGACACGCCGATAAATAGAGATGCACGTCCCACTAACCTCGTCTGCTGGACTACGAACATTACGCCGTTCAACAATCCCGTCATTGACTGATACCCTTGGGTTCAAGCCAGAAAGACCTGCTAGGCGTTTCTGATCTCCCCTAGAAATGGCGGCCACCCTTGTCCCCGCGGACGTCAAGGTGCTCGGAAACCTGGCCGGCAAGACGGCGATTGTGACGGGCTCGTCGAGGTCAGTTGTCGTGTAAGAGTTGTGCCTGGTATAACTTCTGACGCAACACAAGGGGAATCGGCGCCGGGATCGCAATCGAGCTGGGCCGTCGCGGTGCCAATGTGGTGGTGAACTACACGAGTCAGCGAGGTGCCGATGCCGCGGTCAAAGTGCTGAAAAGCATTCAAGATTGTGGCAGTAAGGCCGCGCTCGTCCAAGCCGACGTGACCAAGCTCTCGGATCTACAAAAGCTGGTAGGTGCTGCCCTCTCGATTTCGCCGAATGGGACGATCGACATTCTCGTCCACAATGCCGGTAATGGCGACGACTGCTATCTCGCCGATATGACCGAGGAGTTCTATGAGAAGCAGTCGGACATCAACCTCAAAGGTATCGCTTTGCCCTCCATGTTGTGTCGTCGTGCCGCTGATGCTGATGCTGATGCTGACGGGGCTTTCAGCGCCGATTTTCCTCACCCACTTGGCTCTGCCTTACCTGGCCCAGGGTGGGCGCATCATTCTCATGTCTTCGGTGTCGGCTCGCCTCGGAGTGCCGCAGCAGACAGTCTACGCGGCGACAAAGGCCGGGTTAGAAAGTTTGTGCAAAGTCTGGGCCACGGAGTTGGGTCGCAAGTATAGTGTCACAGTGAACTGTGTCAGCCCAGGCCCCATTTCAACGGACATGTGGTGGGATAGTGATCCGGCACTGCTGGCGGATTTCCAGCCCATCATCGATGCAACACCGGCCGCTGCTAGAGTTGGTGATGTGGGAGATGTGGTGCCCATCGTCATGTAAGAGCTGTTCCACGTTGATCCTCGTTTGTCACATCGACTAATATGTGTGATCCAGGTTCCTGTGTTCGGAGGAAAGTCGATGGGTAACTGGTAGTGTGGTCAGCGCCAGCGGGGGAATGACTTTTATCTAATATATATACGGTCCACACGAACACTCAATACCCGCTCTTAATCGGCATTTCAGCCTGATCGAACCTGGAAAATCCCGCATGTTGACTTTGCCCTTTCATTCAGACAGTTGTGGCCATGCCGAGACTTAGATTTGAATGTCCTCCGTAAACACTTAGCTATTGTACAGAGTACACAAACGTGCGTCGTGCAGAGACAAGTTGGCGGTCGTACTACTTGCACCACTAGCAGTTGTTCCAATTACTAATGGGCTTGGCACAACACAACCATCCATACCTACTCTGTCTCGTCGAGAGTACTCCACCCACCTACCACCCCATTGAAAAATCTATCCTTCTTATTTTATACCTTCGAAAAAGACTTCCAACAAGTTCCAGCAGCAGCAGCTGCATCTGGAACAACAACAACATCCCATCTCGCCTTCTTAGCTCAGGGGTAGAGCGCGTCACTAGTACGATTCGAATTCAATTCGACATCAGTCAATGACGAGGTCATTGGTTCAAATCCAGTAGGAGGCAACACATCTCATCTTTTTTGCACTTTTTCACCATGGTCTATTCTTCTAGAAAGAATGTCGAGACTATGTGACCGGGCATAGGACTATTTGCAGATTTACGAGCCCATTTTTTGCGTACCTAGGTTACTAAGCAGAGTGAAGTACAAAGTCCAATGTGCGTTAGACCGCCCCTTTTTTCTCCTTTTTTTTTTGACACACCCATCATTTCTTGGTCTTGTTTACAAGTACGGATACTCCCTACCTTGCCTGCCTAGGTACCTATCTATATATGCACTCCAGTGCACTCTGATGATGTAATCTGCAATAATAATACCCGGAGGAGAAACGCTTGCTTCTCCCTCCTCTCCGAAGTCACAGTCTATGGCAATTGGCAATCCTTTTTTGAGGAAGACGTCTTCCTCGTGACAATATTCCACTCGTGAAAGGCAGTACCTCTACTGCCGTCTATTCTCTGACCATGACTATGATTAAAAAGGCAAATCCACCGTCCAGCACCGTGGTCAGGTCACGGATGAGACCACGACTGTACCTTCTGTGCACTGCCACAGTGAGACTGTGCCGAACAGAATATCCCGGGTATAGATACAGCTTTGAACGATCCGATCCCCTAGACTCAGCAGAGATTGAACTCTTACGTGCAGCACTACTCTTGTGTCATTCATTCCACACCGGCAGCTTCAGTTTCCTGTGTCTTTTTTGACTTTGATGCTTTGGGCTAACCAGCTTAGCATTGCCTACAAGCACTGAGAATGTATGAATCAACGGGTTCGAGAGCACTGTGACTCCATTAGAGTCTGACAGCACGCTCGGGCCAATGACCTTATTATACCACTGGCTTCCTTGGGAGATATCGACGAAACCCACTGACAGTAGTGAATCTGCATATACATCTGCATACACATACACATCTACATCTACATCTGCATCTACATCTACCATGGCCCCTGTCCCAAAAGAACTCACTAAAGAAAGGGAAAGGGAGAAAGTGTATGTGTATATGTGTGTGTGCGAGACACGGCGAGACAGCATACTTTGCGTGGTTCATCGAAAGAAAAAAAACAACCCAGACCTGACACCACTTGCACTTGGTTACCCATCACATCACGTCCAACTGTGCCACAAGGGAATATTTTGCAATTACCAACCTACCTTCTACCTTGGTTGAACAGACCTGCCAGCAGCGAGGCCTGGCCTGGCCTGGGACAGACACAGCCTCCATCCAGCCTCTCTCCATTGTACTACTACTACTGCTGCTGCTGCTGCTGCTGCTGCTGCTGCTACTTAATCTATACCTTGACCGCTAGCAGTACTTCTATTCCGGACCAGACGACAGTGGTGTATATAGGATGCATATATTCACTTAAGAAGTATCCCAACCCTATATATATACTACATGTATAGTATCCGCGATAAACGAAACAGCAAGTAAACCCCTACAATTGAAATAGAGAAGGTAACGACCAGGTACCAAGTCCCGCAGAGCCTTGCCACTGAGTGAGCCCTACAGTCCCGTTCGTGAAAGGTCTTCTCGCCACTACAGGTGCTATAGTAGACCTACACCTACACCTACACCTACATAGGCATAGGCACAGGCATAGGCCTTCTCACTCCTGGTTTTCCTCCCTCTACCTCTACCTCGAAGGCTGACAAGTCTTGCTAGTGAGGAGGTAGTAGTAGTGAGTAGTGAGTACATGTAGTGAGTCTTCCGCCTATCGGATCGAGTCTTGGCTTCCGACGACGCCATTATCACATATAATCACGCCTTTTGTTTCTATTTCTTTTACGTATAGTATCCCTCGTTTTCTCCCTTCCTGAGGGTTCATATATTTGCAGTAGTGGCTAGTAACTGGCTTTTTTCTGGTCCCGTTCCCGTTCCCTTCCCCGTCCCGTTTGTGGTTCTGTGGTTCCTCACCATTTTACTGCACTGCACACCGGGGAAAGCGCTCCGGCATTCCCGCAAGAAACAGAACAGGGGATTTCGATCCGATAGTCTAGACTCTAGTGTAGGGATCCAGGTACTTCTTCCCCCCGGGTCTCCGGATCGAGAAGACCAAGGTCAAGACCAAGATCGAGACCGAGACCGAGACCGACAAGAACCAGAACGAGGTTGAACTGGTTCGTCAACCGTGGCGATCGGACGATGGTTCGTCAGTGTTTTGACTAAGCCAAGTCGTGGGCATTCAATGCAGTGAGGCAGAGGATGTTCTCGTCTATCGAGTGAATACAGACACGACCGCTGTCTCCATGCTTTTCTCTCCCTGATTCGATCGGCTCCAAGCACTATATATATATATATACATGCATTCAGCAATCGGAATGGTCAGCCGGCCCTCAACTTGTACTAGACGGACGAAATCTCAATCTCAACAATGAATAATGAATATGGACCATCTCCTTTGATCCATCAATGGGTCCGTGAACCGTCCCTTGTACAGGCCAGGGCCTGGGACGATGGCTGACGTGCTCGACTATATGTCTATGTATACCAATCTCAACTATAGATTAGAGGCCAACTCAGTATATATATACAACAAGCCATCTCTAGTCAACAATTCAACTAGCTCGCCGGCTATCCCAAGTGGAACGTTCCCACCAAAATCGATAGTGTCACAAGCCTAGATGAGATATTCTGAGGCCTTTGGAACTCGGGGGCCAGGGGTCTTTTCACACGTCTTCCCCATCGCCGAAGAGACGTTTGTGATTGTTATTTTGGCATTCAAGGCCCGGCCACACGTGGTTCACACATGAGTTTCACATCAACGCCCGCCACTGTCCCACCGCCTTCACCAGCAGTAGTCACTGGTCACACCTTACTCGGCGCGTCCAACACAGTCTTGAGCGACCCCGCGCTGAGGACGTCGTCGACGGGAGGAATATCGGCCTTGGCCGTGCCGAATTTCCGGATCGGGGTGCCTTGGACAAACAGCCAGTCCACCTCCTCGAGGGTGCGGTTTTTGAGTTCCGGGATGCACAGGTAGGAAAATATCAACGCACAAGTGGCGATGGAGCCGAAGATGAAGCCCACCTTGGATCCAAGGTTGGCGTAGGGGGCGTATAACAAATAAGGAATGCTGAAGGAAACAGCAAACTGGATGGCGACGTTGAAGACGCTGGCTAGGGCGTAGGTCTGATCTCGCAACCGTGAGCTCGGTACCTCGGCGGTGATGAGGTGAGACAACGGCGCCCAGCCGAGACAGAACCCGGCGCCAAAGATGGCGACCATGGCGGTGATACCCTGTCGCGCCGAATACGATGGAACCTTGTCGATGCCGAGTCCGCCCATGGCGAACAGACTCCCCATCTGCACCAGCGAGCCGGCGATCATCAGAGGCCTGTCGATGGAGGGTCAGAATAACTTGCCTCTTTAAAAACAGGGAAACAAACGTAGGAGCAGAGCAGAAGGAATGGTGACATAGGACGTACCTTCGACCAGCTCGGTCTGAGAGATACTGGGTCAAAAACACCGTTACGATGGAGATGACGGAGCTGACGATGCCAAACGTAAACGGGTTGATGGTGTGCAGGCTCTGGACGTAGATCGTGCCATAGGCCGAGACGAAGTTCTGGCCCGTCAGCTGTAGGAAGCTGCTGGTGCCGACGGCGATCAATGTGCGGCGCAGATTGGTGCCCTGGAACATCTCAATGAACCAGGCCTTTTCATGGGGCAGGCTCGAAATGGTTTGTAGGTCGGCGAATTCATGCAGGATTTCCTCCTCCGAGAATCGGCCTCGCCGGAGCTTTCGCAGAGAGACGAGGGCCTCATCAGACCGGCCATGGGATAAGTACCAGCGCGGAGACTGGGGGCTCAAAGTCAGCGGGCTGGAAATTTCGCAGCAAGACATCGACTCACCTCCGGAATGAACCAGGCCAGTGTACCAACGATGGTAGGGACGACAAAGAACAAGCCCATGGGAATCCGCCACGATGCGTCGTCTTTGATGTCGCTCGTCCCGCGGCAGATGACCGAGGCGATGAGGCCACCAATCTTTTTTCACGCTCAGCCCAACTCAGCTTGAAGAGGGGGAAGAGGTGAGGCACTTACGAGGAGGCCCGACTGATAAGTACCGACGACGAAGCCGCGGACGCGCGCGGGCACCAGCTCGGATTGGTAGACAGGAACCACGGCGAGTTCCATGCCAATGTAGATGTAGGCCAGCACACGGCCCGCGAGCAGCTGTTCTCGATGTTGAGAGCTGACCACGATGCTGGCGGCGATTACTGCCCACGCGCACATGACGATTACACAGGTGCGTCGGCCGAACTTGCGGCTGATGATGCTGCCGGTCACGAGGCCGAAGGCGAAGCCCAGGAAAGGGAAGCTGTTGAGGTAGGATAAGAAGTAGGGCTCGATGGCGTACTTATGTGTCTTGGGGTTGAGATGGCCGAAGCGGCGGGTGAACGGGGCCATGGCCTGGGTGGTGCCAAAGACGGTTGTATCATACCCAAAGTTGAACTGCGACAGGGCGATGAGGGAGACCGAGAAGAAGAGTCGTCCATTGAAGGCGGTGATGATGCTCGAGATGCCCTCGGTTCCTGGTACTGGTACTGATTTCCCCATGGCTGCGACTGTGACGACGACGACGAAGATCAGGCTGAAGACGGGGCGGTCAATGTGGTCGGTGAGGATGGAAGCCCATCTGACGGCCCTGGCCGACTTATATCTCTCTTCATGGTTGCGCGTCAACGAGTCTCAGATCCCAGACCAGGTCGGTCGCTGGCGTGATTCATTCTCGAGATGATTTCTTTTTAGGAACCGACCGACAGGAAGACACCGAGCAACGAGGCTGATGGCGCCTAGGCCTCCAGGAGGTCAGAAAGTCCGGTAGCCGGCTCCACCGGGGAAGGTTGTACATGATCCGCCGCCGGGGCGGATGGGCAGAGGGGGAATTCAGGTGCGCAGGGGAGGGCGGTAGGGCGGTAGGCAGGGCAGGGTTCGACAGGGTTGGGCAGCGTTGGTGGTGGTGGAGCGGTGTACAGATGCTAGATGGCTGCTATGCCAGAGGATGGAAAAGTCGACAGTTTAGAGCGAAATGGCGTCAGCGTCGCGGGGCAGGTTTGCCGGGGGCGCAGCCATAGAGGCCGCAGAACAGGAGCACTAAGCACACGTTATAGTGGTGGAGCTGGGACTGGAGATTTCGTTTCTGCTCTCCAGCACTCTTTTATTTGTTACAGTAATTCTATCCCCGTGTTTCCGCGTCTTTTCTGGTTTCTGGTTGACTTTGTCTGGTCGTGGTCGCCTAGTCTCGAGGCTCTGCCAACCATGGCCAGCGCCCTCGAGGCCGACCCTACCGCTACCGCTACCGCTACCTCTACCGCTGCCGCTGTCTCCCGCTCCTCCAGCCGGAGTGCGTCGCAGGCAAAGAGACCCCGGCCTAGCGACGCCGCCAGTGCCTATCCCCGGAAACGCACTGCCGTCGCCTGTGAATTGTGTCGGCGGAAGAAGACGCGCTGTGACAATGGGCAACCGTCGTGTCGGCTGTGCAGGGTCAGCGGCGTGGTGTGTGTCTATTCAACATTTGCAGAGAACAGTCCGCTCATGTGCGTGTCGTGTGGCCAAAATACTTGCCATCGCGCTGCCTGCCTACCAGTACTCTGGACTGGTACTGATACTTCGACAGAAGCCCCGAACCGACCACGACAGAGCTGTTGGAACGCATCAACTATGTAGCCACCCTGGTGGAAAGCCGGCTGCCTACAGCCCGGCAAGGTAGCATCTTTTCGCCGTTGGCTACGACCTCGACGCCAGCAACCTCATCGACGCCCGGTCCCAGTGCCAGTGCAGCACCTCAGGCCCGCCAGCCACCCATCGAGTCTGCGTCAGGCGATGACCTCGAAGTCCCTGAATCCGACGGTGTCTCCGAGAGGATGCTCGACTGGCCCGAACTTCGAGGCTTCTCGCCTGAGCATGTGCAGGCACTCGCGTGGTTGCCTCCTCCGCCATCAACGGGCGAGGCCGCCGACGATAAGTCGGCCACACTCCTGGCCCGCCACGTCCCTCTCCGCCAGCAAGACAAAGCTGGGTACGGCACCCGTTCGGGGGCTGTCGACGAGTCTCGCGTCGTGGCACTGGTAAAGAGATATCGGACTCTGATTTATATCAAGAATCCGATCCTCGATATCACCAGTCTGGAGAAGTCGGCGCGACGGATCGAAGAGTTTGGCCTGGACTGGAGCGGAGAGTCGTGTTTGGTGGTAAGTCGACCGCTGCTGGCTTTATAGGATCTACCATGCTCACTGCACGTCGCAGCTAATAGCCTGCGCCCTCGCATTGGCCGTCACGCCCATGCAGGAGAACCACGACGTGACGGGACGTACCTTACACAAAGATGCCTTCCCGACCGCTTCGCTCGACCAGTCCGCCAGCAGGGGCTACTATGTGGCCGCCCGAAAGCGCCTCGGCCTGTTGGACTTGTCACTTATCGCCGCACAGTGTCACTACCTCTGTGGTATCTACGAAATGTGCTCGTTAAGCGTGACGCAGGCGTGGCACCACTACCAGCAAGCCTCCGTGAGCGTGCATTGGCTTCTGAGAAGGGTGTCCGGGTCTGAGCCCGAGCCCAGTGCCAACTCTGGCTTGGTCGAGCGGCTGTATTATTCCTGCGTGAAAACAGAGTGGTCAGTGGCCTCAGGCTACCGTCAAGTGCGAAGATCTTCATAAGGACTGACGCGACAGCAGTGAGATCCGGTCCGAAATTAACCTGCCATCGTTCGGGCTCGCCAAGTTCCGCATGCCCTCTCCGTTGCCATCGCCACCCAAAGGTCTCCTCGACCCGAACAGGTCACCGCCAGCTTGGGGGGACCTTGACATGTCCCACGGCAGCATTGAAGCGCTCGAGGAGGCCGGATGGTTCTACTACCTGTCCGAGATCTCCATGCTCCGGACCGTGGTGAGGATGCGACAGAAGCTCTACACCCACAATGAGGCGTGGTGGATCTCCCATATTGAGCGATTGCTACATGATGTCGCCGAGTTGGAGTCGGAATTCGATCAGTGGTATGGCTCTGGCTGCTCCTTCACGGCGTGCGTGGACGCTGGCTAAACAACAACAGGGTCCGTCATTTCCCGGCGCAGGTGCGAACTCCCACGACCGAGTTGGGGTATATTGTCGCCAAACGCGCGGTGGGGTTCAAATCCTTTCTGTTCCACCCTTTCCTGTTCTACATTCTCAATCAACCAGAGGATGCGCCACACTGGTCGGTGGCCGCCGAATTGGCCAAGAGATGCGTGCGTCTCAGTATGGAATACCTCGAGCACGTGGATGCCCGTCGTTGGCGTCACGGGGGTCTGTGGTTTCATTTTCGCCAGCTCTTTCAAAGCGTGCTGACCATCCTGGCGGCGGTCCGGAGCCACAAGGTCCCTGTCGAGGGCGATTGGAGAGTGGCCATCGAGGGTGCCCTTGCCAATTTTGCTGTGTGGCAGCAGGAATCGGCGGAAGTTCGCTGGATGAGAGTCATTGCGGAGGGATTGCTGCAAGACACGCTGAGCCGTAGCCAGGGCGGCGGCGTAGATATAGACACCCGATAATTATCAAAAGGGGATGCTGTGGCTGGACACAGTACGGAGGTACGGAGGATGCTGGCGTAAAATGTTGCGATTCATATACTACTTGGGTAGATACCGAGTACCTGTACAGAGTATACTTAATAGTGATGCGTCGATATCTTCAAGATGGGCGGCCCTTGAGCTAGCCCTATTCTGGTAAGAAGCGCACAGATAGCAGGCTAGTACCGATATGGTCTAGCGACCGTTACTAGCACAAACGCAAATCTCCACGAGACCGACCATGCAAGATGCTAACTCACATCTCATCGTGCAAAACTCCGTACCTGGGAATAGCGGGTGTGGTGGAGCATACCTGGGTCGGGGAAGCCCGGGGGAACAAGAAGAAGAAGAGGCAGAAGAAGCAGATCGACAGGCGATATGCGTCCAGATCGCGTCCCTCGGTACTCGTGCACGCCTCAGGCAACCATGGTCCTCCTACCAACTTGTTCTCCCCTCAACCCCTACAGTCCTGCGATACTGCGATGCTGTGTACTCGCGACAATCGTTTGATAATCCCTCCGCGGCCCCTCTGCGAATCCATCGGCCGTCCGTCAATGCCATCCTGCCTCGCCGGCCACCTGTCGACCCCTAGCCAACATGGCGCAGCCGGCGAAGTCGCCCAATTTCCTGGTCATTGTGGCCGATGACCTGGGCTACAGCGATGTCAGTCCCTTTGGCGGCGAGATCGAGACCCCGACCATTGAGAGACTGGCAAAGGAGGGCATCCGCCTGACCAACTTTCACACGGCGTCGGCGTGCTCGCCCACAAGAGCCATGCTGCTATCGGGGACCGACCACCACATTGCCGGGCTCGGCCAACTCAGTGAGCACATGATGGGCCACGAAAACAAATACAAGGGCCGCCCGGGGTATGAAGGATATCTGAATTTCCGGGTCGCCGCCGCAAGTGAGATTTTTCAAGATGCTGGCTACTTGACCCTCATGTCCGGGAAATGGTGAGTTTTTGGCGGGTTTCTTGCCCTGGGCCACTCCCAAAACATGGCTCACCGAGGATGGCTAGGCATTTAGGTCTGGAGCCGCACCTGTCGCCGCACGCCCGTGGCTTTGACCGGTCGTTTTCTTTCCTCCCAGGGTCAGGGAACCACTACAACTACGAACCCCAGTCAGAGCCAGGCCGACCGACCCCACGGTTCATGTCGTCCGACGGCTGGTGGATGCAAGACGGCGAGAAGATCGACCGCCAACGAGACCTGCCCGAGGATTTCTACTCCTCCAAGACCTTCACGGATCGACTGCTGGGATTCTTCCAGGAGCGGTCGCCCAAGCAGAAGGACCAACCGTTCTTCGCCTTTTTGCCCTTTACCGCCCCACATTGGCCTCTGCAGGCGCCACGAAAGACCATCGAAAAGTACAAGGGTCGGTACGACACGGGGCCGGAGCGGCTGCGTGAACAGCGGCTCGCGAGCTTGATTGATTTGGGTCTGGTGCCCAAGGATGTCGAGCCGGCACCCATCACTGGAGCGCTACACATCGACCAGGAATGGGAGGCCAAATCGCCGGAAGAACGGGAGCGCTCGGCGCGAAACATGGAGGTAAGCGTCAGCGTCAGCCCAACCCCGACAGGGCCAGTGCCAATCCCAATCGACTGACCACGACATGCAGGTGTATGCCGCCATGGTGGATGAAATCGATCAGAACGTCGCCCGGGTAGTGTCATATCTCGAGTCGACCGACGAGCTGGACAACACGTTCATTCTGTTCATGTCGGACAACGGGGCCGAAGGCGTGCTTCTAGAAGCCATCCCGACCATGGGCGACAAACAGAGCTTTTCCGCCATTCTCGACCAATTCTACGACAACCGGTTGGAGAACATTGGGAACCCGGACTCGTGGACCTGGTATGGCCCGCGTTGGGCCTGCGCGTCCATGGCTCCGTCTCGTGGGTTCAAGACCTGGATCACCGAGGGCGGGATCCGGTGTCCCTGCATCGTGCGCTATCCGAAGCTCCACCAGCCTGCGTACGCGCACACCGACGCCTTCACGACGGTCATGGACATTCTGCCCACCATGTTGGAGCTCGCCGGCATCAAGCCGCCGGCCGACACGTTCCGAGAACGGGCGATCGTACCCATGCGAGGCTCCAGTTGGGTCCCACACCTGACTTCACCAGATCTGCAGTCCAGCAGCGTGCACGACGAGAACGAGCACATCACGGGATGGGAACTGTTTGGTCTGCGCGCCATCCGCCGCGGGCCGTGGAAGGCGCTGTGGATGCCGCCGCCCCGTGGCAAGGATTGCTGGGAGCTGTACAACGTGGCCGACGATCCTGGCGAGATGCACGACAAGGCCGACGACGAGCCCGACATATTGGAGATCCTGGTCAAGCACTGGGAACAGTACTACACGGAAACCGGCATGTTTGACTACGGCCACGTTTTCCCGTACGTCATGCAGTGATTGTGCGAGAAGGTGTGGAACTAGAACCGGCCAGATGCATCCATGCCGAAACCGTCCTTGACCTCGAGGACAAAGGGCACGCCATCCAGCACCACGAGGTGTCAGTATGACTCTTGACACAGAACACAGGTTCGTCACCATCGGTGGTGAGCCAAGGCAGATATCATGGGAGTTGGAAACAAAACAACGAGGACTTGAAAAGGTTGTCCATGGCTCATAGATTTGTACCACCCATAGATATAGAGGCCAGCATGGGGATACTGTACAATTACTATTGGTACAGGTAAGTGGCAGGAATGGTGTCACCGTTGGTGTCAACTACTAGGAATATAGCATAGCATAACATATACCTACCCAGGTATATCTGTATCTGAATCTGAATCTGTATCTGTACCTGCATCTGTAGGTATAGAAAGACAATGTATCCACACTCATACTATGACTATGGCCATAACTATCTCATACTGGCATCAATCGTATATAGCTTCCATCTCTCTCCAAAGCAAAGCAAAGCAAAGCAAAGCAAAGCAAAGCAAAGCAAAGCAAAGCAAAGCAAAGCAAAGCAAAGCAAATCTGTCCCGTATGCGTATCCGAACCACAACCCGCTACATGAACACGCACGAGGTATCTAGTACCTTAGACTGTTCGGATTCGTATTCATTTGAGACCAAGCCGATCAAACAACCCCGACATGTACTGTACTGTACCTGGCTCAGGGCTACCTTAGTCCAGCTAAGCTTAGCTATGCCGGCAGGCCGAAAAGATCTTGGTGGTCGGCCTTGATCTTGTCGGCGCCCTTTTCGCCGATCATGTAGACCGAGTTTTGGATGCGACAGTCCGGAATGACGGGGATCTGTGTTCAGAAAATGAATTTATTTCGTCAGTACTAGATCTTGCTCGTGCTCGCTCTTGCTCATGAAGATGTGGAATGGAAAATGTCGATGATTGCGTAAGAACAAGGGGATTGAACAGGGATGGGAAGGATGGACTTGAACTGTGTAGAGCAAACGCAACCAAACCTCCAAGACTTACCACCGAAGCATCAATGACACGCAGATTCTTGATGCCGTGGACCTTGAGGCCCGGATCGACCACGCCCTGTTCAATGCTCTTGGAGAGACGATTGGTGCCGCAGGGGTGGAAGGCAGTCTGGCAACGGTCCAAGACGGCGCGCTTCATGTCGACGTCGGAATCGAGAGGCATGTCCCACGGATAGTCTTGGATGACGACGTCGCGGAACTTGTCACCTTTCTTGAGCACGTCGTAGCTGAAGCGGATGCCCTCGCGCATGGCGATGATGTCGAGGTCATTGGCGAAGAAGTTCAAGTTGATGTTGGGTTGCACGAGAGGATCGGCCGACTGCAGCGTCACCTCGCCGGGCTCGGATACGGGGCGCACAAGGTCGACGACGACGGTGATGTGGTTGCCGCTCTTGGGCACCGGGAAGTGCCACTGGAAGGCGGAGCCGTAGGCGCAGACAAAGTCGAGTTCGAAATGAGGCTGGCCCAGCGGACAGAAGGGATCGCGACCTCCGTTGGCGGCTTTGGCCTGGCGGTACTGTGGGTCCTTCTCGAGATACTTGTCGACGCGAGGGAAGCCGACCAATTCCAAGAGACCTGAGCTCAGGGGGCCGGTGTGGTTTTGTTGGTAGGTCGACACGGCAGCGTCGTGCTTGGGGCCCGGACGGAGGAGCTGGTCATCCATGCCGAATCCGTCCTTGACCTCGAGGACAAAGGGCACGCCCGGATGGTCGATCAGATGCTGGCCGACGTGGGGGTTGTCGACCACGACAGGGATGGCATACTTCTGCAACTCTCGGGCGGGGCCGATGCCGCTGAGCATCAGCAGCTTGGGGCTCTCAAAGACGCCCTGGGAGAGGATGACTTCGCGGTCGGCGTACAAGTGGAGCTCTTGGCCTGAAGCGTCGACGACGGTGACGCCCTTGCAGATCTTGTCGGCCTCGTTGATGATCAGACGCTTGGAGTGGGTGCCGGCGAGGATCGTGATGTTGGGCTTGTCCTGCACGAAGAGGAAGCTGCCGGACCGCTGGCCCTGGTAGATGCTGGCGACGCAGTGGTTGAGACCATACATGTCGCCGTCGTAGATGTTCTCGTTGATCGGCTCGCCCATCGACGTCCACGCCTGGGTCAGGGCGTCGCGGAACCCCTCCATCTCGGGGATGAGTTCGGCGTGCGAGATGGCGATTGGGCCCCCGCCACCTATCTTCTGCAGCTCCGGCAGGTACAGCTTGGGGTCGTCGTGGTAGGTGGCGCTCTTGCGCAGGTACGGCACCAGAGGCTGCCAGGTCCATTCCTTGCCGCCGTACTCCTCCCATAGATCAAAGGTCGCCTTGCAGCCGGGGATCCAGGTGAAGTAGTTGAGCGACGAGCTGCCGCCCAGGGCCTTGCCGCGCGTGTTGGGCTTCTCGATACGTTCGTAGTCGTCGCGCTTGACCAGTGTCGTCTTGTATGCCCAGTCATACTGGCTGCCACGCAGGTCCATGGCCACCGCCGGGGTCCTGATCTCGGGAATCTCATGCGAGTTGCCCACCCCGGCCTCGATGATCAGGATGCGGACATTGGGGTTTTCTGCGAGGCGGCCCGCCACCGTGTTGCCTGCCGTGCCGCCGCCGACAATGACAAAGTCAAAGTGTGCTCCGCTGGTAGCTGCCATTGTGAATGGACTCGACGCGTATAGGGATAAGGCTGAGATTGAGGTTGAGAAGGTAGAGGATGCGGATGGATGGCTAAGTAAGGCTCAAGTCAACCTCAGGCAGTCAGTAGCACAGCCATCCTTTTATACTATACACCCCCGTCTCGTTCACCGACACTGGCTCTGATGACATAGACACAGACACAGACACAGACACACACACACATTTTCTCTCTCCTCCTCCACCGGGGGTAGTAGAGGTGACGTGTTCCCATGTCTAAGCATCTTGGTTCATGGATGCTGTGTCATGCAGCAGTGGTCAAGTCTCGCGCGAAAGCATAGAGCATGGAGCATGAACCGAGTCGGAGGTCCAGCCCCGGCACCACCAGCTTGATTGTTGATTACATGTCCATGTATGTAGTAGTAAGTAGTGTGAATGGAATTGGAGTACAGTAATCACTACCCAGACATGTCCTAGTATCGAGTATCGCTAAACTCGAAGTCGGGAGAAAGTTTGCCGCCTTGGCGCGGCATTGTCGTCACAACCGCAGCTCACTACCTAGGTAGCTACTATGTACTTACTACCTACCACCTACCTACCTACCTACTATGTACAACCAGGTTTGTATGTGACCTACTACTGGTACCACAGGTAGTACCAGACTCACAGCTCCGGTAAATCCTTTCTTGCGTCTGGCCCACGTTGGGGTTGTTCGAGCCATATTCTCCTTCTGATCAGAACGCTCTGTGCGGTACCGACCGTGATGCCCACGTTTGGCAAGACCCTGACTCAGGATGTCGCGGAACCATTACACCAGCTTGGAGAGGCATAGCTCATTCATAGCTCATGCATAGCTCATGTGAGTCAGCTAGGGCTAAGGGGCCGATGACTAACCTACTCCTGAATCCTCCAGGGCCACAGCCTCGCACGAGCCTCGCGCGAAACAGGCTTGGGCCTCGCACATCTATTTACGTCCAGAGATGGACGGAACAGGCCACTTTTCCCAAACTATCCAACTGATACGGATCATTCGGCAGGATATTCCTGTCGGTCCCGACCAGATGTCCGGCACAAAGATGCACCCAGAGGTTATCCAACAGATGGCACCTCATTACAAAGACTTTCGATCCTGGAACCTCTAGCGTTGGCATATCCATACT
Organism: Capronia epimyces CBS 606.96; assembly: GCF_000585565.1. Taxonomy (NCBI): domain Eukaryota; kingdom Fungi; phylum Ascomycota; class Eurotiomycetes; order Chaetothyriales; family Herpotrichiellaceae; genus Capronia; species Capronia epimyces. The sequence continues at coordinate 833,046 of NW_006912909.1, forward strand.
GAAGAAGCCATAGGCTATGACTATGAGTGTCTCGGAACATATAAAGAGAAGCATGTGAATAGGGACGCCTGGACCCTCACCCTCACCCTCTGGAAGATTCCTGGCTCATTGTGTACACTACTATATTGTGATAGGTGATACCCTCAACGATCGACACCAGCATCCCATGATGGCATCTTCTCAGCCCTTGTACACTCTGGCCGAAGGCGTACCCCTCCCACGGAACGACACGATCGACCAGCTGTCCACCGGCTCCGGCGGCGGCTTTGTGCTGTTAACCAGCACTCAGCTTCTGGAGAACTTGGCCCATTTCTCGCGAGAGAGGATCCCGGAACGGCCGGTGCACGCAAAGGCTGCAGGAGCTCGAGGATATTATGAAGTGACTGACGACGTGTCTGACCTCACGGACGCCGATTTTCTCAATGGCATCGGAAAGAGGACAGAAGTGCTGATGCGGATCTCAACCGTGGGCCCGGAGCGTGGCTCGGCGGACACGGTCAGAGACTTCAGGGGCTTCGCGGTCAAGTTCAAGACGGCGCAGGGAAACAATGACTGGGTCTTCAACAATCAGGTAGGCAAGGCCTCTTATGTACTATTCGGCCTTGGACTGACGCGTTTCCCGCAGCCCGTCTTCTTCGTCCGCGATCCCGTCAAGTTTCCCTCGCTGAACCGGAGTCACAAGAGAGACCCTGCCACCAACCGGTCAAGTGCCAACATGTTCTGGGACTTCCATGTCCACAGCCAAGAGAGTATCCATGCCTTGATGTTCCTGTTTGGCGATAGGGGGCTGCCCTTGTCCGTCCGCCACGTCAACGGGTACAGCGGGAACACGTACAAGTTCACCAAAGCCGACGGGTCGTACGTTTATGTTCGGATCCATCTCCACACCCAGCAAGGGATCCAGTACTATACCGACGCCGAGGGCGCACGACTGGCGGGCACCGAACCGGATCGGCATCTGCAGGACCTCCAAGACGCCATCACAGCCGGTAATTATCCCTCGTGGAATGTGTACGTCCAGGTGATCCATCCGAGCGACATTGCCAATGCGCCGGTTGATATCTTCGACATGACCAAGGTCTGGCCGAAGAAGCAGTTTCCCTTGCGCAAGATGGGACGGGTGGTCCTGGACCGCAATCCGAAGAACTGGTTCGCCGAGATCGAGCAAGCCGCCTTCAGCCCTAGTAACATGGTGCCGGGGATCGCTCCCAGTCCAGATCCGATGCTCCAGGCCCGTATGTTTGCCTATCCCGACTCGGCGCGGTACCGCCTGGGCGCGAATTACCAGTTCTTGCCCACCAATGCCGCCAAAAGCGAGGTGTATTGTCCAATTGAACGAGACGGGTCGATGAACTTCACCACCAACTACGGCGATGATCCGAATTACATCGGCACCAAGCTGAAGCCGGTCAGCTTCATTGCGGAGACGGGAACAGCACAGCCCCAGACGAGTTCAGCAGTCCAGACTCTCGACAGTGTCCAAGTCTCGGCACCGGCCGCGGTCTTCACCACTGCCGGCGACCGAGACTTCGAACAACCCCGAGCCCTGTGGAAGATTATGGAACAGCAGGAAGGCGCTCAGTCTCGCTTTATCGACAACCTTGCCGCCCATGTGAGCGGTGTTACTGAGTCATGGCTGCGAGAGAAGGTTTACGGTAAGTCCTCTGGCCACGACTTGATGTCTTGTCTAGTCTTGCATTCTTACTGAGACTAATTCGTTGGTTCTCCGCTATAGCCATGTTCGCCAAAGTGGACGAGAAACTAGGTGAGAGGATTAGGACGACTACCGAGACAAAGATCAATGGGAATTTGTAGGCGTTGTCATATCAAACCGCGAATGTTGAGTACTGTTTCGAGCGCGCCTCACTAGACTGAAGGTATTCTTCACATATAAATTATATAAACAATCATTCTCCTAGGAGTGCGTGCCACGATCAGAATCAATAGCTGTGCTTTCGGTGACCATTACCAATTTGCTAGCATCAATGAAGGGAACCACCCTCTGGCTCCAATAGCAGAATGGATACTTCATACTTCATTCCTTCTCCCGTGCAGAAGAGGTTCGAATTCGCGCGAGTGATACGTGAAGATAATGAACGGCAGGTCAAACAGCTTGCCACATCCTCAAGCCTGCCCTGCCAGGCATGTCCCATCCGGATCTACCGGAGGCGGGACGGCAATGAGAGTTGATCCCGATGATCCCGGCATACAGGGCGATCCATAGATCTTCAGTTCAGTCTCGTACGAGGGACACTACGGAGTAGGGAGTATGATGGTCGGATTATGGGATCTGCATCTTTCGTCACATTACAGTATACTATACAATATGTGTGCGCATACAGCAGTGCTATGTACAGGGGTCACTTCGCGCCAGGCAGCTGAGCTGCACGGAACCGGCTGCCGGCGTGTTTGATCGTTTAGCCTGCTCCGAAGCCGCGCCGAGCCTGAGCCGCACGTATAGCCTAGTACCGTGGTTAAGCTTTAAGGCACTTTAGGTAAAGCTGGGTATCTAATAGGTATCTACCTAGGTACCTGTACCTACAGTATGTGCAGTACCCTTAGCTACCTACGGTAGGTACCTGAAGGTACTGACTGTACTGTACTTTATTATGCCGGGGCTCAGGCCTAACGGTCTTTCGAAATCCCGGTTATCCTGTTACGTCACCGTGTACCTTCCTCACCTAGGTAGGCTGGCTACCTAAGGAAGGTACCATGCCTAAGGGTAGGTACCTTACCTAGGTACCTGGTAGGTATTGCACGCCTCCGTATGCTGTCTCCTATCGATGTGAACAGAACATGATCAGCTTCTTGAAGACGACTATGGGCAATGACGGCATCCGTCGTGCTGTCGTCGCTTTTGAGCCCTTCCTTGCAAGCGCTGAACAAGATCTCGCGATGTATGTACCTTGTGGTAGCGTGGCTGAGGCTGATCATTTAGGCGTTGATTGACAGAACCCTACCCTACCTACCTACCTAGATACCTACCCGGCAAACCCTGCTCGCCTGATGACGGCTCAGGCCTTATAGTATTTACCTAACCACCTCCCCCTGGCGCCCCAGGCAGATAACGCATTTCGTCACAGCAGTGGACAGCGCACCAACCACTTCTTCTGGTCGAGACAGGCGTTGGCCAGCTAGGGACATCAAAAGATCGTGATGAAGAGAGCACGCCCGGTTACCAGTTGCCTGCCATGCAGGAAACGGCGGGTGCGATGTGATCGAGTAAGCAGGGCCGAACCACCTCGAGACATCCATGTACCGAGAGGGCGAATGAGACTGATTATTGACGCACGCAGGCTCGTCCATCGTGTGTTCGTTGCACTGCCGGCGGTGTTGCCTGCGTCTACGATGAAAGTGCGATGGCTGAATCCTCAGAGCCACCACACCCACAACCACCGGCGGTACCGTCCGAGAAATCCAGAGCGGGCAACACAGGGGGCGCTGAACCTCGAAATGAATGTAAGATGAAGACGAAGGCCTCTAGCCTCCCGAAAGGAAAGATCGACACGAGACTCACGCAACCCTAGCCCACCAGGATCAACCCATACGGCAGCCTGCCAGCCGTGAGAAGGGCCAGCTATCTGTATACACGGGCGGGAGGTCAGTATATATGGGTTCGACTTATTGGGCCAACCCAATTCCTCCCGAGGTAAGTCATCTCAAACCCCTGAGGGTCGTCTGTTCCTAGAGACAACGACAACCGGCTCAACGGTATCAGCTCAGCGACAATGATCGGGTCGACCCAGATACTCTCTCCCACGAGCCATCAACGTTCCCCAAATGGCCACCCAGGCAAGACGACGGTCTAGAATGGGCAGGCCTGAAATTCCGTCCCCCTCGGTCGAGTGGCTTCTCCTCGACCAAGACACCACGCAACAACCAATGCAAATCGTGCGGCAAGAGATACAACCTGACCTGTGTCCTGGCCCTCTTACCGAGCCAGGACGTGTGCGAAAAGCTGTGCGACCTCTTCTTCGCCTCCGTGTTCCCTCTGACTCCGCTACTGCATGTTCGCGGGTTTGCTCAAGACTTTCGAGACTTCTGGGCCGGGGTCACGCCGGGACACCTGCACGAGAGCGAGCCCAGCCTGTTCCTGCGCAAGAAACCCGGTTACCTGTGTCTGTTGTCCGCGATTCTGTTTGCAGCTCTCGCATCCAGTTCCGACTCGCGGGTCCGGACCCTACTAGGAGAAACCGAGATTCCACAGGCGAGCGACATGTACTTCATGGCCATGGTATCTGCCACGCTCTCCGGGTTCCCTCGCCGGCCGAGTATGTATTCACTCGCCGCGTACATCTTTACCCAGAGTCAATTTGCCAGGGAGGAAGAGTTTTCCGACGCCCCCGACTTCATCTCCACCTCCTTTCGCATCGCACTCGGCATGGGCTTACACCGACACCTGCCAGAAGCCGGCTTCACAGTGGCCGAGAGGGAGACGCGACGAAGACTCTGGTGGTACATTCTCCATCTGGACGTCATGTCGTCCGCCTCGTCGGGATTGTCGCCGCTGTTCATCGACGAGAAGATGGCGAACGCTGACACCATATGCCAATATGACCATGTGGAAGGCGACCCCGACGCCAATCGACAGGGTAGGCAGATTCGTCCGACATGTCTTCGCGGCAGAAACACGTGCAAGCTTGACTGACGGACATACAGTCGATATCCGATATCTAGTGGCTTCCCAGCGTTACCAAGTCACCAAGGAAATACGAACGGTGCTCATAGGCCATTTCGAGGATTCTTTCCAGTCCCTGCGACACGTGAGCGAGATGGAACGCCGATTGAGGACAGTTGCAGAAAACACGAGCGCCACCACCGAGATGCTCCTCAGGTCCCGGCCCAGCTCGGTCTCAGGCTATTCCAACGTTGCAAGCCCACGCAATCCGAGCACCATTCCCGGAGTATTCGACCGGGTCTGGAAGCTGCAACCCGACGCTGGTGACCACGAAGTCATCAACTTTACGACCTGGTCGGTGCCTCTGTTGCATTTGATGGTGCATAAGGCCTATTGCGTCCTGTATCATCCGCTCTTCAGAGACCCTGTCATGAGCGCCCACGAGTCAATCCGGTCCAAGTAGGAAGCCACAAAATCCGCTCCTTTGTCGAGGGACTAACCAAATGTCGGTGCTCACAGTGCCGTCAAACATGCTCAATCCTTCATTCAACTCTTCCTTCGAGTCTGCAACGATGCGACGTCTGAACCATTCCACTGGATGTACCCCGGAACATACCAGCCCCTCCAAGCAGTCTCCTTACTACTTGCAGATCTCCTGCAACATCCGCACAGCGACGACGCAGCCTTGTCCCGTGGCCTGATCGATGCCATCTTTGAGCTTTATCAGGTGGACGAAGGGATCGTGAGCCAGAACGACCCGCATCAACGTCAGCTTTCCCCGGCCGGAAAGGACGCGTGGAACATGCTAGTCCGGACTCGAAGAAAGGCTCTCGAGCAGATCGGCGTCGATCACCACGTCCTCTATCCCTCGTCGGTGGTGTCATTGCCGTTTTGCATCTGTGGTGAGAGGATCGCTCAGGACGACCCCGAGGAGCCAGGATCTCGGCGACTCTGGACCAGGGTGTCGCCGCCCGCCCATACTTACGATACCAATCTAGAGCCAGCGGGTTTGTCTCCCGGCAGCCTCGGCCAGATCGATTTCGACTGGAGCGCCTGGGACAATGCCCTGGGACCGTCGGTCGGACCCATGCCATAGAGGTCCTTAGCCTACACTGGGCCAACGACGGGCCTGAGGCCACGTTGAACTGCCGATGTCGAGCAGATGGTTGTGATGGAGGCCTCGATTTCTACCACTGCGTTGTCACATATCGACCAGCCCAATCTGTCATCCGCTACTAGCTCTCAGGTGAAGCAGATCTCGGTCTGTTTCCACCGTGCCTCGACGGTTTCAGCGTCCAGAGGAATCTCTTCTTCATCATCCATCAACAGTCGAATCTCCCACTCCGAAGAAAAGTCATAGTCAATGGCTTGGCCTGCTGTTTCCGCCAACGCCAACAGCCCGATACCAGCTGTCATAAGCAGGCTGCTGTTGTCTTGGAGGTTGGCGTAGGGAGCTTCATGACGAAAATGGCGCACGAAAATGGTGTTGAAAGACTCAATGCCGGGTGAAGAGGCTGTGCTTGGACGACTGAGTTCATACCGGGCCTTATCCACGTGCAGTACAAGGGTCGTGAGACTGGTGCGGCGAGACTGGTACATCACGAGGACCGTCAACTCTATGGTCAAGCCGTCGTTGGAGATGACGGCCAATGGCTCGTCGTAATGCAGCCACACGTCTTGACCAGGGCTGATCCAGCTGTCCGGAGCCCACCTGAAAGGCGGCGACTTCAGCTTCGGCCGACGATCGAACAGCACGGTCCATGGGATCTCCCGCAGTTCCAGATAGAAATGTTTCCAGCGGTCCTCCCCCGACAGCCTCATACCACCGCTGATGTCCACGTCGAGCAGCAGTCCCAAGACGAGAAGCTGGTCATCAGGTCGGCTGGTGCGTCGCCGCGTCAGGGCATTGAAAGTGTCGACCAGCTTTTTAGGTTTGGGCCGGTTCTTCGCCTGGCGGTCAAGAGGTCGCACTTTCTGGAGCACGGCCAGGAGGTCGCGCACAAATACGGAGGGGAACGGGCTGCCATCACCGTCATAGTAGGTCTTGTACAGAGTTTGGATCAGGCCGTACAGATCGTACAGGCCGTCCGCCAATTCCAGATCGACCCAGGGCGGGAGAAAGCCTTCTTGGTAAGTCCACAGCCGGCCAAACCAGCCCGAGGCAAATACCGCCCAGGCCACTTCCAAGACTGGAGCAGACTGGGACAACCGGCGGTGTCCCTTGTCTAGCACAATGACTCCGGTGGCGTATCGGTAGGTCTGTTTCATCATCTCGATGGCCTTGCCACGATAGGGCTCCCGTTTCGGCACGCAAAGCCCGTCAATCCAGAACCAGGCGCCATGTTTCAGTCGCTGCCCAGCGAGGAGGTCTAGTCTGGTGAGTTGACACCGCGGGAACCCGATCTCGGTGCTGCTGCCCAGCCCGTCAGCCCAGACGTGAGAAAAGGCGATATAGCTGGCCGCGGAACTGTCGGGGTCGACGGCTCCCAGCTGGAGCGAGTTGTCTTGTTCGAGAAACTGCACGACCGGGATCTTCCCGGCATTCAAGATATCAAACACGTCGGCGAGTTTGGGCTTCACGAACCGGCAACGGCAATCAGGTGCATCATGTTCCTGCGTGTACGTCGCCAGATCAACGTTGTTGCGTTTGCACCCGTCCGAGGTGCACGTCTCGTGGCCTGCGGTGGTCTTGTCGAACCCGGCGGCGTCGATATACCGTAGCAGAGACGGCAGCACGGTCGCCTCAGCACTGGCAAGCACGAAACGACACCAGCCTCTTGCGATCAAACTCTGCGAGTACCGGCTCGGAAATGGCATGGTGGTCCCTGGGCCAAAAGACCTGACTTCTATCTGAAGGTGCCTCTCGCTATATGCAACGATGGCTTCATGCAGCGCCGACAGCGCCGGCTCAAACTCGACGACCAATTCCAGAAGCCTGGAGAAGCCAGGGCCCGACTGTTCTGTGGCACGTGCCGAGAGTCGGGTATATAGGTCGTGCAGGATGGTGCTCGCGGTGGTGGCGCAGATTCGAGCTGCTCGCAGCGTGGCGTCGCGGAAATCAGCCTCGACGCCATCGAGCCCTCGACGCCATGTTTCGAGGAGGATGCCTAGATTGCGGCTATACAGCCACTGTTGATGTTCATGTCCATGGCGACCTTGGTCATCATGACCGCCGCGCACACAGTACGACGGCAAGATTGGTTTTGCGCAAATGGCCTCGAGAAGACCGAGGTAGAGCCATGCTTGAATGAAGGCGGCGATGGATGATACGACGACATCCGGATCCCTGTCCCTCAGCGATGGATGCGCGGCATAGATGTCATTTTGGTCCAGCACGGCTTCCACGTCCCAATCGCGACCGTACTCGTCGAACATCAGCTGCATCGGCAGAGGCTGGTTCTGGTTCTGGCCTTGGCTGTTCTGGAGGTAAGACGATTCATAGTGGTTGTGGCCCAGCCAGGCCACCCTAGGCTCGACCGACTGACACTCTCCGTAGAGCCGATCATACAATTCCCAGTCAGGCACTTGAAGCGGGCCGGCGGAAACTTGAAGGTGGCGGATCTCGGCCCGCAACGCCCGCGGTGATGGGTTGTAGATGAGATGCTCCATGGGTGAGTAGTAAGTGATCTTCAGAAGGCTTCATAGTACTATGTTACTGATTTGTGTACTTCATAGGATTGTACCCCGCCATGTATGTATGCCTGCCTACGGATTCCACAGCCAATACATGCTCACCGTGAGGCATGCATGCATATCGTACTAGTACTACTAGTACACGGCCAGCAAAACACCCCACCTACTACAAGCCACTCACGAACGAAACAAACTTGAAATAAAAAGATAGTATATATATACTAGTAGTACTATAGGTACTATATTATATAATACTATATATATATATATATAGTATTTATACTATAATATACCTACCTACCTATATATATTATTTAGTATAAAGGTGCTGATACTTTACTACTACTACTATATAGTATATATATATATATATAATCTATATAGAGTCCTTAACCTCTATAGTAATTCTTAACTTAAGTGGTTCTTGATCTTTATAGTGATTCTAACCTAGATAGTATATATATAATCCTTAAAAGTCACCTATATACTACTACTAGGTAACTAGTATAGTACTAACTTAAGTACTATATACCTACTACCTATATATATCTTGTAGTAATAATAATCCTAACCCTAGATCGAAACCGGATCGAAACCGGATTAAAGCTAGGTCGAAACCGGATCGAAGGTGGATTAGAACTAGATTAAAGCTAGATCGAAGCCGAGTTAGAACTAGATTAAAAACTACTAGGTAGTATATAGTAGTAGATCGAAATTAGATAGATTAAATCTATTAGTACTACCTAATAGTATTAGTAATAACCTAAAGTTTAAATCTAGGTAATTTAATACTTCTCTAACTCTCGTCCGACGCCTCTCTGAAGCTTCTCTAACGCTTCTCTTACGCTATCTTAATACTATATCGAAGCCGTATTAAGACGGATTCGCGTCCTTAAATCGGTGAGAATTCTCGAGAGTTAATACGGTATTAAGACGGCTTCGAGCTTCGAGATCTATTAGTAGAAGAAATTTCTAAAAAAAATTCCTTAACTTATAGTACTATGTATAACGTGCATGATAAGCGAGTGAAACAGACAAGCGAGTGAAACACCTCACCAAATTTCCATACCATCCAACTTTCAATATGATTTTCTCCACCACCAGCGATGGCAACTATTAATGAGGAACGAAAAATAAATCTTGCTCTTCAAGCTATCAGAAAAGACCAAAATCTCAGTATCCGGGCCGCAGCTACGATCTACAAGTGTAATCACGTTACC
>NW_006912909.1:852251-853136 GCF_000585565.1 Capronia epimyces CBS 606.96
GTAGTCGTCGTTGTAGAGGAAGTAGTAGTGGTAGTCGGCGTTGGCGTGGTAGAAGTGGTAGTCGTCGTTATAGGCGTGGTAGAAGTGGTAGTCGTCGTCGTGGGCGTGGTAGAAGTAGTAGTCGTCGTTGTAGAGGAAGTAGTAGTGGTAGTCGTCGTTGTAGGCGTGGTAGAAGTAGTAGTAGTAGTAGAGGAAGTAGTAGTCGTTGTTGTGGGCGTAGTAGTGGTGGTGGTCGTTATTAAGGCCTCTGTAGTGGTAGAAGTGGTGGTGGTAGTAGATGTTGTTGGTGTAGTAGTAGTAGTGGTCGTTGTTGGGGCCTCTATAGTGGTAGAAGTAGTGGTGGTACTGGAGGAAGTGGTAGTAGTAGTGGTTGTTATTAGCGTAGTAGTAGTAGTGGTCGTTGTTGGGGCTACTGTAGTGGAAGTGGTGGTGGCGGTAGTGGTGGTAGTGGTGGTAGTACTAGTTGTTGTCGTTGTTGGAGCCACTGTTGTGGTGGTGGTCGTTGTTGGGGCCACTGTAGTGGTAGAAGTGGTGGTGGTAGTACTAGTTATCGTCGTTGTTGGAGCCACTGTTGTGGTGGTCGTCGTTGTTGGGGCCACTGTAGTGGTAGAAGTGGTGGTGGTAGTACTAGTTATCGTCGTTGTTGTTGGAGTCACTGTCGTGGTAGTGGTAGTGGTCGCTGTTGGGGCTACTGTGGTGGTAGAAGTGGTGGTGGTAGTACTAGTTGTCGTCGTTGTTGTTGAAGTCACTGTCGTGGTAGTGGTAGTGGTCGCTGCTGGGGCCACTATAGTGGTGGAAGTGGTGCTGGTGGAAGTGGTGCTGGTGGAAGTGGTGCTGGTGGAAGTGGTGCTGGTGGAAGTGGTGCTGGTGGAAGTGGTGCTGGTG
>NW_006912909.1:853161-868295 GCF_000585565.1 Capronia epimyces CBS 606.96
TGGTGGAAGTGGTGCTGGTGGAAGTGGTGCTGGTGGAAGTGGTGCTGGTGGAAGTGGTGCTGGTGGAAGTGGTGCTGGTGGAAGTGGTGCTGGTGGAAGTGGTGCTGGTAGAAGTCGTTGTTGGAGCCACTATCGTGGTGGTAGTCGTTGTTGGAGCCACTGTCGTGGTGGTAGTCGTCGTTGGAGCCACTGTCGTAGTGGTGGTGCTCGTCGTCGTTGTTGGAGCCACTGTACTGGAAGTGGTGGTAGTACTAGTTGTCGTCGTCGTTGTTGTCGGTGTTGGAGCCACTGTCGTGGTGCTCGTCGTCGTCGTCGGAGCCACTGTGGTAGTGGTGGTAGTCGTCGTCGTCGTCGTAGTAGTTGTTAGGGCCACTGTGGTGGTAGTGGTAGTGGTGGTCGGGGCTACTGTGGTGGTAGTAGTAGTGGTCGTGGTTGGGGCTACTATAGTGGTAGTGGTAGTCGTCGTGGTCGTCGTGGTCGTTGTTGGGGCTACTGTCGTCGTCGTGGTAGTCGTCGTCGTCACAGGAGCCGGGGTCGTTGTAGGCTTAGACGAAGTAGCGATAGTGGTAGTCGATGCGCTACTAGGAGGGGTGACACCAGCGGTAGTTGATGTGGTGGTAGACGTAGTGGTAGTTGATGTACTACCACTGAGGGCAGCCTCCGAGGTGGACGTGGTTGTAGGCTGAGTGGTGCTCTGAGATGTACTGACAATATTTGATGTCGTGCTTGTAGTTGTGCTCTCACTGACTGGTGACTGGGTCGAGGTGAGTACACTAGTAGATGTTGTTGTAGGACTCGGTGCTGAGGTGGTCAGGGACGTAGAGCTAGAAGTAGTGGACGTAGAGCTGGCCGACGAGGACGTCGTAACGCGAGGCGCAGCTAAGTAAATGGTCGTTAACACACTTGTTCGAGATAGTCATGTTAGGAGAGGTCGGGAAAACTCACGAGCTTGTACAAGCTGGATGGGATTTTCACAGTACTTGGCCTCAATCACGACGTAGATGTCACCCGAATCGAGGCAAAACCCTCCAGCGCCTTCTACTTCGGCCGTGGCCGTGGGGAAAGACCACTTGTGGAAGCCAGGCGGTACGCCGGACATCCGTATGAGCTGTGAGTCCTCGGTATCGCTCTCACTTCCGCACAGCAGGCCATTGCTCGTTAGGTAACCGTCCGAGTCTAAATAGAAGATCGCAGCTGAACTGTTGCCCTCGACCAAGACACCTCTATCGGTGCTGGCGTCGAAGCCGATGTGATCTTGGACCACATCTCTACGACGTTTCGTGTTGGTCGTGGCGAAGACTTCTAACACGAACCCGGACGGGTATACAACGACAGACGTGGTGGTGCTGCTCGATGTGGTCGATAAGCTACTAGTGGTAGTAGAGGCGCCAGTCGTGGTGGTAGAGCCACTAGAGGCAGAAGATGTCGTGCCAATTGACGTCGAGGACCCAGCGGCAGTGCTGCTCGATGTGGTCGATAAGCTACTGGTGGTAGTAGAGGCGCCAGTCGTGGTGGTAGAGCCACTAGAGGCAGAATATGTCGTGCCAGTTGACGTCGAGGACGCAGTGGCAGTAGTGCTGCTGGAAGAGCTGCCTAAAGTGCCTGTAGAGGTTAGGGAGCTGATCACCGAGTTGACGAAGTAGTAGAAAATGACTTGGGGGCATATGCTGAGGAGGTGATAGAGGGCGAGGGATTGACAGAGGATGAGGAAGTGACAGTAGACGTACTAGAACCTGCGCTGGTACTGCCAGATGATGTGCTTGTCTTGCTCGTGGTGGAGGAGCTGGACGAAGACGTGGTACTGCTGCTGGGGGTGCTTCTATTGATAGAACCGACGCTCGTACTTCTAGATGATGTGCTAGTCGTGCTACTCGTGGTGGAGGAGCTGGACGAAGACGTGGTACTGCTGCTGGTGAAGCTTCTTTTAATGGGGCCGACGCTCGCACTACCAGATGATGTGCTAGTCGTACTACTCGTGGCAGGGGAGCCGGTCAGAGAAGTACTACTGCTTGAAGTCGTAGTTCCGTTGATGGGACCAACGCTCGCACCGCCAGAAGTTGTGCTGCTTGTGATGATCATGGTAGAAATGCTGCCAGACTGTGTAGCACTGCTTGAACTTGTGTTGGAAGAAGCGCTCGTAGACGTGGTCCCACCAATCGGGCCAGCACCACTACTTGATGACCCGGTAGTGACGATCTCAGTTGTTGTCGTCTGGACCCAGTCCGACCACGACGCCGGCAGGGGAATACGGGATGGCCTTTGGATAAGTCAAGTCAGTATTGGAACATCGCATCCGCAAGTCAGAAACAAGTCAGGGGCACACCGCGGGGGAGAACTCACGTTGCCCATGGAAAGACAAAGGGTGGGATTACATCGACGATGACCTTGGTGATGGTTATATCAAACTCGATGGAGGTCGGCCGGGGACAGGTTCGTGTTACGGACGCCGTCCAGTCTCTACTAGGGAAGACAGCCTCGGTGGCCGTGACAGTCGTGGTTGCGACTCTCCCTTGGACGATGTAAGTAATGGTTCGTTCAGGAATCTGGACAGTGGCCGGTGGCGCGTGCTGTGTGAACTCGAAGACGTAGATGCCGGCGGCGGAGACGGACGTCTTGGTCGAGCATGCTGCTGATGCCGTCCGAGCCGATCTAGGCTTAGAGCCGAAGACCCAGACCTCGGGGTACTCGTGGCAGACTGTAGGTTGGCCGGACCCCTCGACACATTCGATCACGTCGAGGGTCTGCATCTTCTCTCCATGAGGTCCCATACAGTCGGTGCAAATGCCACTACCATCGTAGTTTGGAATGGCGTAAGGACCGAGATCCTTGTAGATGGCATTCCACTCCTTGTTGATAGTTGTGTACGTAGATACCGTCGAGGTCACCGTGATGGGTTTCCCCCCCTTGATGGTTGCCGTCGATATGATATGTGTATTAGTGATGGTGCCCGAAGATCGGGAGACCAGGACTGATTGTTCGGTCTTAGTCACGGTGGTCACCGGCGAGGGTGAGGCGAATGGGCAAGGAATGACGGTGGAAACAAAGTCGTAGGTCGAATAGTCATACTGTGTCCAACACTTCTTCCTAATACAGGCCTTGGCCGAAGCATCGCAGGTAGAAACACGCTGATATTGACTGGTGACGGTAATGGGGGCCGATGTCTTCCGGCCGGAAGCGGAGGGGCAAGGAGTCAGGGTAGTAATGGCCGTGTGCTTTGCTGCATCGACGAGACTGAGGCTGATGGCTGCCACGAACAACAACAGCTCACACACTGGAGGCCACATCGTGGCGTAAAGAGTGACTAGGGCGAGGTGTGTGGTAAAAACAGCATAGAGTAGAAGAGAAAGTTCAAATAAAGAGTGAGGGTGAAGCGATGCTCACCATCTTGATGCTGGTAGAGCCCCTTTCCGGTGTCAATCTCTCTTACGACTTGGCCTCAGTCAATATGATATCCACAAAACAGCATGAAAGGCGGTCCGTTCCCAGCATTGTGATATTTGTTCGAAGTCGACACATAGATGGCTACCTAGGTAGTCCGCCGATTGGAAGAGATAGGAACAAGACCTGGGAGCTAGCAGATGTGGGCGTGTTCGCCTAGGTAGTAGTAGTGTTGCGAGTGACCGTTGCTAAAGCCTGACAGTAGCGTCTAATGCTGATATTAATGGCGCTCGAGGCGCTCGGAGTCAGTAGCCAGACTGCCAGCGTCCTAGCCGGTTTGTACTGCTGCTGCGTAGACCGTCCAGACTCTAACACCAATCTTAAGTAAGCGAGACACCCCTATTTTATTCGGTACCAGGCATGTCCAGTTCACACACCTGTATTCACTGTTTCCCCAGCTGGTGAGGGGGGGGGGCAGACGTCTGGTAGTTTTGCCACATCCTTCATCCATAGGACGGGGATGATGTCTGTTCTGGTGGTGGTGGTTGGAGTGTTGAGCTTCGTCGAGAGCTCGCCTTGAGCCCGTCAGGGATGAAACTCGTCCCCTCACCAGACCTACTACCCTCTTTATATTAGTCATGTTCATGGCAGAGCTGGTCACAAGGCTGTAGGGATGGTCAGCATTCTCCGAGGTGTTGGTGTTCTCAAAAGAAGAGAAGACTGCAGCGCTAAGAAGGAATGCGTACCTATAAACAATCAAAGCGTGGTTTCACAGGGTTAGCCATGCGAAGTTTGATAGATGACAGGAAACCGGTCAGGCGTTGCGAGGAGGGAGTTCGCGTTGACATGTTCTTTGACGTTGGTCTCCAATTTGATCCTACTAAGCGAAGTAGGAATAAGGATTAACCCTAACCCTAAGATATACTGTAAATCATTGGACGATAAGACTAGGGGTTATCGATTGGTCAGTTACAATTCCTAGTCATGTGACTTGAGGTCTTGCGTACGGAGGATAGTTTATCCGCGCCGAGTGTTCTAGCCTCGCTGCTGCCTTGATTTAGGAACCTTCTTCCCTGACTACTTTTCTCTGCAAAGGGGGATCAAACAAAGATACAGCGTGGACGTGCATCCTGGATGCACTATCTACTCCATACGAATATAATACATAGGATTCGATTCAAGTCCTGCTCCCTGATGCATTAATCCCAAGTCCATCCCTGCCTGCGTGGTGAACGATGTGGAAAGGTCAATGATGTCGATCCAGGATCCAAACGAGGCACAGGCACAGGCACACAAGGACATCATGCCCTCGCCGGTGACCGTTTAATCCTCGTGTCGGTTCTTGAGCCTTGGTAATCCCGGCTTGACCCCCGGCTCTCCCAACCCTGAAACAAGCGGTAATGACTTTTTCTCGGTTGGGGTTCTTCCAATCCGGAAGATGTTGGTGAATTTCGTGTGACCGAATGCTTCCCTTGAGGAGAGAGTGTTAGGATCCCGGATGTACGGTGTATTGGGGGGGTTTCTGCCTGTAGATAATTGACTCACTCTATGATAAATACTGAGGACCGCCACCAGGCCAGAAAGGCGGACATCATCCAGAAGTAGGCGGCAACCTTGATGCCGGCACGCGTGGCGGCTTCGTCGTGGGCAAAAAGTGTGAGGGCGATGGTACAGCCGATGGAAAGAGTGAACAAGGTCAGTGAAAGGACCACGTCACGAGCAGTGGCTGCAATTGCGCAGACCCAGGTGGTCATGGTGAGTGGAATGAACCAGACCGCGAACTCGGGATAGTGAGTGTAGATGCTGTGGCCCTCGATCGATCCGGCCGCTCTGGATTCCAAGTCAGCTGAGCTACTCCTCCTAGACCCTGCCTGGTACACCCAGGGGCAGTATCGACAGGACAGACTACATAGTAGTAGTCCGTATAGGATGTGACATACACGAAAGCGTATAGAATTCCCAGGGCCATCCAAAACGACCCCCACATGGTGTTGACGACGGTGACCAAGACGTCTCGCGCTGCAAACCCATAGAGCCCAGCAATAAACTGAGCCAGGCCACCCCAAAGTCCGATGAAAGGGAAGAAGAGAAGAGGGCTGTCAGGATTCCCCCACCATCGACACACCCAGGTGCTGACAATCAGCGTCGAGCCTGCAAAGCCGGCCAGCCCGAGGGCTGCGGGAGGAGCGATTGGGCGGAGGGTGATGCGGACCTGAGCAGGGCTGTCGGAAACGAGACGAGCATGGCTTTCTGCATCAAAGTTGTCTGCTTCTTTAGGGGGGATTTGCTGAGCCTGGCCCTCAATATCGTAGTTGTCTGCCATCTTGGTCTTGAGTTTTCTTGTTCTTGCGAAGCTTAGGCTCGTGAAGCACCAGCAACTTCAACTTGGAGGCTAAAGGTGGAGGGTAGCAGCAGAGGGAGGCTGTTGATCTGGTAAGATATGGGTAGGTATTAGGTACCAGCTATCGGGGCTCGGCGTCGATTTGAAGCTTCGCTAGAATGTAGATCGCTGCATCACAACGCCATCTGTTGAAAGTTCTAAGCAGTCAGCCGATGGTGGAGAGACCATGGAGTAGTATGTACCAATACCAATATTAGTAGCGGGTGACGTGAGTCCGAGGCCGGTGCGTCAACTATTTATGTACTGTACAATGTTCCTAACAAAGCAGGTGCATAAAAGCCGCAAAAAGGGGTGACAGGATGATTTGGACTATGACGAGCGGGAATGTTGTGGCTGTGACCGGTTTCAACGATAATAGTACTCTTCATACTATGTACTCTGATGTGATGCAGATACATGGTAGTAGACATCGTATCTGTGAGTAGGACCAAGGCCTCTGCAGGGTATAATTATTTATACATGGGCAGGGAGACTTCTTATCCATAAGGTACCTTAGAAATACGCGTAATGCCTATATCCCGCCTAAAAGCCCGGGGCACCCCCCTCCGCACCCAGGGCTTAGGGGCTTACAGCAGGCTTGAGGCTAAGGGGTGTCTCAGGCACCGGATACGCCCGTAGGACTAGGCCTAAGCCCCGGAAATCACCGATGTAGGGATAATCGCTGATAGCTTCCTGTGCAGTATAACGGCGTGATTAGGTGGACAGATACATGAGGTAGGTACGTACCAGGTATTAACCACGGCGCAGGAGTCATCGACCACCCACCATCGACCACCCACCACCGACCACACCGTGACCAACGTCGCCGTCAAGAGGCTACTGCTCCTGCCTTTTCAGTCAAATCCTTACAATCAGTCTCAGCCATGGATAGTTCGGATACAAGGACAAGGACAAGGACAGATGACACACCGGCGTCCACGCTCGTTCACGTGGACGAAGCTGAAGACGCTGCCCAAACCATGGCTCCAAGGAGATTCAAGTGTGTCGAGCTCCTTTATCCTTGTTTTAGCCGAACCTGATCTGTCATCCGCAGAGCTTGTCGTACTTGTAAGCGTCTCAAGGTACTGTAGTGCACTCACTTAGTTGTATGACGGTTGACCACGACCACGACCGAATGAATCACTCACTGATCTTGATTGCTGCCGCAAAGATGAAATGTGAGGGTCTGGAGCACGTGCCTTGCAGACGGTGTCAAGCCACCAGGACCGAATGCATCTTCGATCTGATCGAAGCTCCAAAGCGCCAGCCGAAGCGTCAGATCGAGGATGACATGTCCAGCTCCGAGAAGTAAGTCAGAGTCTACCCCGTTTTCTACCGGCTACTTAGCAATATGTATCGATCAAACACTAACCGCTCTGCTCCCTCCAGATTCAGGTCTCTTCAAGATGAGATTCGAGACCTGCGTGAAGCAGTCCAGTCGCTGAGCCGAGCCACGAACCACGCAGTTCCAGAGCTCAGCCTCAGAAGTCACGTCGACGTCGAGGAAACCCATTTTCCCCCAGACGGCGCGGACGGAGAGCATGGACGCCGAGTCCGACGACGGACAGAGTACTCTAGACGCCACTTCAGCTCAGAGGACACAGATGATCCAAGTCTCGGAACTACTGCAGCTGCGTCTGTGTCTGTGTCTCGGGGTAGTAAAATGCGCGAGAGGGACAAAGACCAAGCTGCCACGCAGACCCATGAGACCTTGACTCCAGGATTTGCGTCGCTTGCTTCACCGAAGAGGCAGAGATCTCCAGAAGACTTGATCTCAAAAGGGCTGATACCAGAATCCCTTGCTCGAGAACTATTTGAACGGTTTGTTGATCGTCCCTTGAATGATCTCATGGGTTTGGTTTGGCCAGTTCAGTACCACTTACCAACGCAACTAGGTTCCAAGTTCGCTGTAACGTGTATCTACCACTGTTCGACCCTCTCACCGATACATTCGAGTCGATTCGATCACGGTCGTCCTTCTGCTTCGCTGCAATCCTGGCCATCGCG
The DNA here is from genome assembly GCF_000585565.1 of Capronia epimyces CBS 606.96. NCBI lineage: Eukaryota > Fungi > Ascomycota > Eurotiomycetes > Chaetothyriales > Herpotrichiellaceae > Capronia > Capronia epimyces. The sequence continues at coordinate 860,927 of NW_006912909.1, forward strand.
GCTCGGCTGCCCAATGCCAGCCAGTTCAATGAACCGCGAGTCATGGAACTGTGTCAAGGAGAAGCGCGTGCTCTCGCTGTCGAGACTTTGTTTGATAGTACCCCGCGCGTGGAAACCGTCCAAGGCATGATCCTTCTGGCCGCCTATTCACAGAGGTGCTGGCATGCAGTTGGACACGCGGTAAGATTGGCTCAGAGCATACGTCTCGACGAGTCTCTGTCGAGGCTGATGGTGCTGCTTCAAACCCCTTCCGAACCGCCCACTGGCATCGGTCTACATACACATACGGACGGTCGAGTCATGGCTGAACGGATCAATCTGATGCGACAAGTCAGAGTCTGGGTGACAATGGCTCATTTGGAACAAGAGATTGCTTCCGGCAGTGGCAAGCAATCCCTCATCGAGCCGGACGAGGTATTGAACGTGAACGTCAGGCAACTGATCCAAGACCCCTTCTATCCACGGCCTGACGTACACATCCTTGCAGCGATAGAACTTCTCCGACATCGTGGTGAGCATTTGAAAATTCTCGGCGAGGTCCGGATTCAGGGTCAGATTCTGACTTTTGATTTTGGCAGATGAATTTCGCCATGATCTGAAAATTGACTCGTGCGGAAGCGGTGGCTTACTCTTGGAAAGAGTGCAAGCCCTCATCGTGGTCTTGGATGAGTGTTTGGATTTCTGGGATGGCATACTCAGAGGTACATACATATTGTCTCCATAAAAGTCCTGCCCTCGTCGGCGATACAATCATCTGACTACTATGTACTTACTTACTACTAGACATGAACTGTCCCGAAGACGGGTTCCAGAGAGTCCATCTCGCCATACAGCGCAATTCAGCCGAGATCGACGTATGCTGTGCGATCCTCGACAGGATGTCAACTTCCAGAGACTTGGACCAACCTACTCCCACTACCATATTTGAGGATGTGATGCTATTGCGCCTGCTCACATGCTCTGAAACTCAACTGTCTCTCATCCTGGAGCCCAAATCGCACCACTGGAAACTGTCAGGGAGTCCCGTGTATTCCTGTGTCTCCGTCGTTTCCACCAGTGAGTTTCCAGCCGAAATTCCGAATACCTTTAGAAAGTGATTCACATCTGATTGACATGGTCGCAGTTGGATTGGCGTTGAAGATTCTCAAGCACCGACCGCAATTACGGGATCCCGCGCCCATCATCAGTCTCGTTTGCCGCGTGGAGGAACTCCTTCGTGAGTATCCCTTTGCCACTTACCACCGTGTCCTGGAATCGTTGAAAAGGTCGCTTCTCAGCAGCACCGAGAGCGCTGGTCTGGACCACACTGGCGATGGCGAGGGAGTCGAGGTGCTCGACTGGAATCACGGTGCATTGCGCAACAAGTGGACGTTCACGGCGAACAGTCATCGGGATCCGGCTCCAGCATCTGTGACGGTTGATGTGGTTGACTCGGGATCAATGAGAGGCTTTGGCTGGCTCTCGCCTGGTACGCAGCTTGACTCGTCAGGCGTATCTTCGATTTTTGGGACTAATGGCTCGATGAGCTTGTGGGATTCCTGTAATCTGAATGATGATTACTACGGAAATGGCATAGCACCGTATGGAGGAGTATACTACAGATAGCTTGTAGCTACTACCTACAACTGCAGTACATAGTAGTGGTGGTAGTACTTAGAGGTATTTAAATACTATGTACTATTATCTTCATTAGAGGTTAGATCTAGATTATAGTACATATACTAGTATACTGTATACATACTACTATGTATGTACATAGTAGTAGTATTCGAGATTATGACCGGATTAAACCCGGATTAAACCCGGATCGAAATTTAAAGTAGTATGTACCTCTATTGTTTCTTTGGGAATACGTTATAGTCTTCTACTATAAGTACCTAGTACTACATATGCTTAGTATCCTCATCAAGGAGGACCGCCAAGGTAGTCCCAGACCGCCAGAGCGTGAGTCTTAATGACGGCCAGATACTCGCTGATTGCCACGCGCTCATTGACGGCGGCCATGGTGTCTGGAGAGACGCCGTAGACGTAGGCGGGAATGCCCAAGTAGCGCCAGAACTTGGTGTCGGTGGCACCGAGCGAAGGAATGGCCAGCGGTTTTCTCCCGACGACACGTTCTGCATTGGCGGCGATGGCATCCACGAGCGGATGGTGCGCGGGACAGTGGCTGGCCGGGTTGCTGGCGGCGGACTGAACCTGCAGAGTGACAGCGGGAAAGTCCTCCAGGATGGAGTGGATATGGTCGAGCACGGCTTGGCGGTCTAGGCCGATGGGCAGACGGATGTCGGCCTCCATGACACATTTCTCGGGGATCATGTTGACCTTGAGGCCGCCGTGGATGGTGCCGATGTTGAGAGTTGGGCGGAGGAACAAGTCGGCGGCGCCTGGGCCCATGATTTCGTCCGCCACGTCACGCACATCGGTGCGCTGCAGATGGCTGCGGAGGTCCGGGTCGAGGTCGGGCTCGATGTCCTGCACGCTCTTCAGCCGGTCGATCAGGCGGGTGACGATGAAATTGGCGCCCTCGAAGGCATGCGTATAGGCGCCGTGTCCACCGGCCGTCTTGACCGTGAAGGTGAGGCGCAGACTGCCCTTCTCGCCGAATCGAATCGACTGGAGGCCTCCTGGCTCGGCGTTGATCATGCAGTCGCCGCGCGACCGGGCGTCGTGCTCCAGCAGCCATCGGGAGCCCCATTTGCCTCCGGTCTCTTCGTCCGACACCACGGCCAACGTCACCCGCCCGCGCAGACTCGCTCGGTACTTGTGCAGGTATGTAAATGCGATGATGGATGCCGCCGTCCCTGCCTTCATGTCCACCCCGCCGCGTCCATGGATGTACGTGCCGTCGTTGTGGCCGGACCATGGCCCGTACGTCCAGTCGGCCGCATCGGCCTCGGCCACAGGGAACACGTCGATGTGGCCGTTCATCACCACTCGGGGTCCGTCGCCACTGCCTCCGGTGATTTCGCTCAGGATGTTGGGCATGCGCTCTTGCGGTGCGATGGTTTCGCTTTCAACGCCATGCCCGCTCAGGTATTCGCGGATCACGCTTGCCGCCTGCACAGTATCGCCGGGGGGGTTGGGTGACGGAGCCTGGATGAAAGACTGCAAGAACTCGACATGGGTCTTTTCGTCGGCCGTGATTGCGGCGAGAAACGCGGCTTTGTCCATCATGGGATATGGATTGATTCCAGACAATGAATGTGTGGGCTATGTACTTCGGAAGGCAGACGATAGCAGGCGTATCAATTGACGGACGGAGTGTCTGTCGAGGACGGAGTGTATGTACTTCAGATCCCAGTTCAGTGACTGAACTTCGGATAGCAGGCGTGTCAAGGACCGAGTGTCTGTAATCAACTCAATCAGCAGATAATCGATTACATTGTCTCTAAGGTCTCTGAATACTATATACGAGCACGACATACCACTACCACTTAGTAGTCTGTACTATCATGATTCAGTATCCACTGGTGGGTGGGCCGTGGCCCTCGACCGGCTCCGGGTGAGAAGCGGTGCACGCCTAGTCCTCACGACTTCGGGTCTGCACCGGCGCCGGCGCTGTGGCGAAGACGTAGGTACGGCATTGACTTCATCTCCAGCGAGGAGTTGTGACCCATCTCGTATCGAGCCCTGGCAGGACCTGTGAGTAGTAAGTCGTACCATCCCATCAGTGAGTGAGTGCCTGACACAGCGACGTCGGGCTTGCACAAGACATGGCACGTGATCTAGTTCTCGCGCTGTTCCTCATTGGCTCTAGAGGGTCACGGGGAATCTTAGTCATCGTGATAATCTCAACTGCGTGTCGTGTCACCAATGTCCAGGAGTAGAGTGTAGACATGGGCGATGACGTCGTGTCGCCGACCAAGGCACCCAAGCACTACATAATACATATACTTGTACGACAACACCAACACCAAGTTTTCGCAAATCATTTCGTATTACACGTGCCCTCTTCTCCCACCTGAGGCCATCTTCGGGAGGCTTGGGTCTTTCTGGGAACCGTCAAGAAACAACTTGGACTTCGCTGTCCCGCACTACTGATTTCACCAATGGACGCAGTAAGGTCGATGATGTCCAGCGGGGACGGCGATGGCGACGGCGATGGCGATGGCAAACCGCTAAACAGGGACGACCTGGTGAAAACGGTGGAGAGTCTACAAAAGGCGCAAAAGGCACAGTCGACGGCCAACGATCTCAAATCCAAGGCCATGGCCATGACCGACTCCACCAAGCGGGAGAAGATGCTAAGGGAAGCCTTTGACAAGGAGGTCGAGGCTCATGGCCACACCAAGATGGCGAAACGCATGCAGAGTGGTACCTGGCAGGGCCTGGGATTCGGGGGCGGCATCGGGGCTGCCACTGGACTCGGCCTGGGGGCGGGCTTGGGCACCGTGCTGGGAGCTATTGCGGCGGTGCCTACAACGGGGATAGGCATGCTTGTGGGCAGTGGAGTGGGAGCCATCCACGGGCCATGGATCAAGCTGGGTGGCAAGGAGGAGAAGTTTGAGGAGGCCGACCCCGAAAAGATTGCGGATGCGCTGGAGGAGGCGAGGGTCGCTCAAGGCAACGCGCAAGGCGAAGGTATTCCCGAAGAGGGTGGTCAAAGTGCTGCACAGAACTCGAAGCCGAGAAGGAAACCGAAGAAGTTGGAAATCAGATCCCAGCCCAAGGGGCAAACAGAATCATCAGCCAATCCACAGCCGGATCAACAGGGCGCATCGAGCGAGGCTTTGGGGGGTGTGAACAAAGGCGTTGCCGAGGAGTCGAAGCCAAGAAGGAAGCCGAAGAAACTCGAGATCAGATCGGGACAGGGACAGAGACAGACTCGGAGTGGCAATGAGTGACGGGGACACCATCAGTACTACTATGTCGTACATAGGAAACAGTCCTGGTTCTGGTATTGTCACAGTCACAGTCACATCCATCCCAAGACAGGGATTGAGGCACTGGGCAATCATAATAGGAGTCGCATCTTGAACAAATCCTTCTCTACAATCTCCTTCTTTCGAGCCAGCAGCTCTTCCACATCCCAGTTCGCACAGAAGTAGCGGCCAGACAGCCAGCCGCGCTTCTCGGCGGTTAGCCAGACACAGACTCCGCCGGGTAGAGAGATATCGTCGGTCAAAACTGCAGGTCAGGACGGAATCTGATTAGCCTCTAGAGGGACGGAGGCCAACCAGGAAACGAGAAAGAGATAGGGAAAGGACGAGGCAAATGGAAAGGGAGAGGAAAAGGGAGAGGAAACGAGAAAGAGAAATGGAATGGAAAGGGAAAGGGAAAGGAAAAGGAAAAGGGAAAGAAAAGGGAAATTAAAAGGGAAGGGAATGGGAGAGGGAAAGGAAAGGAAATGAAAAGGTCGTACTCACTCTCCTTCCACACAGCAGGATAAAGCTCAGCAATAGGAGTCTGGATACAACCCGGGTGCAGAGCGACGGCCACGACGCCATCAGCCTCATAATGGTCTTGGTGGATATGTTCGGCCAGGCGGTTGACGGCCAACTTAGAGATGTTGTAGGAACTGGGCACCAGGGCGCTGCCGCGGTCCAGCGACGACGCGCTCGACGAGAAGATGATGGTCTGTGGCCCGTCGCGCGTGCGCTGGAGCAGTGGAAGAAAGGCGTTGGCCACGAGAAACGAGCCGACCAAGTTGGCGGAGAGGACGCGGGCAAAGTCTGCTCCGTCCTCGGCGGCGACGCTGGATGGGAAGTGGAAGTGAGTGCCGGTGCCGGTGCCAGTGACCGTGTCGTTGTCATTGTCTGCCAACAACGCCGGCGCGACACCTGCATTGGCTACGAGGACGTCGAGCCGGCCGAAAGTCTGGTCGACCATGTCGCGCAACGCCAGCACCTGGGCTTGAATGGTGACGTCGACGGCAAAGGGCACGACTTGGAAGTGTGCTTGGGAGTGTGCTTGCCCTTGTGCGTGTGCTTGTGCTGGTGCTGGTGCCTGTCCTTGTCCTTGTCCTTGTCCTTTGGTCGACATTGCCCGCATGTCAGATATCTCTTGCACCACGCCGTCCAGATCCCCCAGTCTCCGCGACGTCACCACGATCCCAGACGCACCGGCCTGGGCGTATGCTTTAGCGACGGCGGCGCCAATGCCTTTGCTGCCGCCGACGACGACGACCACGAACGGCGATGGGAGCGTCACGCGGCTCGGGTCGATGGGCCCTTCGGCCGCGCGGTAGTATTTCTGCGTCACGTTGAAGCCGCGGTCGGCGGGCATTGCTCGAGCCCAGGCGGGGGGGGAGAAGTTGAGATCAGACATTTCTGGGTCTGGGTCCGGGTCCGGGTCTTCTTTTGCTTTTGCTGTTGCTGAATGCCGGGGTTAGGGTTAGGGTTAGGGTTGAATGCTAGATGCTGAATGCTAGATGCTGAATACCAGTAACCCTGGGCACAAGACAATAGTATATACTAGATGTATCCGTACTTAGTACCTAACCTGTCACATGTACGGACACTTCACCCATTCATATGGTATGCCAGGAGGTCAGTCAGTGTGTACAGTATGGCTGTCAGGGTCAAGAGCTAAGGCAGGGAATCCAATCCGAGTTTGTCAGCCTTCTTCCCTCTCCCTTACTGGATACTGTGTACGGAGCACTGCTTGGATGTATCCATTTGTCCACGCAATATGTACATACATGGTAACTGTGACTGTGGTTGTGATTGCGATTGTGATTGTGGAGCGGGCTTCCTAAGTTGAGGCTACTACTCCATACATGGTATCCTGTCATATCAGATCCTATCATATCATTCATGATACATAGGATATATATAATAGTGATAATGATAGTGATGGTGACAGCGATAGCGATAGTGACGGCGAGATCGACTTTAAAGCGCGCCTATCGATAGGTACATATATACTGTAGTATGTAGGTAGGAGGAGGTCGGTACAGTATCGCGATAAGCTAACCGCGCACCGCGCTCCCCAAGGCTAGAGCCCCTAACCCCTGCCCCTGAGCCTGACTGAGCTTCGGCGAGTACTGTAGCAATGTAAACTGACACGTACATTACCTAGTACTCCGTGCATATTGGGGATACTACAGTCGGCGCACGGTAATACATACCTACATAGTACTACTACATACATACTACCTTACACAGGCCTACAGGTAAGGTATATACCTAAGGTAGTCCAAGCGGTACTTGGAACTTGGTAATCACCGAGGTATATATTGTCTCCCTCCTCAAGGTAATTTCTTTGCATTGATAGGGGGGTTAGGCTCGACTGCCATTACCATTACCACCACTACTACTACCACTACCACCACTACCATCACTATTACCACTGCCACCACTGCCACCACTACCACTACCACCACTACCACTACCACCACTACCACTGCCACCACTACCACTACCACCAC